>NC_063335.1:2319183-2350917 GCF_021869965.1 Rhincodon typus
ATGCTGCTTGGCCTGCTGTATTCATCCGGCTCTACACCTAGTTATCTCAAATACTAAAAACTGTCTAGGTTAATCACCCAATCTCATAAAACCAACGTCAATATTAGTTGAACATGATTTGTCAGGCAAGTGGCACTCGATTATGAGCTATAAATTACTAATTGAGTTGTAGATACAACTAAAACAGATCTTATGAATTGACTAAGTAGTCTACCCAGTGTACAGATATTCAAACTCAATTGAAAAATCCTTCAAAACCTCTTCCTTCTTACAAAGAATTTTAGCTACTCTTCTTCTAGGATGTATCTTGACTCCCAGCCAATAGGAGGGCAAAACTAATCTGAATTCCGTAGTTCTGTTCTTCACCAAAAATGGTCTCTCTTTTGCAGAACCTCCTCATCTTGGTTTTAGATCTACGAATGCAATCATCAAGTCATGGGAACAGGTGCAACAACAGTGTATTTGCTCATTTTAGTCTGGATCTGGTCTTTGAGTTCTTTAGCTTGCCTATGCTATACCACTGGACTCATCAACTTCTGACCTTACAGTTAACTATTTTCTTCTACACGTTTCACCTAGTTTTATTCTCCCTAGACACTTTGGTTTCCATTCACAGTTTCATTTAAGGAAACTGGACAGGATGAGGTGAATTTCTTTTCTTGGGTTTCCCATTTAAAATTAGGATCTGTTTAAAAAATACACATTTTGAAACTACAGATTCCATCACATGGGAAAATAGAGTTTGATGTATGTGCATGCATTTTTAATGATGTAAATTTCCTGTAAGAGTTGTGAATGTAAGCATGTAGTGCAATAAATAAATCATATCTGAATACATACAGAAAATTAAATAAATCAAACCCATGGAATATACAAATACATGAATCAGATCTTGGTGCCCATGACAACCAAATAAATCAGATCTTGGAGTGTTGTGTTACAAAAATAGACATGCTGTTTCATAATTACTAACTTTGTTATCTTAATGCCTGCTGTAAGATATTCACAGTCTCAAAAACCTAAGGCTATGCAGCTGATACTATGGACATTTAATAAAAGCAAGAAGTTTCACAAGTAAAAACACAGGCTAATATTTTGTTTTTATTTTTTGATTAAGTGATTTTCTTCTGATACACAAAACTTTATCTTGTGTTTGCATATATTTCTACATAGAAAACCCAGTCTTCTTGTTGAAAAGCAAGATGTAGCAAATGTTGTAAACTGGAAACAGAAAAAAAATGAATATTTTTAAATACTCGGAAGCTGGCATCTGTGGAAAAAGAAACAGAGTTAAAGTTTCAGATCATTGATTTTTCATTAGAACTGTTGAGTACAGTATTTCCAGCATTTTCTGTTTCGTTCTTCCCTCCACAAACCATCTATGAGTTAATGCACCTAGGTTTAACAACTGACCCCAAATCACTGGACATGCTGATCAAATTTTCACATCCCCTCCTAAAGAAGAAAAATACTGCAATTCTAGACCAATTTCTACAGATTAAAGCTGCTTGGTCCAACTTTTTTACAGGTTAGATTTTAGAGATGGCAAAAGATTCAGCAATTCACAAATGTTCAAAACTCAACAGTGCTTGAATTTGACTGCGCTGAGTTAAAATAAGTAGCTTAGAAAAGCCTCCCTAACTAAGCCAGAAAAGTAATAGAATAGTTTAATGTAATGGTTAAGGTCGGTTCTCAAAACTAAACCTAGAAAATTAGACATTGCAGTGATTTTCATATCTGCCAAAGATCAGAAAGCAGTGAAAGGGGTAGGGAGATGGGAAGGGCATTGTTTTGCCTATCCAATGACATTGGCGGAAAATCAGATTGATATTCCTTGTTTGTCTCTGTAAAGCTGGCCTTGTGCATCACCTGAGCTAAATCTCACAATGTGCCATGAGAGATGGCAGGAAATTTTTAAGTGTAAAAGGCAGAGATGGCAGTCAGGGCAATGGTATGCTCCTCCTGCCAGATGTGGGAAATCAGGGAGCAGTCTAGTGTCCCTGACAACTTTATTTGCAGGAAGTGTGACCAGCTGCAACTCCTCACAAGACTGCGTGGTTTGGTTGGAGAAGTAGCTGGACACACTGCGGTGCATACGGGGCCAGAGAGAGTGATAGATGCTAGCTTTAGAGAGGTGGTTACACCACAGGTCCAGGCAAATAGGTGGGTGACCGCCAGGAGAGCTAGGCAGGTAGTTCAGGAGTCTCCTGTGGCTGTTCCCCTTTCAAACAGGTATACCGTTTTGGATACTGTTGGGGGGGATAGTCTCTCAGGAGATAGTACTAGCAGTAGCCAGACCAGTGACACCAGAACTGGTTCTGCTGAAGAGCAGGGTGACGCAAAGTCAAGGCGAGCGATAGTAGTAGGTGAATTGATAGTCGGGGCACAGATAGGCATTTCTGTAGCCATGAACGAGACTCTAGGATGGTGTGTTACCTCCCTGGTGCCAGGGTCCTTGATGTCTCTTTGTGGGTACAGGACATCCTGAAGTGAGAGAGTAAAGAGCCAGAAGGCATTGTTCATATTGGCACAAGTGACATAGGTAGGAAGAGGGAAGAGGTGTTGCAAAGACAATTCAGGGAGTTAAGTAGGGAGCTAAAACGCAGGACTACTAGGGCAGTAATCTCAGGATTACTACCTGTGCTACAGACTAGTGAGGCTAGGAACAGGGAGACAGTGCAGTTGAACACATGACTACAGAGCTGGTGTAGGAGGGAGGGCTTTAGATATTTAGATATAATTCATTGGGATGTCTTCTGGGGAATGTGGGCCCGGTACAGGAAGGACGGCTAGCACCTGAATTGGAGGGGCACCAATATCCTGGGCGGAAGGATTGCTACAGCTCTTTGGGAGGGTTTAAGCTGGTGTGGCAGGGGTGTGGGAACCGGAATAACAGGCCAGTAAGTGCAGGGACTGGGGACAAAAGTGTGGCAGAGATATGCATAGCACAGGGTAAGAGCAGGCTCAGGGAAGTCACGGGGCTCAGAGGGACTGGAAGACTGGAGGACTGGAAAGCATTTACTTCAATGCAAGAAGTATAGCAGGTAAACCAGATGAACCAAGCATGGATTACTGCATGGAACTGTGATGTTATTGCCATTACAGAGACATGGTTAAAGGAGGGACAGGACTGGCAGCTTAACATTCCTGGATATTGCTGTTTTAGATGAGTCAGAAAGGAAAGGAAACCAAAAGGGGTGGGGGATTTGCATTGCTGATTAAGGATCACATCACAGCTGTGTTGGGGGAGGACATATTGGAGGGATCTTGCCGTGGGGCATTATGGGTAGAGCTCAGGAACAGGAAGAGTGAAATCACAATGTTGGGAGTTTTCTATAGCCCTGCCAACAGCCCACGGGAGACAGAGGAGCAGATATGTAGTCAGATACTGGACAAGTGTGAAAAGAGCAGGGTAGTTGTGGTAGGTGACTTCGACTTTCCTCTTATTGACTGGGAATCCCTTCCAGCCAGGGGCTCGGATGGAGAGCAATTTGTTAGTTGTATCCAGGAGGGCTTTTTGAGGCTGTATGTTGACAATCCAACCCGACAGGAGGCCATATTAGACTTAGTCCTAGGGAATGAGCCAGGACAGGTGATTGATGTTTCAGTAGGAGAGCATTTTGGGCTTAGTGACCATAACTGCATAAGATTTCGAGTAGTCATGGAAAAGGACACAAGTGGCCTTTGGGTAAGAATGCTTAATTGGGCAACAGCCAATTACACCCAAATTAGACAGGAACAGGAGAATGTGGATTAGAAGCAGTTATTTGAGGGCAAATCTACCTCTGGCATGTGGGAGGCTTTTAAAGACCAAGTGACTAAAGTGCAGGACATGCATGTCCCTGCAAAATTAAAGGATAGAAATGCCAGGATTCAGGAACCATTGATGAATAGGGAAATGGTAAGGTTAGTCAAAAGAAAAAGGGAACCATACAACAAGTCTAGACAGCTACAAACTGACGAAGACCTGGAGCAGTACAGAGAAATTTGGAAGGCACTTAAATGTGCAATTAGGAAGGCAAAAAGGGGCCATGAAACGTCTTTAGCAAACAGGGTCAAGGAGAATCCCAAGGCTTTTTATGCATATGTTAAGAGAAAGAGGGTAACAATGGAAAGAGTAAGCCCACTCAAGGACGAAGGAGGGAAGTTATACGTAGAGACACAGGAAGTGGGGAGATCTGAATGAGTACTTTGTATCAGTTTTCACCAAGGAGAAGGACATGACTAATGTTGAGGTCAGGGATGAGTGTGTGAATACTCTTGAGAATGTCAACGTATTGAAAGAGGAAGTTTTGGGAATCCTAAATTGCATTAAGATAGACAAGTCCCCAGGACCAGGTGGAATCTACCCCAGGTTACTCAGAGAGGCAAGGGAGGAAATAACTGGGGCATTGGCAGATATCTTCACATCCTCATTGACCACAGGTGAAATTCCAGAGGACTGGAGATTAGCAAATGTTGTTCCCTTGTTTAAGAAAGGATGCAGGGACAATCCAGGAAACTACAGGCTGGTGAGATTGATGTCTTTGGGGGGGAAGCTCTTGGAGAAGATAATGGGGGACAAGATGTATGCGCATTTGGAGAAAAATGGACTAGTTAGTGACAGGCAGCATGGTTTTGTCCAGGGAAGGTCATGTCTCACCAACCTGATTGAATTATTTGATGAGGTAACGAGGATAATTGATGAGGGAAGGGCTGTGGATGTAGTTTATGTGGACTTTAGTAAGGCATTTGATAAAGTCCCACAAGGCAGGTTGTTACAAAAACTAAAATCACAGGGGATTCGGGGTGGCCTGGCTAGGTGCATAGAAAACTGGCTTGGTCATAGAAGACAGAGGGTAGCAGTGGAAGGATGCTTTTCAGAATGGAGACCGGTAACTAGTGGTGTTCCACAGGGGTCAGCCTTAGGTCCTTTGTTGTTTGTAGTATATGTAAATGATTTGGAAGAAAATGTGGGTGGTCTGATAAATAATTTTGCTGATGACATGAAGACTGGTGGAGTTGCTAATAGTGCCAACGATTGTGAAAGTATACAACAGGATATAGATAGATTGGTGACTTGGGCACAGAAACGGCAGATGGAGTTTAATACAGACAAATGTGAAGTGATGCATTTTGGAAGATCAAATTTAGGTGAGAATTATATTGTAAATGGCAGAACCCTTAGGAACACTAACATTTAGACGGATCTGGGTATGCAGGTCCACAGTTCCCTGAAAGTTGGAACAGAGGTGGCCAAAGTGATTAAGAAGGCATATGGCATGCTTGTCTTCATCACCCGGGGCATGGAGTACAAAAGTTGGCAAACCATGTTGCAGCGATATAAAACCCTTGTTAGGCCATATTTGAAGTATTGCGTGCAGTTTTGGAAACTACACTACCAGAAGGATATGGAAGCTTTTGAGAGAGTACAGAGAAGGTTCACCAGGATGTTGCCTGGTCCCCAGGGCATTGACTATTGAGGAAAGGTTAAAAAGACTAGGATTGTTTTCACTGGAAAGATGGTGGCTGAGAGGAGACCTGATAGAAGTCTACAAAATTATGAGAAGCATAGATAGGGTGAATAGTCAGAGGCTTTTTCCCAGGGTCGAAGTTTAAATTACAAGGGGGCACAGGTTCAAGGTCAGAGGGGGAAAGGTTAAGGGAGATGTGCGAGGGAAGTTTTTCACACAAAGAGTGGTAGCATCCTGGAATGCACTACCAGAAGAGGTGGTGGAAGTGGGCACATTGAAGACATTTAAGAGGCACCTAGATAGGTACATGAATAGGGAGGGAATAGAGGGATACGGATCGAAAAATGGCAAGTTCGTTTTTAGATTAATTAGGGCATGATGGTGGGCACAGCCTTGGAGTGTCAAAGGCCTGTTCCTGTGCTGTACTTTTTCATTTGTTCATTTGTTTGTTTGAAATACAATACAGCAGCATCTTAAAAGCCAGCGTGGAATTGAAAGAGTGACAAGGACTCACAAGTTGAGAAGTTTGTGGAGCATTCATAGCAGCAAACAGATAAAATAACTGAATCCCCCAAAACTCATTTTGATTTACTCCAATAAAGAAGCAAATTAGAATCCAACAGTTCCTGTACTTTTTATGTGGAAAGCAGTAATTCTTTTTTGCAATACCCAAATCCCTGGTTGATCCTTCAAATTAATACCTGCTTTGAATATCAAGTTCCTGTTACATCCTCATGACATCCAGAGTTCTTTACAAATAAGTAAGTACTTGAAGTGAAATCTCTGTTGTGACATAGGGAAATGGGATAGCTATTTTTATTCACAGCAAATTCCCATAAACAGTCATAATATAAATGATCAAATCATCTGTTTTAGATATTGGTTGAGGGATAATATTCACCCACAGAGAACACTTTAGTTCTTCCTCTAAGAGTGTTACCTTATCTGAAAGAGGGCACGTCGGTTAGGCTGCATTTCCTCGATACTGTATCAAAAAGTCAGCCTTAAAGCCTGTGGTAGATTTGTAAAAACAGTCTTCTGACTAGAACCGTGGGAGCTATATACTGAATCAGAATGAGACCATGGAAGATGTACAATAAATTCTACATTCTCATTCTGATGCCGCCTTGTTCGGAGTTAGTGGGGATAATGCACAAACTGGAATTTTTATTTATAGAACTAAATCTTCTTCCATTTATTGGATGGAAAACCAAATCAAAGGTATCCATTCCCATTACAGGCATATTCATTCATCACCCAAAGTTTCTTGTAACAAAAGTTTTTGCAGAAAAGTTATCTTCATTTTAAAATTTGTTTTAGTCTCTGAACCAATGGTCAGGAAATTGAAGACACCTGGGGAAATCCACCAAACACATTACATTTTCCCTCATTAAAATTAGGTCAACAGTAAAATAAAAGTTCACTGCTATTTTGAGCACTTAATTTGCTTTGAAACAATCCTGGACTTCATGCTTGCGGAGGATCTGTGGTGTTTGGTCAGACAGGCAGAGAAATACAAGCAGGCAGTCTGTCAATGAAAGCTTGCAGCTGACAACTTGACAGAAAGAAGTAATGATGAAGTCTGGAGCCTGTAGTTGTTAAAAACTATGCCCTGCCCTTATTGCCTTTCAAGAACCACACTTTGCTCAGAGCTCTCTGCACAATCACTGCTGTGTCCTTGCTATTCGCCTATGGAATGTCAAGCATAGTCTTATATGGAATTACATTGAGTACAGTAGCATAGTGATTATACTACTGCACTGTAAGTCATTACAGGAAGGAGTTCAAATCTCACCTTGGCAATAGGGTGAAGTGGGGTGGGGGTTGGGAGTTTTAAATTCAATTAATTAAATAAATCTCAAATAAAACATTATTATCATAACAGTGACAATGAACATATCAGACTGTTATAAAAACACATGTAATTCATTAATGTAATTTAAGGAAGGGATTCTGCTGTAACTATGTATATGTGACACCAGTTTCACAGCAATGTGGTTGACTTTTAATGAGAAACTCAGTTGTTCAAGAAGTTGGCTGAACATCACTTCCTCAAAGGCAATTAGGTGTGTGCAGCAAATGCCAACTTTACAGGCAACATCCATATTATGTTAATGAATTAAACAATAGCAACATTAACAAGCTCCATACTGCCAAACTAGTCATTACCATTGTTTACAAGACCAATGAACCTCTTCCAGTTCCTCTACATTACTCCCCATCAGCATGTCATCCTATTCCTTTCTTTTTCACGTTTATATCAATACTTCCCTTTAAACGCATCCCCTCAAACACTCCGTGTGGTAGCACACTTCACATTCTCATCACCCAAGTTTCTCCTGAATTCCTGATTGAATTTATGATCATATTAGTTGCCTGTCATTTTGGTGTCTTTCTCACCTCACCTTCCACAAGTTTAAATATCTTTATGCTCACATAAGAATGCAAGACACAACTCTTGGGATCTCAGTGGGAGCTCATCTGCATTGACCTTTTTATTCCTTGTTTCCCACAATTTTCCTTAAAATATTATCAAGTGAAATCCATTTCTGTCTTCAACAAAAGCACATTATGTCAGATTGGAAATTGTCTATTTAGATTTCTCTTCCCTGTTAAAATTTCTTCGAAACAACATTTTGTTATCTGCTTTAAAAGCATTCCCAAGGCTTATCATTTCATTTCTAAATCATACTTTGTGTGTTATCCAGTTTGTCATCTTTAAACACCATGGGGTAGACACTATTTTGAGATGCAAACTACCTCAGCTTCATTGAGGGTTGGAACTTCAGGTGTTTTGCTTAGCTTTACATTTCATTGAAATATGAAATCTGAGCAGCAGAGGCCATTACTTCAGCCTATCTGGTAACATTTGTGGAGAGATAAACCAGATTAATGTTTCCTGAAGAAGAGTCATATCAGAAATGAAACATTAACTGTTTCTTTCTAATTGGATGGGCTGAGGTAAAAAAGGCAAAATACCATGGCTGCTGGAAATCTGAAAGAAACACAGAAAGTTCTGTTTATCAATCATCGATTAGATGATTATTTAAATAGTAACAAATTGGGGAAAAGGCAGGAGAGTGGCACTATATCAAAGTGCTCAGAGAACTGGTGCAGACAAAATGGGCCAAATGGTCTTCTGCTGCATCATTACACTTCTGTGCTTCTGAAATCCCTACAGAAAAGTCAATAAGGAATGAAACCAATTAACCACCTGGGTTTGACTTAGGCACCAGATGTGACAACAATAATCTAGCCCTTTTACAGCGACATAGGAACAGATATAAGCCATTCAACCTGTTGAGCCTGCTGTGCTATTTAATGCAATTATGGTTGGTCAAACACTTCAATGTGTGGATAACATACAACAGATTATCCCCCTAATCTTTCACACCAATGATAGTCAAGCATGTATCAACATCTACTTTAAATATGCTCAAGGACTATGCTTCCATAACCCTCTAGGGTAGAGAATGCCGAAGCTTTATCAACCTCTGAGTTAAAAAAAAGTGCTCTTCTCTGTCCTAAATCCCATCCCCCTTATTTTTAAATTGTGACCCCTGATTCCAGACTCCCCAGCCAAGGGAAATATTTTACCTCTATCTACCCTGTTTACCCTTTGAAATATTTTGTAGGCTTCAATAAAATCATCTCTTATTCTTTGAAACTCCAGAGTGTACAGGTGCAGGTGTACAATTTTTCTTCATAGACAGTCCCACCATCCTGGGAACAAGGAATGGTTAACATTCATTGCACACCCACTGTGGCAATAATATCTTTCCTCAGATAAAGAGACTAAAACAGCATGCAGTCCTTCTGGTGCAGTCTAACTAATCTGTTATACTATTGAAGCAATCTGCAAAGTCCTCCTTACTAACGTCTGGAAATTTGTGCTAAATTTAGGAGAACGGGCCAATGGACTAGTCAAGCAACATCCTAACACTGTCATGCACACTTGTAGGTAATATCCTGATAACAATATCACCAGCCCTGGATATGTTCTGACCCACTATCAGCACAGTGTCACTAGAAGTGGCAGCACATTGATTTGTCGTCAGGAAGGAATTTTATGGGAGTCTCCAACATTGATTTGGGAACCAATGATGTCTTATGGCATCAGGACAAATATGGGCAAGGAAATCTCATGCTAGTTACGACTTGCTGGTCCCCACAGTTGATGAAGCAATTTACATTCCTCCATGTTGAACACCACTTGGAAGAAATAGGGACAGTATATTGGCTCAGTGGTTAGCACGGCTGCCTCTCAGTGCCAGGGATTTGGGTTCAATTCCAACCTTGGGTGACTGTCTGTGGAGTTTGGAGTTTGAACAATTTCCCTGTGACTGCATGGTTTTCTGCTGGATGTTCCAGTTTCCTCCCACAGTCTAAAGAAGTGCCGGTTGGGTGGGTTGCCCATGCCAAATTGCACTGTAGTGTTCAGGGATGCACAGGCTGGGTGGGTTAGCCATGCAAAATGTGGCAATGGGGAATGGGGATTGGCTGGGGGAGTGCTGGCTCTGGGTGTTGCACAAACCCGATGGACCGACTGGCCTCTTTCCACACTGTCGAGATTCTCTGATTCTATAATTCTCTGTTACACTAAGATGGTGGCGGCAAGGGCACTGAATGTACTCAGCAAGCTGATCGAGTCCCAAAGGACATAATGGATAGATTGGGTTATTCAGCTGGTGGTGAGAGAACCAGCAAGAGGAAGAAACCTACTTGACCTCATTCACTTCAATCTACATGTCTCAGAAACATCTGTCCATGACTGTGTTGATAGCAGTGATCATTGCACTGACATTGTGGGAATAAAGTCCCATCAATGTGTTGTTCTGATCTATTGAATGGGACAAATGTTGAACTCAAAACTACATGCCCTGAACATGCTGTGGGCCATCAGCAACAGCAGAATTGTATTCAGTCACAATCTGTAACCTCATGTTACTGCTTCACAGGACATTGATTAGACTAATTTTGGAATATTACATTCAATTCTGGTGTCCCTGCTATGGGAAACTTGAAAGGGTTCAGAAAGGAATTACAAGGATGTTTCCAGGGTTGGAAGATTCAAGTTACAGGGAGAGGGAGGCTGGATAGGCAGGAGCTATTTTGCCTGGAGAGTTGAAGTCTGAGGGATGACCTTATATAAGTTTATCAAATCACGAGGGGCATGGTTAGGATGAAGAGCCAATGTCTTTTCCCCAGGGTGGGGGTTCCAAAACTAGAGGGCATAGGTTTAAGGTGAGAGGGGAAAGATTTACAAGGGACCTAATGGACAATGCTTTCACACAGAGGGTGGTGTGTGTACGGAATGAGCTGCTAGAGAAGATGGTGGAGGCAGGTACAATTACAAATTTAAAAGGCATCTGGATGGGTATACAAATAGGAAGGCTGCAGAGGGATATGGGCCAAATGCTGGCAAATGAGACTCGATTAATTCAGGATATCAGGTCGGAATGGATGAGTTGGACCAAAGGGTCTGTTTCTGTGCTGTACATCTCTATGCCTCTATAACTCTATGACTCTATGGTCTGGAATATCTCTCGTTCTACCAGTAACATCAAGCAGGGAGATAAATGGTGGTATAATATAAAGTACTGGAGGGTATGCTAAGGGCAGCACTGGGCATACCTAAAAATTATTCATCAGCCTGGTGAAACTAAGACTATTTGGATGTCAAATGCAAAGATAACATGATCAACAGAGAGAAATGATACCATGACCAGTGGGTCAGTTATAAGCTCTTCAGGCCTGCCATATCCAGTTGTGAATGGTGATGGAAAACTAATCAACTAACAGGAGGAAGAAGCTCCACAATGGTGATAGGGGAGATCAGCAGGCTTGTCAGTGCAGGCTTGGAGGGCCAAAGGGCCTGTTCCTGTGCTGTAATTTTCTTTGTTCTTTGTTTGCTCTTAGCACATCAGCGCAAAGCACAAAAGTTTACAACCATATTCTGCTAGAAGTGCCAAGTGGATGATTTATCTCAGCCTGTTCCTGAGGTCCTTAGCATCAGTTATGCCAGCCTTCAGCTAATTTGATTCATTTCAAAAGATATCACGAAATGGCTGAAGGCCCTGAATACAATAAAGGCTACAGGCCACAACAACATTCCAATTATTGTTCTGAAGATGTGCTCCAGATCTAGCTGTATATCTAGACAACTCACTACCACTTAAAAACAATTAGTGAAGGGCAATAAATGATGGCCTAGCCAGTGACTGCCTCATTCCGTGAAAAGAACAAAGAAAATTATTTGACAATACATACTTTAAGATACAAGTTTCTTATTAAATTCAAATTAAACATCAATTAGCTTGAATCTTATTGATAGTATTAATTATTCTTAGTTAAAATTATTTTTCTGTATAATTCCCTTAATTTGTTATCTTATCAATAACTTCATTCTTGTTGCATATAATTGCAATTCAACCAGTATAACCATACACCTGAAATTCAGTAGAGCAGTCAAAAGCATTGTTGAAAAGATCACTTGCTCATAATGTTTTAATGGAAGTGGATAGACACAAAATATTTTAGGCAGAAACTTGTAGAGTTGAAACCCAAGGTGATCTAAAAGTGCTTGTGGACTAGTATAAGGGAATGTACAGGGAATTGTAAGAAGTACATACCAAGGTGTATATTGTTGCCAGTACTGGCATGATGGCCCAAATGGCCTCTCACAGTGATGTACCATTCTGTTATATAAGTTCCTCAAACTTCTTTTCTGTAGAAACTTCAATTAAAACAGATGATGACCTGATTTTTTTCATTGAAAAGCTAATTGCTTTTCTGTTTTTTTTATTCATTCACAGAATGAGGGCATTACTGGCTAGGTAGCATTTATTGCCCATCCCTAATTGCCGAAGGGGTAGTTGAGAGTCAACCATATTGCTGTGTGTCTGGATGGCAGTTTACTTCCCTAAAGGACATTAGTGAACCAGACGGGTTTTTCCAACAATTGACAATGGATTCACAGTCCTCATTAGACCCTTAATTCCAGATATTTTATTGAATTCAAATTCCACCATCTGCCGTAGCAGGATTTGAAGCCAGGTCCCCAGAACTTTATCTGGTCTCTGGAGTAACAGTCCAGCAATAATACCATAAGGTCATCGCCTAACTGTTACCTGTTTAAAGTTCACTGATGTACATAAATCAATATGCTGTACCATACCTCTGAACTATATTTACTAAACTGACGATTGCATTAAAGGTCAGTTTTAGATTGTCAGTTCAGTGCTTGCTGTACTTGAATTGGTTTATACTTCGCTGTTCACTGCTTAACAGGCAAAGACTAAAGATTACAAATACATGAGACATCAATAGCAGTGTAACATTTCCAGACTTCAGAGCTGTCTCATTTCCTTATTCCTTAGAATATCAGCCATTTATTTATTCATCCCCGTTCATTTGCTTAAAAACATTTTGCATTTATGTAGCACCTTTAAAGTAATCAAATCCTCCAAGATGCTCAATTTGAACATTATCAAACAAGCTTGATACTATCTGTGCGAAAATTTGCAAACAGCTGATCAAAATTTTGGTCAAATGGGTAGGTTTTAAGAAGCATCATAAAAGGAACGGTGAGATAGAGAAATGGAGAGGCACTGATGTTTAGGGAGGGAATTCCAGAGCTCAGAGCCTTGGCAGCCAATAGCTGAACAATTTAAATTTAGGGATGTGCAAGAGGCTAAAAGTTGAGAAAAGCTGAGATCTTGGAAGATTGGAAGGCTGGAAGAGGTTATAGAGTCAGAGTGGAGTGGTGCCATGGAAGGATTTGATAAGAGTTTTAAAATGAGACACAGAATATTTTACAATTCCTGTCACAACTTAGCGTCATCAATAAAGTTCAATATTATTCATCCAATTTCAAAGTTTAAATTTGCCTTTGGTAAATTGTAAATTGTATTGATAAACATGATCATTTATGGGATTTGAAAGAAAACATAAAACCTGATTGATGTTGTTAAAACTCAACTGGGATCACTAATGTCCTACACCAAAGGAAATTATTCAACATGACTTGGTATGGCCTACATATCACTCTAGCCACATACTGTGTGCAATTACCAGCTTAATGGAAAGATAAAAAGATTAACATAAGCAAAAACAGAAATTGCTAGAGAAACTCAGCAGGTCTGGCATTAACTGTGGAAAAAAAGCAGAGTTAATGTTTCGGGTCCAGTGACCCTTCTTCAGAACTGAAGTCCTAATGAATAAAGCATTGATTTTCTTGTGATCTCTGCCAGGGGATTACTCTTCCCCAGATGCAGAGTTTCTCTGGTACATGGGGGCCAGTATTTATTCTTAATAAACATCACCAAAAGATTGTCTGGTCGTTATCACAATGCTGTTTGTGGGAGTTTGCTGATGTGAAATTGTCTGCTATGTTTCTGCAGAAATGACTGAATTTTAGTACACATTTAATTGACTGCAATAAGTTGGGCACAATAGTGATTATGAAAGGCGTTATATAAATGCAAAACTTCATTTTAGTTTTCATTCAAAGCACAGGTTAAAGTGCCAGTCTTGCCCTTGTTGTTAATTTGAGACCACCAGTGCTCATCGTTGGAGAGGTGGGCTGCGGAGAGGAATTGTGAACTCATAACTGTGTAAATCAGGTAGTTATGGGTGTCCTGGTCCCTGCCCCACTGTCCTGTAGTTTTTTATGCCCATTTCAGGGCAGTCTGAGATGGATCTCAGATCCTATGTTCAGCACTCAGAGAATGGGTCCTGACTTCTTTTTGATAGCACAGAATTTCTGAGCTTCCTTAGGTGGGCATGCATAAATATTTTATATGTACACACACAGATACCACATTTGTATGTATATATCTTTACAAGGGTCTATTGGAGACTGATAAAGATGTGGTGCCATCTGGTGGCGACAAAAGCATGAGTTCCAGAATCCATCCTGACCCTAATTCTGAGCCTTCAGCTTCTCTATTGCATGTGCATCAAATTCTGAGACAGCCAATTTTGCCTGTCAACCTTTTATGAAATAGTTGGTTGCTCAGAGTCCCTATCCAAAGTTCTGACCTCTCAGCTTTGCACTGATTGCCACAACTGGTTAATAGCAACTTGTCTTGGAAAAGAGCTGAGCGAAGTTTTTAAGCCAAACAGGAGGGATGTTGAATTGGCAATGCACATTTCCAGTTGTCACCTATTCTCAGTTTGAAAGGAATGTTTGATCAAACCCAATGCAATATCAAATGGCTTAAACAAACGGAGCCAACTACGTGATAGGGTTTTGGTGTAGCATTGGCGAAATAAAATAAGTCTATACTATGATTCAAAACACTTTTGAAATCAAAATTAATTGTGTTGTCTGTCTCTGTCTCAGATAACAGTTAACCTCAGTGAAAGTGAATTTATAAGGTACACAGTATTCTTTAACTTAATCATTTCACTCTCTTATTCTCAAAAGCCTCAAAAGTATCAAGTATCAAAGTATCAAAAATTCCAAATATCAAATTATTCCCAAATACAAATTGTAAACAGTCAAAAGAAACTACACCAGTTACCGTTCTGCTAGCCTAATACTGCACTTCAATTGAAAAACATTAGCCAGGAATGCATAGCTGGCCAGCCTTCACAGTTCTTTTGTTCTCCTTCACCTCACCTCATGTCACTTCATCTCGCCTCACCTTGCCCGATGCCAGTTCACACCTCCAGTTTTCCGTTGTACCCTGTCACTGACCAATCTCAGCCACACACCTGTGAAGAGGTGTGGTGCAATGACTGGGCATCTACCCAATAGGAGAAAAACCAATTCATCTAGCCAAATAACCAACAGCCACAAAGCAACCAAATAGCAGTCAATACTATAGATGCTGGACATCTGAAAGAAAAACAGAAAACTTTGTCTTTCTCCACAGATGCTGCCAGACCTGCCAGGTTTCTCCTGAACTTACTGTTTTTAATTTAAACATAGAAAGTGCCAGAAGATGCAGTGCTGGAAAATGGTGTCTGCTGATGTATTGGATGAGAATAGGATACAGCGAAAAATAAGTGACATAATTTAAAAAAAAATCTCTTATGGTGCCATTGGCAAGGCCAGCATATACTGGCCATTTCCATTGCCCTTGAGAAGGTAATGGTGAGTTACCCTTACAAAACACTTAGTTCATCTGGTGTAGATACACTTACAATGCTGTTAGAAAGCCAATTCCAGGGTTATTTTTACTGATGGAGGTAAAACAAAATGGTTCTAAATCAGGATGATGTGTGGCTCAGAGGAGAACTTGCAGATGGTGACATTCCTATGTCCCTTCTGGGTGGTAGAAGTGATGGCTTGGAAAATGCTGGTGAAGGAATTTTGATGAATTGCCGTTGTGAATGTTATAGATGATGCACAATACTGGTGGCTGTGCATCAGTGATGAAAGGAGTGAATGCTGAAGGTTATGGAAGGTGTGCCAATTAACTGGGCTGCTTTGTTCTGGATGGTGTCAAGTTTTTTGAACATTGTTGGAGCCACATACATCCAAGCAAGTGGATAGTATTCAATCACATTTGTTTTGCTCCTCTAATGAGAACTGATCTAGCTGTAGTCCTGAGTTAGAGGAGTGGGGAATTACCAAGCCCTAGTCCTGATCATCAATACTGCTCAGTGCAAGCGTGTGATCAAGGACTGAGTTTGCAAACACCTCAGTGTGAAAGCAGTTGAGACCAGTATCAAAATACTCAAGATGAAGTTTGGCAACTTTCCTTCAAAATTAATGGGATTCTTTGGGATGGAACATGGGAGGTGAGGAGAAACAAACATATTTTCTTTGATCAGGGGAATCCAGAACTTAGGGCCTAATCTTTAAATTGCAGTGAAAGGTGCTATTAGAAAGCAATTCTTCGCAAAAGGATGGTAGAAATCTGAAACTCTTTTTGAGAATTTGTTGATGCTGGGAGTTAATTGAACTTCCAAAATGGAGATTTACTTTGTTTTCTATGAGGTGTGGGAAATAAAAGTTTGCACAGCAAGGTAGTTTGAGATCAGGCACAATCTAATTTCATGGCAGAACATTTTAGAAGGCCTAATGTCATCTTGTTGCTGTATAAACTGGTTGAACAGGAAAACCAGATGCAGTTTGAATTAGTGGACTTTGGAGAAGAGGGGAGAAAATTATTGTTATAAAGCCAACCAAAATATAATTGTGAGAGAAATGCTAGTGTGAGAATGTCAATCAAGTATAATTTGATTGAATAAAGCTTATTATTTTGTAAAATACATATTGAGAATGGTGTAAATTTCAAGCAGATGGACCATAGATAGTACAAAGTAGGCTTGTTTTCTCTAGAATTTAGAGGGTTAAGGGGTGATCTGATCGAAGTCTTCAAGATATTAAAAGGAAAAGACAGTGTATGTCAATATAAACTATTTCCACTGCTTGCAGATTCTAGAACAAGGGGCACAGTCTGAGAATGAGGGCCACACCGTTCAGGAGAAACGTTAAGAAACAATTCTACTCCACAGAGGGTGGTAGAATTTTGGAACTCTCTTCCACAAATGGCAATTAATGCTAGATCAGTTGCTAGCTTCAAATGTGAAATGCAATTTTTTTTGTTAAGCAAAGTAGTTAAGAAGAGATGTCAAAGAGGCTTCTCAAGTTCTGTGTTCAGCAGTACAATTGAACTCTGTTCAATCTCTTTTACCATATGTGTGGGCCAGAGACCCCTTCAAGTCTGGCTTTCACGTGGGGCACAGTTGCCCTCTTAGTGATGGCTCAGTTTGGAGAGCTCAATGATACTCTGGTTTCTCCATCAGAACACAATATTTTTATGTGTTTCACCTTACAATAATTACATGCAACATTAATGTCATTGTTCCTTCACCCTTAATCTGTATATTCCATCCTGTGAAACACCTCATCAATGATGGACACACCTATGGACATCCCTGGGTTCCTCATGATCTCATGATGTTTACCAGACATCATTATCATCTGGTCATGGATCTTATAATCTACCCCATTAATCTACATTCCACTGTTAACAGTTATACTTTTATCAGGCATTTCCCAGATTTGCTTATCTCTAACGACTGCTCGAATTCTGTTATTCATTGTGTTCATTGCTCTCCCTATCAAATTCTGTTACTGATTTTATACTTCCTACTCTCCCAATCACAGGAGATACAAAACGATGCTAATTCCTGCTAATTGCCATTAAATTCATAATATATTGGAAGGACAGGTAAACACTGCCCCTCCATCTTGCAGCTGCATTATAACTCATGCTAGTCACATGCTGTCTTTTAAGATGAAATTTACTGAACCTACTCTAAATATTTCTACACTTACTCTTTACCTAATGTGACAGCATCTATTCTATTAATAAGACTGAAATTCAATCACTTTCATACTTCAATGAACTTGTCTGAACTCCTAAGTTTTTACCAGACATAATCTTGTCATTCTTTTAACTTACCATTGTCTCTGTAACTGTGGGATCATACTTTACTTTTTAATTCTTTAATTAAAACTTCAGGCTGTCTGTACCCGGATATCTCTTATCAGACTATCTCTTACAGATACCTGCAGCTATGGTTGGTACAGAACTCTCTGTATGTTAATTTGTAAGTTTCTTTGTTCAAAATAGACCCTGTTGCCTTGGATTTATCTGCTTCTCAAAGTTACCATTGTGTTCACTTTAATGCTGGACCAAGCAAACTAATTCTGTTATTGCATCTATAAGTCTCTGGCATATTTATGCCAATGGACAGCCATATTGTGCCACCTCTGACCATGGGCTACCCCAAAAAAAGATATTAGGGATATGAACCAAAAGCAGGTAAATGGAACAAAAACAAAGTTGCTGGAAAAGCCCAGCAGATCTGGCAGCATCTGTGAAGGGAAAAAACAGTTAACGTTTCAGGTCATTGGATGCTGCCAGACCTGCTGGGCTTTTCCAGCAACTTTGTTTTTGTTCCTGATTTACAGCATCTGCAGTTCTTTCGGTTTTTATTTAGCAGGTATATAGAGTTAGGCCACAGATCTATGCTATTGAAATGCTACTGAAAATTTGTTGGTAGCATTTGAGATGGTAGTTAGGGTAGTGGCATGCTCCTCCTGCAGGATGTGACAATTCAGGGACAATTCCATCTTCCCTGATGACTACACCTGTGGGAAGTGCATCCAGCTGCAGCTCCTGGAAGACTGTGTTAGGGAGCTGGGGCTGGAACTGGAGCTGGATGCTTTCAGGATGATCTGAGATGCTGAACGCATCATAGATAAGAATTTTAAGGAGGTGGTCACACCTAAGGTGCAGGCAGAGAGTAGCTGGATGACCATCAGGAAAGGCAAAAAGAGTAAGCAGCAGTCGTTGTGCACGTTGACACAAATAACATAGGTAGAAATAGGGATGAGGTCCTGTGGAGTGATCATAGAGAGTTAGGAAATAAATTAAAAACCAAGACCTCGACTGTGGTAATCTCCAGATTACTTCCAGTGCCACGTGGTAGTGAACGCAAGAACAGAAGGATATGGCAAATGAATGCATGCCTGAAGAATTGGTGCAGGGTCAGGAATTTGGATTCCTGGATCATTGGGATCTTTTCTGGAGCAGAGGTGACCTGTTCAAGAGGGATGGGTTGCACCTGAACTGGAGGGAGAACCAATATCCAGGCTGGCAGATTTGCCAGTGTTACAAGGGAGGATTTAAATTAGATTGTCAAAGGGTTGGGATTCTCAACAGCAGGGAGACAAGTGCAAGGCTGGAAGGAGATAAAATCAGAAATAACAAGTTGAAGAGACAGGTGAAGCTGGAACACTACAGGGAGCAAGGAATGCCTGTCGGATTAAATTGCATGTATTTCAATGCAAGAGAGCTGACAGATAAAACCGATGAACTCAGGGCGTGGATAAAGACACGGAACTGGGGTATTATAGCCATTACAGAAACATGGCTAAGGGAGGGACAGGACTGGCAGCTTAATGTGCCAGGATGCAGGTGCTTTAGGTGGGACAGAGGTGGAGGAAAGAGGAGAGGGGGAGTTGCATTTTTGACTAAATGCAGTATTGTAGCAGTAGTCAGAAATGAAATAACTGAGGGATCATCCAGTGAGGCTTTGTGGGTTGAGCCAAGAAATAAGAAGGGGTTGGTGATGTTATTGGGGTTGTCCTATAGACCCCCAAATAGTCAAGAGGAATTAGAGGAACAAATATTCAGGGAGACTGGGGAGGCTTGCAGGAGCAATAGGGTTGTCATTGTGGGGGATTGTAATTTTCCTAACATAGACTGGGACAGCCATAGTGTTAAGGGCTTAGGTGGGATGGAATTTGTTGAGTGTGTTCGGGAAAGTTTCCTCAAGCAACGTATAGAGAGTCCAACTTAGGAAGGGGCAAAACCCGACCTACTCTTGGGAAATAGGGCAGGACAGGTGACTGAGGTGATAGTGGGGGAACACTTTGGGACCAGTGCCCATAGTTCTATTAATTTTGAAATAGTTACAGAGAGGGACAAAACTGGTCCACAGATTCAAGTCCTATACTGGGGCAAGGTGAATTTTGATGGAATTAGACAGGAGCTTGCAGGGGTTGAATGGAATAGTTTGTTTGCAGGCAAAGGGACCTCTGGCAAGTAGGAGGCCTTTAAAAGTGTGATAGCTAGAGTTCAAGGTCTATACTTTCCTGTGAGGGTGAAGGGCAAGGTTGGTAGGAGTAGGGAACCCTGGATGACAAGAGATATTGAGGCTTTGATCAGAACAAAGAAGGAGGCATGGCTCAGTTACAGGCAACTGGGATCAAGGGAATCCCTGGAGATATATAGGGGGTGCAGGAGTTTACTGAAGAAAGAAATCAGGAGGGCGAAAAGGGGACACGAGGTAGCTTTGGCTGAGAAAATTAAGGTGAATCCAAAGAGATTATTTAAGTATATTAAAGGAAAAAGAATAACTAGAGAGAAAATAGAAGCCCTCAAGTACCACAGTGGTCATGTATGTGTGGAACCATAGGAGATGGATGAGGTCTTCAATGAATGTTTACCATGGAGAAAGACATGAAGACTTAGGACCTTGGGGAAGTTAGTGGCGATTTCTTGGAGACAGACCATATCACATAGAGGAGGTGTTGGAAGTATTAGAATGTGCAAAGATGGATAAATCTCCTGATCCTGACCAGATATATGCAAGAACACTGCAAGAGGCTTGAGAAGAAATTGCAGGGGCCATATATTTGCATCATCATTGGCCACGAGTGAGGTCCTGGAAGACTGGAGGGTAACGAATATTGTGCCCTTACTCAAGAAGGGCTGCAAAGAAAATCCTGGGAACTATAGACCCGTAAGCCTAACATCTGTGGTAAGTAAGTTACTTGAGAAGATTCTGAGGGATTAGATACACATGCATTTGGAAACACAGGGTTTGATTAGGAGTAGTCAGCATGGCTTCATGCATGGGAGATCATGCCTCACAAATTTGTTAGAGTTCTTTGATGAAGTGGCCAGGAAGGCTGATGGGTGCAGGGCAGTAGGCGTAGTCTATATGGATTTTAGTAAGGCCTTTGATAAGGTTCCACATGGTAGGCTGCTCTGGAAGGTTAGATTGCTTGGAATCCCGGAAGAGCTGGAAAATTGGATGTGCAATTAGCTTGACGGTGGGAATCAGAGAGTAATACTGGACGGATCCTTGTTGGGCTGGAGGCCTGTGACTAGTGGTGTCCCTCAGGCGTTGGTGTTAGGCCCATTGTTGTTTGTTATCTATATCAATGATTTGGATGAGAATGTACAAAGCATGATTAGTAAGTTTGTAGATCGTGGACAATGAGGGGAAACTGCCATCCTTACTTGATCTGACCTACATGTGACTCCAGACCCACAGCAATGTGGTTGACTCTGAACTGCCCTCTGGGCAATTAGGGATGGGCAATAAATGTTGCCTAGTCAGTGACACCCTCATCCCGTGAATGAATAAAAAAAGGATCTTGATCAGCTGGGGAACTGGACTGAGAAATGGCAAATGGACTTTAATATAGATAAGTGTGAGGTGTTGCATTTTGGAAAGTCAAATCAAGGTAGGAGCTTCATGGTGAATGGTAGGGCCTTAAGGAGTATAGTGGAACAGTGGGACCTTGGAGTTGAGGTGCACAGTTCTCTGAAAGTGGAGTCACAGGTAGACAGGGCAGCGAAGAAAGCTTTTGGCGCACTGGCCTTCATCAGTCAGGGCACTGAGTACAGAAGTTGGGAAGTTATGTTGCAGTTGTATAGGACATTGGTGAGGCCGCACTTGGAGTTTTGGTCCCTTGCTATAGGAAGAATGTTATTAAACTGGAAAGAGTTTTGAAGAAATTTACAAGGCTGTTGCCAGGACTCAAGGGACTGAATTAAAGCGAGAGGTTAGACAAGCTAGGACATTTTTCTTTAGAACGTGCGTGAAGTCTATTCCCCTTTTCAAGGGCCTTTTGTGGTACAACAATGGTGTCCCTGCCTGGATTCAAGTTCCACCTGCTCCAGAGGTGTGTCATAATACATTTGAATAGTTTGATTGGAAATTAGCTTAAACAATGGTCAGAAATCAAGCTTGCAACCAGCCTCAGGAAACATGGTATAGGCTCAACAGTGGGAAAGTTGGAGCTATTCTTTTACAGCTGTTTCACCAATAGGGTTGTTTTTAACTCACATTTCTTGAGTATTTAATGAAAGCCTGTTTCATTATCATTGTGGTGATTTTCTTCCTATGCCAATGTGAATGTCTAAAAATAGTTATTCCTATTGCATTACTGTCCATGGAACCATATGGTAATTGTCACCAGAGATAGGTCTATCAATAAATCCATGACAAATGATCTAAATTGATAAATAATGCAATGTTTACTTAAAGTGAATGACTTTTATTGGAATGCCTGACACCAAGAATCATGATATCCAATCTGCACATAAAGGTAACAGGATGGTTCTTGTGGTGCAATGATAGTGTCCCTACCTCTGAGCCAGGTGGTCCAGATTCATTTCCTACATGCATTTAAGGTATGCTATAGCGTATCTGAACAAGTAGATTAAAAGTATCTCTAAGGTACAGCAGTGCATTCTGTGTTTTAAGCTCACAACTTCTATAACTGTGGTTTACACCCTTGAATTTCAGTTAAAAGATGTTGCAGACAAATGATCTGAATCAGTCGAGGTGGGATATTTTATTTTTGATTTGAATGTCAACACTGACAGAAGTAGGGAAAAGTTACACTGCCTTCCAGGACTGCAGCAATGGCTTGTTCAAGCTGTTAACACACAAACCACAAAGGCAACGTTGAGATTGCAGTTGATGATATCAAGCCACATTTTCTTTTCTTTTTTAAAGAAAGAAACAAATACAGGAGGCTACCCTGAAGGATCATTCAGCAAATGGCATCACATATAGACAGGGTTAAAAAGATGTTTGGCACACTTGCCTTCATTGCTCAGTCCTTTGAGTGTAGGAGTTGGGAAATCATGTTAAGGCTGTACAGGACATTGGTAAGGCTTCTTCTGGAAAACTGTGTCCAGTCCTGGTTGCCCACTTACAGGATGGATATTATCAGGCTGGACAGGGTTCAGAAGTGATTTACCAGATGTTGTCGGGTATGGAAGGTTTGATTTATAAAGAAAGGCTGGATAGACTGGAACTTTTTTCACTGGAGCGTAGGAGGTTGAGAGGCAACCTGACAGAAGTTTATAAAATAATGAGAGGTATAGACAGAGTTAATGGTAGTTTTCTTTTCCCTAGGACAGGGGAATTCAAGACTAGGGGTCACCTTTTTTAGGTGAGAGGAGAGAGACTTAAAAAAGACATGAGAGGCAATTTTTTTACACGGGGTGGTTCATGTGTGGAAAGAACTTCCTGTGGAAGTGGTGGATGTGGGTACAATCACAACGTTTAAAAGATATTTGAATAAGTGCATGAATAGGAAAGGTTTGGAAGCATATTGGCCAGAAACAGGCAGAGACTAGTTTAGTTTGGGATTATGTTCAGCATGGACTGGTTGGACCAAAGGGTCTGTTTCCATGCTGAATGACTCCATGACGCTAAATATTAAGGAGTTTAGACATCTCAGGACTTTGGGTCTTAGGGGACATGACGGTGGGGCTAGTATTTTTTTGTTTGCTTCAGTATTTTGTTGCCCATCTCTAACTGCTCTTGATAAGGAGATAATGAGCTGCTTTCTTGAATTGCCGAAACAATAATATAATTCAAGGCAGGATGGTGAGTGGCTTGGAGGAGAACTTGCAGGTGGGGTGCTTCAATGCATCAGCTGCCATTGTCCTTCAGAATTCTAGAGGTTGTGAGTTTACAAGATACTGCCATTGTCCACCATGGCCAGAAGTCTTCAGATAATGAGACCCTGAATTTAGAATAAAGCTGATGGCCCATGATAATTGAGCAAATCTACCTTGGAGGATGAGGGCGCATATTATCATTAAAATCTGTACATCAATAACATCATCAGTATTGCTTCTCTCTTTCACCCCGAATTGGAAAATCTTATCAATTTCATTTCCAATTTCTACCCAGCTCTCATCTTCACCTGGTCCATTTCTGACTGCTTCCTTCCCTGCCTCAACATCTCTGTTTCTATTTCTGGGAATAGGCTAGCTGCCAATATCCACTACAAACCCAACAACTCCCACAGATACCTTGACTGTACATCCTCACATGCTGCTTCTTGTAAGGACTCTGTTCCATTTCTTCCAGTTCTTCCCTTTCTGTCGCATCTGTTCAGATCATGCCACCTTCCATAGGGGTTCTCAGAAATATCCACTTTTTCCTCAACAGAGGATTCCCCACTATCATGGTTGACAGAGCTCTCAGTCATGTTCAAACCACCTCCCATGCTTTTGTCCTCACCCCTTCTTTTCCCCTCCCACAAACCGATGTGGTCCCCAGTCCTCACCTTCCAGCCTACCAACCTCCACATCCAAAGGATCGTTAGCTGCCAATTCTAACACCTCCAATGTGATGCTACTACCAAAAACATATTCCTCTTCTGTCTTTTGTCAGCATTATGCAGGGTCCGTTCCATTCAGGACACCCTGATCCACTCCTCCTCCAGTCCCAACACATCCCAATGCCCCCATGGCACCTTCCCATGTAACCACAGAAGGTATAAAATGTGCCTGTTTACTTTCTCCCCCCTCATTATCTAAGACCCCAGATGCACGTTCCAGGAGAAGAAGCAATTTACCTGCACTTCACTCAATCTAGTCCATTTCACTGCTTACAGTGTGGTCTCCTCTACAGTGGGGAGATGAAATGCAGGCTGGGTAACTGCTTTGCTGAACACCCAAGTTCTGTCTGCAATAATGACCACTAGCTCCTGGTTGCTTGCAGTTCGATACAGCACCACGTTCCCTGGCCAATATTTCTGTATCAGGCCTGCTGCAGTGTTCTAGTGAAAGGCAGAGCAAGCTGGAAGAACAACATTTCATTTTCAACTTGAGATCCCTGCAGCCTTCAGGACTCCATATCGAGTTCAATCATTTTAGGACCCAAACACCTTCTTCCATGCTTTTACCCCAACTCCCACACCACTAGCCTTTGTCATCACATGCTGTCATCACAGTCAACACATCTCCACACACCAATGGTCTCCAATAGCAGCTTTTCTTTCTCCCCAGTTTATGATTGTCCATTCCCCTGTCTGCTGTTCTCTCTCTCTGGGCTCCATCTCCACATATTTTTATTCCTCCCAGTGCCCCTCTGTCTTCAACATATATACCAACCTTTTCCTAACCAAAGATAACAAGGTGTAGAGCTGGATGAACACAGCAGGTCAAGCAGCATCAGAGGAGCAGGAAAGCTGATGTTTCGGGCCTAGACCCTTCTTCAGAAATGGGGGAGGGGAAAGGGGTTCTGAAATAAATAGAGAGAGAGGGGGAGGTGGATAGAAGATGGATAGAGGAGAAGATAGGTGGAGAGGAGACAGACAGGTCAAAGAGGTGGGGATGGAGCCAGTAAAGGTGAGTGTAGGTGGGGAGTTAGGGAGGGGATAGGTCAGTCCAGGGAGGACGGACAGGTCAAGGGGGCAGGATGAGGCTAGTAGATAGG
Source organism: Rhincodon typus (assembly GCF_021869965.1). Classification (NCBI taxonomy): domain Eukaryota; kingdom Metazoa; phylum Chordata; class Chondrichthyes; order Orectolobiformes; family Rhincodontidae; genus Rhincodon; species Rhincodon typus. The sequence goes on from NC_063335.1 coordinate 2,344,647, forward strand.
AGATGGGGGTGGGGCTTGAGGTGGGAGGAGGGGATAGGTGGAAAGAAGGACAGGTTAGGGAGACGGGGACATGCTGGGCTGGTTTTGGGATGCGGTCGGGGGAGGGGAGATTTTGAAGCTTATGAGGTCCACATTGATACCATTGGGCTGCAGGGTTCCCAAGCGGAATATGAGGTGCTGTTCCTGCAACCTTCGGGTGGCATCGTTGTGGCACTGCAGGAGGCCCAGGATGGACATGTCATCTGAGGAATAGGAGGAGGAGTTGAAATGGTTCGCGACTGGGAGGTGCGGTTGTTTAGTGCGAACCGAGCATAGGTGTTCCGCAAAGCAGTCCCCAAGTCTCCTCTTGGTTTCCCCGATGTAGAGGAGGCCACAACGGGAACAGCGGATACAGTATACCACATTAGCTGATGTGCAGGTGAACATCTGCTTGATGTGGAAAGTCTTCTTGGGGCCTGGGATGGTGGTGAGGGGAGAGGTGTAGGGGCAGGTGTAGCACTTCCTGCGGTTGCAGGGAAAAGTGCCGGGTGTGGTGGGGCTGGAGGGGAGTGTGGAGCGGACAAGGGAGTCTCAGAGAGACTGGTCCCTCCGGAAAGCAGATAAGGATGGGGAGGGAAATATGTCTTTGGTGGTGGGGTCGGATTGCAGATGGCAGAAGTGTCGGTGGATGATGCGTTGGATCCGGAGGTTGGTGGGGTGGTATGTGAGGATGAAGGGGATTCTGTTTTGGTTGTTATTGCCGGGAGGCGGTGTGAAGTATGAGTTGCGGGAAATGTGGGACACCCGGTCGTGGGTGTTCTCGACCACTGAGGGATGGTGGTTGCGGTCCTTGATAAACGAGGACATCTGAGATGTTCGGGAGTGGAATGCCTCATCCTGGGATCAGATGCGGTGGAGGCGAAGGAATTGGGAATTGGGGATGGCATTTTTGCAGGAAGGTGGGAGGAGGTGTATTCTAGGTAGCTGTGGGAGTCGGTGATCTTGAAATGGATATCAGTTTCCAGGTCGTTGCCAGAGATGGAAACAGAGAGGTCCAGGAAGGAGAGAGAGGTATCAAAGATGGTCCAGGTGAACTTAAGATTGTGGTGGAAGGTATTGGTGAAGTGGATGAACTGTTCGAGCTCCTCGTGGGAGCATGAGGCGGCACCGATACAGTCGTCAATGTAATGGAGGAAGAGGTGGGGTTTAGGGCCAGTGTAGCTATGGAAGAGGGATTGTTCCACATAACCTACAAAGAGGCAGGCATAGCTTGGGCCCATGCGGGTACCCATGGCCACCCCCTTTGTCTGTAGGAAGTGGGAGGAGTTGAAAGAGAAGTTGGGACTGACTTATCCCCTCCCTAACTCCCCACCTACACTCACCTTTACTGGCTCCATCCCCGCCTCTTTGACCTGTCTGTCTCCTCTCCACCTATCTTCTTCTCTATCCATCTTCTATCCGCCTCCCTCTCTCTCCCTATTTCAGAACCCCTTTCCCCTCTCCCATTTCTGAAGAAGGGTCTAGGCCCAAAACGTCAGCTTTCCTGCTCCTCTGATGCTGCTTGGCCTGCTGTGTTCATCCAGCTCTACACCTTGTTATCTCAGATTCTCCAGCATCTGCAGTTCCTACTATCTCTTTTCCTCACCATCATCAGTTCTGAAGAAGGGTCCTTCCACTTGAAATGTTGACTCTGTTTCTCTCTCCACAGAGGCTGCCAGATCTGCTGAGTCTCTCCAGTCATTTCTGTTTCTGTTTCAGAACCTCCATTGCTTGTCCATGATCCAGGTATTCATCTCAACAGCCCGCAGTATCTAAATGCTCCTTGCTCCAAATACCTAACATACAAGTGTAACTTCCCAACTCCTGTCTGTGGTAAAATCGTAAAAAAAAATCCCAACTGAGGCAATAGCCACTCCGCCTTGGCCTGTGCAATCAGATTTCAGAACTACTGTACCCACAATATTTCTTTGAAGCAAAGTGTTGCGGATGTTGAAAAACTGACAGAAAATAAAATTCATGTGGAAATACACGGGTCACTCAGCCGAAACTCTTTCACTCACTAATATATGCTGCTTGTCCTCATTATTTCCAACTTTCTCTATTTAGAGGGTCAAAATGTTTTATGCAGGAATCCCAAATTTGCTATCGTTTATGGGAGCTTGCTGTGTGATCATTAATTGTAGAAATGCGTAAATGGATACACACCAAAAGTACTGGATTTGCTGGAAAGCTCTTTGGGACACCCTCAGTTATAGTCAACACTCTAAAATGACACACCTCATGGTACAACGTACTCCGTTCAGGATTTGGTTAATTGCAACTGGCTCAGTGCTGAGGGAAATGGATCAGTTTTTGCGATGAGATCTTAAACTGAGGTTTCCTCTTCCCTCTTAAACATTGACGACACCACTAGGAGATTACTCCTCAATCAACACCTGTTTGTTGTGGGATCCTGCTGTACACAAATGATTACAGAAATACTATAATCATTTCCGTTGGAGGTATTCTGAGGCTGTTGCATAAATGCAACGCATTTGTACGTTTCATTTAGAATGCGCGCATGTTATAGTTTATTGAGAGGGAGGAATTATTTCGGTGAGTGCTGGTTCTCTGCAGCGGTCGGACCTTCAGTGAATTCACTGGCTATGGTGGAGATGACGAGTGTCATTAAAACAAAACAAAGAACTGCGGGTACTGGAAAGTTGAAATAACGAAAAAAGAACTGACATTAGCAGATCTGACAGCACCTGTGCGAAGAAAGCAGAGTTAACGTTTCGAGTCCTTCACCGTCAGCAATTTATTTTTTGTTACAGGTGTCATTTCCTGCCGCAATATATTTCATCGACTTCTCAGATAAGCCAGCAGCCGGAGACATGCAGATCCTCATGTTTGTGTCTGTCGCGTATTTCTCCTGTGGGTACTTTAGATTTCACTCGTTTGAATTGATAACACGTTCTCCTACAATATCAATAAGTGCCATGTTTCTTTTTAAAACAGGTGGCGGTTTAGCTCAATCCCTGAGTCAGCCCACGCTGTCGGTCAGCAGGGCTCGTACAAAAATGGCCCGTTTTCGGTGCATCTTGGAGGATGTGGATTTCGCGAGTGTGACCGTGCACTGGTACCGGCACACTCCGAGCCAGGGCTTCCGCCGTATTCTCTACGTGACTGGAGCCCGACCATTTTACGACGACGATTTCGCCGACAGATTCACATCCGAAAACGTGGAGAAAGCGAAAAGTAGTCTGCTCGACATAAGAAACGTCGCGGAGAGTGATGCTGGAGTCTATTACTGTGCCGCCTGGGGAGCACGATGATACATGTCTGTGGGAGGGCCCTGCAAATATTCCGCACCCTAGATACCTCTTTTCCCAAAGGGGTGAAGGGGGTCGAGTGGACAACGTCCAGTTGAGAATAAGTTACTAAACTGTCTTAAACCTGCCGTCAAACAATACGGGTTTAGACCCACATTTCAGTACAATAATTCTTTCACTAAGATTTCCCAAGCGCAAGAGAGACAAAAGTCAATGGCGGCGCGAGGATTTAGGGTGTAGCATGGCTTGATAAAAGTAATGTCAAAGATAATTGGACACATATTAGATTGTGCGGGGATACTCAGTGAAAGGGCAACTGGGAGGGTGTATTAAATAATCTACGGTTTAAATGGAGAAGGTAGGAGACAAAAAGACCCCGCCAGTGTTTGGTATTTCTCATACTGAGCTTGAACAATTCCAACTCATTCAAACCGAGCGGGTGTTCGGGATACATTTAAATTGACGACGGAGCGACTAAATGTTGGGATATAACTCGGAATAGGCAGTGGGGTGGATGATTCACTTTGTTACTACAAACTAAACTCGGAAATAAATTGCCGGGATTTCCAGATGGATTCAGTTAGACTCACTCCCTGCTCTTGACATCGGTGTTATTTTTGATCCGCGTGTTCCTGGAATCACGCCGTATAATTTACATTAGTCCGCTTTATCTTGTCACTGACAAACCAGTTTGGAAAAAAAAATGAACGCGCCCATCGCCAAACAATACACTCGGGTGGAATTTACTCTGTACTGGGAGCTGTTCATATCCTGGACTCGACTATCCCGATTTCTTTCCTAATCCTCTCTCATCATCTCCAGTTTGTCCAGAAATACGCTGCAGTCCGCACTCGTTACGTTTTAACAGATTTTCATATTAAAATCTCTATTCTGGTTCACTTTATTCCCTGTCTGCAACTCTCTCCAGGATTTTCCCATCCTGCGACTTCGTTCCTGCACCTTCAGTGGCACAATCGTGCTCTCCACTTCTCCCAGTAAAACACACAGCCGAAACTTTCGTCTCTAAAAGTTTTCGGGAACTCGATCTCGTTCTTGTTTGAGAGATAGTAGGAACTGCAGATGCTGGAGAATCTGAGATAACAAGGTGTAGAGCTGGATGAACACAGCAGGCCAAGCAGCATCAGAGGAGCAGGAAAGCTGACGTTTCGGGTCTAGACCCTTCTGCAGAAATTGTTTGACATGGTTTGGTATCTGTCTCCTTATCTCGGTGTTACCGACAATGCTATCTGCGAATTCTCCAACACTTAACCCTCGACTACTTTGACAATGCAATGCAAACCAGTTGTTTGTTGGCCTGCATTCATACTCCGTTTCACCATGCAGAGGCTGAGTTTATGATATAAATAGGGCATCATGACCAAGCTGAATGGCTGAACAAGTTCATAGAACATAGAACATAGAACATTACAGCGCAGTACAGGCCCTTCGGCCCTCGATGTTGCGCCGACCTGTGAAACCAATCTGAAGCCCATCTAACCTAAACTATTCCATTATCATCCATATGTTTATCCAATGATCATTTAAATGCCCTTAAAGTTGGCGAGTCTACTACTTTTGCAGGCAGGGCATTCCACGCCCTTACTACTCTCTGAATAAAGAACCTATCTCTGACATCTGTCCTATATCTATCACCCCTCAACTTAAAGCTACGTCCCCTCGTGCTAGCCACCACCATCCGAGGAAAAAGGCTCCCACTGTCCGCCCTATCTAATCCTCTGATCATCTTGTATGTCTCTATTAAGTCACCTCTTAACCTTCTTCTCTCTAACGAAAACAGCCTCAAGTCCCTCAGCCTTTCCTCATAAGACCTTCCCTCCATACCAGGCAACATCCTGGTAAATCTCCTCTGCACCCTTTCCAATGCTTCCACATCCTTCCTATAATGCGGTGACCAGAACTATATGCAATACTCCAAGTGCGGCCGCACCAGAGTTTTGTACAGCTGCAACATGACCTCATGGCTCCGAAACTCAATCCCTCTGCCAATAAAACCTAACACACCCTATGCCTTCTTAACAACCCTATCAACCTGGGTGGCAACTTTCAGTGATCTATGCACATGGACACCGAGATCTCTCTGCTCATCCACACTACCAAGAATCTTACCATTAGCCCAGTACTCTGTATTCCTGTTACTCCTTCCAAAGTGAATCACCTCACACTTTTCTGCATTAAACTCCATTTGCCACCTCTCAGCCCAGCTCTGCAGCTTAACTATGTCCCTCTGTAACCTGCAACATCCTTCCGCACTATCCACAACTCCACCGACTTTGGTGTCATCCGCAAATTTACTAACCCATCCTTCTATGCCCTCATCCAGGTCATTTATAAAAATGACAAACAGCAGTGGCCCCAAAACAGATCCTTGAGGTACACCACTAGTAACTGAACTCCGGGATGAACATTTCCCATCAATCACCACTCTCTGTCTTCTTACAGCTAGCCAATTTCTGATCCAAACTGCTAAATCACCCTCAGTCCCATGCCTCCATATTTTCTGCAATAGCCTATCATGGGGAGCCTTATCAAACGCTTTACTGAAATCCATATACACCACATCAACCGCTTTACCCTCATCCACCTGTTTGGTCACCTTCTCAAAGAACTCAATAAGGTTTGTGAGGCACGACCTACCCTTCACAAAACCGTGTTGACTATCCCTAATCAAATTATTCCTTTCTAGATGATTATAAATCCTATCTCTTATAATCCTTTCCAACACTTTACCCACAACCGAAGTAAGGCTCACTGGTCTATAATTACCAGGGTTGTCTCTACTCCCCTTCTTGAACAAGGGGACAACATTTGCTAGTCTCCAGTCTTCTGGCACTATTCCTGAAGACAATGACGACATAAAGATCAAAGCCAAAGGCTCTGCAATCTCCTCTCTAGCTTCCCAGAGAATCCTAGGATAAATCCCATCCGGCCCAGGGGACTTATCTATTTTCACACCTTCCAGA
>NC_063335.1:2360917-2387352 GCF_021869965.1 Rhincodon typus
TATGTTTATCCAATGACCATTTAAATGCTCTTAAAGTTGGCGAGTCTACTATTTTTGCAGGCAGGGCATTCCACGCCCTTACTACTCTCTGAGTAAAGAACCTACCTCTGACATCTGTCCTATATCTATCACCCCTCAATTTAAAGCTATGTCCCCTCGTGCTAGCCATCACCATCCGAGGAAAAAGGCTCCCACTGTCCACCCTATCTAATCCTCTGATCATCTTGTATGTCTCTATCAAGTCACCTCTTAACCTTCTTCTCTCTAACGAAAACAGCCTCAAAACCCTCAGCCTTTCCTCATAAGACCTTCCCTCCATACCAGGCAACATCCTGGTAAATCTCCTCTGCACCCTTTCCAATGCTTCCACATCCTTCCTATAATGCGGTGACCAGAACTGTACGCAATACTCCAAGTGCGGCCGCACCAGAGTTTTGTACAGCTGCAACATGACCTCATGGCTCCGAAACTCAATCCCTCTACCAATAAAACCTAACATACTGTACGCCTTCTTAACAACGCTATCAACCTGGGTGGCAACTTTCAGTGATCTATGCACATGGACACCGAGATCTTTCTGCTCATCCACACTACCAAGAATCTTACCATTAGCCCAGTACTCTGTATTCCTGTTACTCCTTCCAAAGTGAATCACCTCACACTTTTCTGCATTAAACTCCATTTGCCACCTCTCAGCCCAGCTCTGCAGCTTATCTATGTCCCTCTGTAACCTGCAACATCCTTCCGCACTATCCACAACTCCACCGACTTTGGTGTCATCCGCAAATTTACTAACCCATCCTTCTACGCCCTCATCCAGGTCATTTATAAAAATGACAAACAGCAGTGGCCCCAAAACAGATCCTTGAGGTACACCACTAGTAACTGAACTCCAGGATGAACATTTCCCATCAACCACCACCCTCTGTCTTCTTACAGCTAGCCAATTTCTGATCCAAACCGCTAAATCACCCTCAATCCCATGCCTCCGTATTTTCTGCAATGGCCTACTATGGGGAACCTTATCAAACGCTTTACTGAAATCCATATACACCACATCAACCGCTTTACCCTCATCCACCTGTTTGGTCACCTTCTCAAAGAACTCAATAAGGTTTGTGAGGCACGACCTACCCTTCACAAAACCGTGTTGACTATCCCTAATCAAATTATTCCTTTCTAGATGATTATAAATCCTATCTCTTATAATCCTTTCCAATACTTTACCCACAACCGAAGTAAGGCTCACTGGTCTATAATTACCAGGGTTGTCTCTACTCCCCTTCTTGAACAAGGGGACAACATTTGCTAGTCTCCAGTCTTCTGGCACTATTCCTGTAAACAATGACGACATAAAGATCAAAGCCAAAGGCTCTGCAATCTCCTCTCTAGCTTCCCAGAGAATCCTAGGATAAATCCCATCCGGCCCAGGGGACTTATCTATTTTCACACCTTCCAGATTTGCTAATACCTCCTCCTTATGAACCTCAATCCCGTCTAGTCTAATAGACTGTATCTCAGTATTCTCCTCGACAACATTGTCTTTTTCCCTTGTGAATACCGACAAAAAATATGCATTTAGCGCCTCTCCTATCCCTTCGGACTCCACGCACAACTTCCCACTACTGTCCTTGACTGGCCCTAATCTTACTCTAGTCATTCTTTTATTCCTGACATACCTATAGAAAGCTTTAGGGTTTTCCTTGATCCTACCTGCTAAAAACTTCTCATGTCCCCTCCTGGCTCTTCTTAGCTCTCTCTTTACGTCCTTCCTGGTTAACTTGTAACTCTCAAGCGCCCTAACTGAGCCTTCACACCTCATCTCTACATAAGCCTCCTTCTTCCTCTTGACAAGAGATTCAACTTCTTTAGTAAACCACAGTTCCCTCGCTCGACCACTTCCTCCCTGCCTGACAGGTACATACTTCTCAAGGACACGCAGTAGCTGTTCTTGAACAAGCTCCACATTTCAATTGTACCCAGCCCCTGCAGTTTCCTTCTCCATCCTATGCATCCTAAATCTTGCCAAATCGCCTCATAATTGCCTTTCCCTCAGCTATAACTCTTGCCCTGCGGTATATACCTATCCCTTTCCATTGCTAAAGTAAACGTAACCGAATTGTGGTCACTATCACCAAAGTGCTCACTTACCTCCAAATCTAACACCTGACCTGGTTCAATACCCAGTAAAAAATCCAATGTGGCCTCGCGTCTTGTTGGCCTATCTACATACTGTGTCAGGAAACCCTTCTGCACACATTGTACAAAAACTGACCCATCTAAAGTACTCGAACTATAGCGTTTCCAGTCAATATTTGGAAAGTTCGGATTCCGCCCGGAGGAGGCACTATCATGCCGTTTACATCCGAAATTACACACGAGCTAAATTTCGTGCAAATCAGACTGCGTTTAACAAGTAAAAAAAAGTCCATTTAAAACATTTAATTCAAACATCTGGTTAAAAAGTGCTGAAACGTTTCTGCGTTTTAATCTATGGTCCAAAATCAAAATTGCTAATTAGAATCTCTGCAAATAAGTAGCCCTTCTTAGGTCGTTCCTCGGACTAGAAGATGACTAGCCTCCACTGTGGAGTCGTCCTGATGTCACTGAACATTTCAGCATTGGATCCGCAAACCCTGTGTGGACCAGGTGATGTTTGAGAAGGGTGAGTGCTGTTTCTGCATGCTCCTTCTGCTCCTTGCGCTTGGCTGGATCTGCTGGAGATGCTATAACTACTGGTTGACTCCTTCTTCTCCAGCATGGATGGACTGGGAGTAGAGATTTCCACGAGGCAGTAGGATCTTGAATTTTTCAGGCAGGATATGAGGGCCTTCTTGAAGTGTTTTCTCTACCTTCCTGGTAGGTGCTTGTCAAGATGGAGCTCGGAGTAGAAAGCTTGTTTATCTTTATGTTCATTCGTGGGATGTGGGCATCGCTAGCTGGCCAGTATTTATTGCCCATCCCTAGTTGCCTTGAGAAAGTGGTAGTGAGCTGCCTTCTTAAAGCTGCAGTCCATGTGCAGTAGGTATCCCCACAATGACACTCGAGAGGGAATCCCAGGATCTTGACCCAGCCACAGTAAGAGAGGAGCAGTATATTTCCAAGTCAGAATGGTGAGTGGCTTGGAGGTGAACTTGCAGGTGGTGATGTTCCCATGCATCAGTTGCCCTTGTCCTTCCAGATGGAAATGGTCATGGATTTGGAAAGTGCTGTCTAAGGTTCTTTGATGAATTTCTGTAGTGCATCATGTACATAGTATACAATGCTGCCAAACAGCATGGTGCAGGGAATGAGAGATAGTAGGAACTGCAGATGCTGGAGAATCCAAGACAACAAGGTGCAGGGCTGGATGAACACAGCAGGCCAAGCAGCATCATAGGAGCAGAGAGGCTGACGTTTCGGGCCTAGACCCTTCATCAGAAAAGGGGGAGGGGAAGGGGGTTTTGAAATAAATAGGGAGAGAGTGGGAGGCGGATAGAAGAGGGATAGAGGAGAGGATAGGTGGAGAGGAAACAAACAGGTCGAAGAGGCGGGGATGGGGCCAGGAAAGGTGAGTGTAGGTAGGGAGTTAGGAAGGGGATAGGTCAGTCCAGGGAGGACGGACAGGTCAAGGGGGCGGGATGAGGTTGGTCGGTAGGAGATGGAGGTGCGGCTTGAGGTGGGAGGAGGGGATAGGTGGGAGGAAGAACAGGTTAGGGAGGCGGGGACGAGCTGGACTGGTTTTGGGATGCGGTAGGGGGAGGGGAGATTTTGAAACTTGTGAAATCCACATTGATACCATTGGGCTGCAGGGTTCCCAAGCGGAATATGAGTTGCTGTTCCTGCAACCTTCGGGTGGCATCGTTGTGGCACTGCAGGAGGCCCAGGATGGACATGTCGTCTGAGGAATGGGAGGGGGAGTTGAAATGGTTCGCGACTGGGAGGTGCAGTTGTTTGTTGCGAACCAAGCGTAGGTGTTCTGCAAAGCGGTCCCCGAGTCTCCGCTTGGTTTCCCCGATGTAGAGGAAGCCACACCGGGTACAGCGGATGCAGTATACCACATTGGCAGATGTGCAGGTGAACATCTGCTTGATGTGGAAAGTCTTCTTGGGGCCTGGGATGGGGGTGAGGGAGGAGGTATGGGGGCAGGTGTAGCACTTCCTGCGGTTGCAGGGAAAAGTGCCGGGTGTGGTGGAGCTGGAGGGGAGTGTGGAGCGGACAAGGGAGTCACGGAGAGAGTTGTCCCTCCGGAAAGCAGATAAGGGTGGGGAGGGAAAGATGTCTTTGGTGGTGGGGTCGGATTGCAGATGGCGGAAGTGTCGGAGGATGATGCGTTGGATCCGGAGGTTGGTGGGGTGGTACGTGAGGACGAGGGGGATTCTTTTTTGGTTTTTATTGCGTGGACGGGGTGTGAGGGATGAGGTGCGGGAGATGTGGGAGACACGGTTGAGGGCGTTCTCGACCACCGAGGAGGGGAAGTTACGGTCCTTGAAAAACGAGGACAACTGAGATGTACGGGAGTGGAATGCCTCATCCTGGGAGCAGATGCGGCGGAGGCGAAGGAATTGGGAATAGGGGATAGCATTTTTGCAGGAAGGTGGGTGGGAGGAGGAGTATTCTAGGTAGCTGTGGGAGTCGGTGGGCTTGAAATGAATATTGGTTTCTAGGTGGTTGCCCGATATGGAGACAGAGAGGTCCAGGAAGGGGAGAGAGGTGTTAGAGATGGTCCAGGTAAACTTAAGGTTGGGGTGGAAGGTGTTAGTGAAGTGTATGAACTGTTCGAGCTCCTCGTGGGAGCACGAGGCGGCGCCGATACAGTCATCAATGTAACGGAGGAAGAGGTGGGGTTTGGGGCCGGTGTAGGTACGGAAGAGGGATTGTTCCACGTAACCTACAAAGAGGCAGGCGTAGCTTGGGCCCATGCGGGTACCCATGGCTACCCCCTTTGTCTGTAGGAAGTGGGAGGAATTGAAAGAGAAGTTGTTGAGTGTGAGGACGAGTTCGGCTAAGCGGATGAGGGTATCAGTGGAGGGGGACTGGTCGGGCCTGCGGGACAGGAAGAAGCGGAGGGCCTTGAGGCCATCTGCATGGGGAATGCAGGTGTAGAGGGACTGGACGTCCATGGTAAAGATGAGGTGTTGGGGACCGGGGAATTGGAAGTTCTGGAGGAGGTGGAGGGCGTGCAGGGAATGGATGTCTGTGGATGTGAAATTACTTAAGTGGGCTGCTTTGTCCTGGATGGTGTGAAGCTTCTTGAGAGTTATTAGAGCTGCACACATCTAGGGAAGTGGGAGATATTCTATCACGCTCCCAACTCGTGTCTTGTAGATGATGGAGCTCTGGGGAGCGAGGAGGTGAATTAATCACGGCACTAATTCCTGGCCTCCAACCTTATTTTGAAGCTAATATGCTTATGTGGTGGGTCCAGTTAAGTTTCTGGTCAATGGCAGTGATGGTAACACCATTGAATGTCAACGGGTGGTAGTTTGATTGTTTCTTATTGGTGATGGTCATAGTTTGGCATTTGTGTGGTATTAATGTTACTTGCCACTTGTCAGCCCAAGCCCAGATATTGGCCAGACCTTGTTGCATTTGAACATAGACTGCTTCAGCATCTGAGGAGTTGCAAATGGTGCTGAACATTGTGCTATCATCAGTGAACATCCCCACTTCTGACCTTCCGATGGAGGGAAGCTCCTTGATGAAGCAGCTGAAAATGGTTGGGCCTAGGGCACTGCTCTGGGAACTCCTGCAGCGATGTCCTGGAGATGAGATGACTGACCTCCAACAATCACAACCATCTTCCAATGGGCCAAGTATGACTCTAACTAGTGGAGAGGTTGCATCTGATACCCATTGATTCTGGTTTTGCTCGGGCTCCTTAATGCCACTCTCGGTCAAATGCAGCCTTGATGTCAAGGGCTGTCATTCTCACCTCACCTATGGAATTCTGCTCTTTGGCCCATGCTTGAACCATTGCTCTAATGAGTTCACAAGCTCAATGGCCCTGGTGGAACCCAAACTGGGCATCGCTAAGCAGGTTATTGCTGAGCAGGTACTACTTGAATACATTGTTGATGACACTCTCTATCACTTTACTGATGATCGAGAGTAGACTGATGGGGTAGTAATTGGCTGGTTTGGATTTGTCCTGCTTTTTACGTACAGAACATACCTGGGAAATTTTCCACATTGTTGCGTAGATGCCAGTGTTGTAACTGTACTGAAGAACTTGGCTAGGGCAGTGACAAGTTCTGGAGCACACTTCTTCAGTATTATTGCCAGAATGTTGACAGGACCCAAAACTGTTGCAGGATCCAGTCCCTCCACTTTGGAGGTTTTTTGTCAGGCAGATGGATGACATGGCCAACCCTTCACAGCTTATTGATGATAACTAATGGCTGTGTACTTTAAAGATCTAGATGGCATCCAAATAATTTAAATTGGTCCAGCAGACATTGGAGCCAGGATCAAATGAGTTTCCCATGCATCTGCATATATGTAAGTTTAAGAAAACAACCAATTAAAAAGTTGAATGAAATGAATGAGTCTTAATGGTCTCACATGACTACAGTGTGGCTACATTGGGTCTGTCTAGGTTATGTCAACAGACGATCAACTGATTTCCAATCATCCAATATCACATACATCATTTGATCTAATCCCAGCAACCTTGTGAGCCCCTCCTCTTAAGTGGAGGTATTCAGTTGCCATTAGGCTGTCAGTAAGTAGGAACCTGAACATACACCAGGTAGATAACAGGACTTACTTCTATAGGTAGGAAAGTAAATTGTGAAGAGAGTATAAGCAGGCTAAAAAAGAAATATGGAATGGGTGAAGAGAGTGGGCAAAGATCAGGAAAGTGGAGTATAATGTGGCAAAATATGAAATTGTGCATTTTGGCAGATGATGAAACAGGTTTATATATGTATTTTAATATTGCATGCGACCAGTTTGGGTTCTTGGAATTCTGACTTACAAATATGGTTTGTTTGTGTGTTTGGAGTTAACAATTAACTTTTGAAAACTAAATAATTATAATTACAAGTGAGATTGTTTAGGGGAGGAATGTTTGAGACTCTATATTTCATTTTTGGCTTGTGCTGGAAAGACATTTGTGAGAGAAGCATGTATCAAGTGCTGAAGTGCTCAGAACTCATTTGATGGAGTAAAATGTTCCAAGCAATTCAAAGTTATGAAATTATTTTGGGATAGAGAAATTATTATTAATCCCAGACCAGCATATTAGTATACAGTCAGTGGAAAACAAGTGGAGTTATATTTTTGAAGTCTTTAACAAAACAGGAATTGAAGCTGCACCAGGGTTGGTGTGGTACTGGAAGAAGCTAAAATGGAAAAAATATAATTAACAAAGAGTTGTGTACAGTTCCAAAAGATGTTTTTTTTTTAAAAAAGAGTTCATCTCCCTTGAAAATGAGTGGACTGGGTGTTGCTAGGAATACAGCACTAGATGTTCTTAGAATTGCAACAATGCGAGTTGTTCAAGAATGTACCTGGTGATACAAAGCTGTTTTTGTTCAATCTATAAAGAGTGCTTGTGTTTTTTCTACTGTGTGTTTAAAAATCTTTGAATCTGCATTATTAGGGGATAGTGTATTTTTGGTCTTGTTTATCTCCATTTCTGTTGTTAATAACCTTTTGTTTTATTCTTAAAATAAAGACTGCACAACCTTGTGCTTATGTTTCAGTAAAAGATGCCTTCGTTAACAAAACAAAATTATGACCCATCTAGCCAGGCTCTTGTCAGTGATCTGATTTGTTTGGTGCTAACATTGACTGGTTATTACGTCACAACAACTGGGGCCAGTAAATCATAATAGCAGGAAGAATAACAAAAGAAGTGTTATTTAAATGGTGAGAGAATGCAGAACTCAGAATTGCAGAGAGATCTGGGTGTCTTGGGGCATGACTCACAAAAGCTTATTATGAAGATGAAGCAAGTAACTGGTAAAGCGAATGGAATGTTATTGTTCATTGTGATGTGAATTCAATATAAAAGCTGACAATAATACAAGACAATGGTGAGACCACATCTGGAGTGTTGTATACGGTATTGGCATTCTTATTTAAGGAAGGTGCAAATGTGTTGGAAAAAACTCAGAGAAGGTTTACCAGATAAATTTTGAAATGCATGGTGCCTCATGAAAGTAGTTTAATCTTGTACTGGCTGGAGTTTACAAGAGTAAGAGGCAACTTCTTGAAGCATACAAGATCCTATAGGAAAATCCAAAACCAGCAATCAATACTTAAAAACAAGGGGTCACTAATTTAGGATGGAAATCAGGACGTATTCTCTCACAGGATGTGATAAATCTTTGGAATGTTCTTCATCAAACGTTGGTGGAAACAGAGTCTTTGAATATCTTGAAGGCAGAGGTAGATAGATTTTTCAAAAGAAAGGGGGTGAGGTTATTGGGTATTGGGGTATAGGTTGGAAATGGTGTAATCAGATCAGTCATGATGTTACTGAATGATGGAGCAGGCTTGGTCATTGAGTAGCCTGCTTTGTATGTGTGTAACTAATCAAGTCTTCGAAATATTGTAGTGGCTAGATTGTGGCTAATGGGGTTAATATTGCCTCGATGGACTTCCAAAAGGCATTGAATAAGGAATCAAAATGGACCTGTTGGGAACATTGAAAGCCATGCTATTAAACTGACAATGGCTGCATAGAAAATAAATTGGCTAAATGCCAGAACACAAGAAATAGTAGTGAATGAATACTCATATCCCTATTTCACTGAATTATAGAGCATTCATGCTAAATCAAGAAGTCATTCATCCCACCTTTCCAGACAATCTGGAAGAAAAAACTCATTTAGTCCAACCACTTCACTGTTTGCCTTTTTCGATGCAGTTTTTTCAACTTCAGAAAATTATCCAACTGTCAGAAATAAAAGCAAAAAATGCTTGTTTTACTCAAAGCAGAAGGCATCACCTATGGAGAGAGAAATAGAATTATTGTTTTCATTCAATTATGACACTTCTTCAGAACTGAAGAAATATATCAATGTGACATTTTTAATACCAATGAAAAAGGGAAGAGTGGGAACAGAGGAAGAGCAAAAGGACGATCTGGGATTGCGTAGAGGCCAGAAGAGACAAAATGCCAAAGATGTCACAAAACATAAGACAAAATGATTGAGACAACAAGGTGTAGACCTGAATGAACACAGCAGGCCAAGCAGCATCAGAGGAACAGGAAAGCTGATGTTTCGGGCCTAGACTCTTCTTCAGAAATGGGGGAGGGGAAGGAGGTTCTGAAATAAATAGGGAGAGAGGGGGAGGTGGATAGAAAATGGACAGAGGAGAAGATAGGTGGAGAGGAGACAGACAGTTCAAAGAGGCGGGGATGGAGCCAGTAAAGGTGAGTGTAGGTGGGGAGTTAGGGAGGGGATAGGTAGGTCCAGGGAGGTCAAGGGGGCAGGATGAGGCTAGTAGGTAGGATATGGGGGTGGGGCTTGAGGTGGGAGGAGGGGATAGGTGGGAGGAAGTTCAGGTTGGGAGGAGGGGATAAGCTGGACTGGTTTTGGGATGCAGTAGGGAGAGGGGAGATTTTGAAGCTTGTGAAGTCCACATTGATACCATTGGGCTGCAGGGTTCTCAAGTGAAGTATGAGGTGCTGTTTCTGCAACCTTCGGGTGGCATCGTTGTGGCACTGCAGGAGGCCCTGGATGGACATGTCATCTGAGGAATGGGAGGGGGAGTTGAAATGGTTTGTGACTGGGAGGTGCAGTTGTTTGTTGCGAACCGAACGTAGGTGTTCTGCAAAGCGGTCCCCGAGCCTCCGCTTGGTTTCCCCGATGTAGAGGAGGCTGCAGAACACCTATGCTCAGTTCGCAATAAACAACTGCACCTCCCAGTTGCGAACCATTTCAATTTCAACTCCCCCTCCCATTCCTCAGATGACATGTCCATCCTGGGCCTCCTGCAATGCCACAACGATGCCAGCTGAAGGTTGCAGTAACAGCACCTCATATTTCGCTTGGGAACCCTGCAGTCCAATGGTATCAATGTGGACTTCACAAGCTTCAAAATCTCCCTTCCCCCTACTGCATCCCAAAACCAGCCCAGCTTGTCCCCACCTCCCTAACCTGTCCTTCCTCCCACTTATCCCCTCCTCCCACCTCAAGCCCCAACCCCATCTCCTACCTACTAGCCTCATCCCGCCCCCTTGACCTGTCCGTCCTCTCTGCACTGACCTATCCCCTCCCTAACTCCCCACCTGCACTCACTTTTACTGGCTCCATTCCCTCCTCTTTGACCTGTCTGTCTCCTCGCCACCTATCTTCTCCTCTATCCATCTTCTATCCACCTCCCCCTCTCTCCCTATTTATTTCAGAACCCACTTCTCCTCCCCCATTTCTGAAGAAGGGTCTAGGCCATAAACGTCAGCTTTCCTGCTCCTCTGGTGCTGCTTGGCCTGCTGTGTTCATCCAGCTCCACACCTTATTATCTCAGATTCTCCAGCATCTGCAGTTCTGACTATCTCTGAGACAAAATGACTGGTCGTGGTTGTAGCAATGAAACAAAGCATTTGTCCACGACGAGCATGAATAATGGAATAATGAAGAGTGCTCTCCAAAAACAAACACAGGAAAACATTTGCCAGATGGACACATAGAATAGGATCAGAATCAGAACTGGGAACAGAGTTCTGAAATTGTTGAAGTCAATATTGAGCCCAGAAGGCTGTGAAGTGACTAATAGGAAAGTGAGGTATTGGTCTTTGAGCTTGCAATGAATTTCAATTGAACGTGCAATAGGTCAAGCTCAGAATTGTGAGCAAGAGAACAAGGTACTGAATTAAAATAGTGAGCAACTCGAAATATTTATTATCAAATTATGTGATTGGAGGAAAGTGTACAAAGGTTGAGTCAGTGCTCTTTTTAATAGGAGTACATTACTTGAACCGTGCCATAATTTCAATGCTTATTAATGATAAGCATCTCCTAAAATGTTGTAACCTGTGGATAGAATATGAGAAGACATTAGGTGACATCAATAGATGGTGAAATTGACAAACACTTGGTAGGTGAAATTTCAGAGAGCAATATGTGAAGTGATTAATTCTGGTGTGGAAAATAAGGAGCAGTAATATGAATCAAATTATTCTATGTTGAAGGAGGAAATAGAGAAGACCCAAGGGTACCCAAGAAGTTAATAGAATATGTTGAAAAGGTTGATTTAAAAAACATTACAAGATACTTGTTTTGTTTCAGTACAGGCATAGAATCCAACAGTAAAGAAATTATGCAAAGTCTTTACAAAACACAGCTTGTAACCAAAGTTATATCATGTACTCATTTGGGATCATTTCAAAGTACACACTGGGTGGCAGAGACATTGTCAGTGACTTGGTCAGTTCTGTTGACAATGGACCAATAAACAAGCATCACCAACAAACTTCCCATTAAGCAGCATATGAAATTGTGGGTTCAATGAAGGGACACAGAATGAAAAGCAGAAAAGATATGCTAAATTTTCATAGATTACTAACTCGGCCTCAACTGAAAGTTTTATGGCCATATCTAGGCACAACATTATTAGAGATGTTGCACCCTTATACCAGGTGCAAAAAAAATCTACTAGATTGAAACCAGGGATGGTGGAATTTCAATTCTGGGGTGAGACTTGAGCTACATTGTTCTCCTTTGAACAGGAAAGGTTAACGAAAGATTTAATAGAGGTGTTCATGGATCATGCACAATTTAACTTGTGTAAATAAAAAGGAAATGTTTCCACTGGCAATTGATTGACCAAACCGAGCAGAGTTCATGTAATTGGCTCAAGAAGAAAAGAAGACATGATGAACAGTTTGTACAGCAAGGATTTTGTGCTCCAGAAAGCAGTCCAAGAGGAGATAGGCACTAATTCAATTGTGACCTTTAAAATTGTATTAGATAAATAATTAAAAACATATTGGGTTTGGGATGGCATGAGGAAAGAGTAGAGGATGTCTCTACTCTGCTGGTTCTTTCAAACGGCTGCAATAGGCAGCATGGATTGAATGCCGCATGTTTGTGATGCAAGAATCTATGATTCATTGAAATATCAAAACTTGGAATAAATGCACCCTGTATATCCCAATCAATAGTTTTCAAATCTCTTGAGGAGGAACAGTAACATCCAGTGTCCATCCAATCTACAAGAGTCACTACTCCCAGTAGTTAATCTATTTTCAAGGCAGTGAGTAGCATTGGATCCCAGTCAAATCTATATGTGACGCATCATCTGCAAATAGATTACTACAGTTCTCTCACAAATGTATGTAACAGATAGAAAGATTTTAAAAATAGTTTGACAATTGGAACATGTGCATAAGCATTATCAGATTCTCTTACTTGTTTACTTTTCGGAACTCAGAAACTCAACTCATTCAGTGAAACTGACGAGGCTGCTTTGTATTGTTCAGTGATGATGATGATCGTTGAAGGGTGCGGCGTGTGGTGCAGGTACTCTCAGTGTAGTGCTGTACTGTTTTATTTGTAGAATACCTGTTGGGCTGTTCCGAAGGCAGCGAATGCTGTGGATCCAAAATCACATATAGGTCAGACTCTGTAATGACGGCAGACTTCCTCCCGGGAAGGGCATTTGTTTTAACGACAATCTCGTCGTTTACTGGACATAATTGCTGATTCTGTTTTTTCTTTAAATTGAGTTAATTGCCTGAATTTAAAACTCCAGATCGAGTGATGGAATTTCAACTCACATCCCCAGATCATTGATCCTTTAGATCATGAGTTCAGTAAATCCAGTAACATAACCACGTGCATCCCGAATGTAGATCTGTGTTTGGGGTGCTTGCCATAGATTTCCTACCCGGGATCAGCAGGATCATAAACAACACTTTTATTTCAGATAATTAAGAGTCCAGAACAGCTATTTCTTTGTCAACATATCGGGATTCCAACTTTCGAGAAAGTGGAGCGAACTCAATGTTAAGTTTGATCGTTTTGCCACATTTGTGTCTGCATCCCCACCCCCAACTCCGCCCACACTACTCCCTTCTGTCCCAGATAACAAGGTGTAGAGCTGGATGAGCACAGCAGGCCAAGCAGCATCAGAGGAGCAGGAAAGCTAACGTTTCGGGTCTGGACTCTCCTTCAGAAATGGGGGAAGGGAAGGGGATTCTGAAATAAGTAGAGAGCGAGGGGAGGCGGATGGAAGATGGATAAAGGAGCAGATAGGTGGAGAGGAGACAGACATGTAAAAGAGGCGGGGATGGAGCCAGTAAAGGTGAGTGTAGGTGGGGAGTTAGGATGGGGGTTGGTCAGTCAAGGGAAGATGGACAGGTCAAGGAGGCGGGGATGAAGCTGGTAGATAAGAGGTGGGGGTGGGGGTTGAGGTGGGAGAAAAGACGGACAGGTCAAGGAGGCGGGGACAAGCTGGGCTGGTTTTGGGATGCGGTCGCGGGTGGGGAGATTTTGTGCATAAACAAGAAACAAATAAGAAACAATTAAAGATACGGAGAGTAAGCGGTCTCACATCTTATAAAGAGGCATTAAAGTGGACGTGTTGAATTTATGCTGAGAGAGGAAATTCCCGCCATTGGGGGAGAGAGGTAAAGGAGACCTCGCCTCCTTTATAGACGTGACCCATGTTTCGGGTGATTGTGGCGCTAGTTTTATCCTGTACGTACTTATATTTATTTAGGTGTCATGCTAGTCCATAATTCATCTTCGCTTTCAATCTAATTTTGTTTATTTTTTCCCAAATGGGAGTTTGGCTGGGTCTATAACACAATCACCAATATCACATGTAACCAACACAAAAACAAAGTTGCTAGCAAAGCTCAGCAAGTGTGGCAGCATCTGTGAAGGAAAAATCAAAGTTAACGTTTCGGGTCCGGTGACCCTTCCTCAGAAAGTGCCGGATTTTAGTGAACCGTAAATAGCGAGGACACCGAGGTCCATTGGTACCAGCACCGAGAGGTTCAGCGACCTCCAGAATACTTTATTATGGCAACAGCATCAACCGGATCCCGAATTCAGCGGCAGGCTTAAAGCGGATAAGAAGAACACTGTTCACTGCGATCATCAAAGAGATCGTGGAGGAAGACGCTGCCACTTATTACTAGGAGATAGCAAGAACTGCAGATGCTGGAGTCAGACACAACACAGTGTGGAGCTGAAGGAGCACAGCAGGCTAGGTAGCATCAGAGGAGTGGGAAAGTTAACGGTTCGGATCCAGACCCTTCTTCAGAAATGAGGAGGGGAAGGGAGCTGGGAAATAAATAGAGAGGAAGGGTGGGGCCGGGGGAGGGGAGGTGAAGTGGTGATAGGTGGATGTAGTTAGGGGTCAGTAGGGATTGGTCAGTGGGAAGGGTGGGGCGGAGAGGTGGGGAAGAAGATGAGATAACAAGGTGTAGAGCTGGATGAACACAGCAGGCCAAGCAGCATCAGAGGAGCAGGAAGGCTGACGTTTCGGGCCTAGACCCTTCTTCAGAAGAAGATAAACAGGTTGTGTCAGGTCAAGGAGGCGGGATGAGAGGGAGGTTTGGACGTGGGATGAGGCCGGGGTGAGGAGATCTTAAAACTGGTGAATTCTGTGTTAAAGCCATCGGGCTGTAAGCTCCCGAAGCGGAATAGGAGGTGTTAGAACATAGAACAGTACAGGCCCTTTGGCCCACGATGTTGAGCCAAAATTTTACCCTAAATCTAAGGTCTATCTAACCTCCACCCCTACCTTATACTATTATCCATATGCCTATCTAATAGCCGCTTAAATGACCCTAATGAGGCCGACTCCACTACCCTCTCCAGCAATGCATTCCACGCCCCTACCACTCTCTGAGTAAAGAACCTACCTCCGACGTCTCCCCTTTATCTACCTCCACTCACTTTAAAACTATGCCCCCCTCGTAATAGCTACCTCCACCCTAGGAAAAAGTCTCTGGCTTTCCACTCTCTCTATACCTCTGATCATCTTATACACCTCTATCAAGTCACCTCTCATCCTTCGTGGTTCTAAAGAGAAAAGCCCTAGCTCTCTCAACCTTTCCTTGTAAGACTTTCCCATCATTCCAGGCAACATCCTGGTAAATCTCCTTTGTACCTTTTCCAACGCTTCCACATCTTTCCTGTAGTGAGGCGACCAGAGCTGGATACAGTACTCCAGACGTGGCCGAACCAGGCTTTTGTATAGCTGGAGCATAACTTCACGGCTCTTGAACTCAATCCCTCTATTAATAAAAGCGAACACACCGTACGCCTTCTCAATAACTCTATCCACCTGGGTAGCAGCTTTCAGGGAACTGTGGACATGAACCCCGAGATCCCTCTGTTCCTCCACACTGCCAAGAATCTTTTCATTAGCCCTTGCTCCTCCAGTTTGCGTGTTGCGTCATTGTGGTACTGGAGGAGGCCCAGGATGTCATCAAAGGAGTAGTTGGCTTACAATCTGACCCTACCACCAAAGAGATTCTCCCTCCTCATCCCTATCTGTCTTTCCTAGCGACTCCTTGGTCTGCTCCACTCTCCCCACTAACTCCACCACATCAGGCACCTTTCCCTGGAGCCACAGGAAGTCCTACACCTCCTCTCTCACCTCCATCCAAGGCCCAAAGCAAACCTTTCACATCTGACAGGATTCACCTGTACATCCTCCAACCTGGTCAACTGTATCCATTGCTCACAATGTGGCCTCTTCTACATCGGTGAGACCAAACGCAAGCTTGGGACCATTTTGTGGAGCATCTGCGGTCTGTACACGTTAATTGACAACGCCTTCCAGTCGCCAACCATTTTAACTTTCCCTCCCATCCCACTGAGGCTAAATATATGTGGACGGACATATATCTGAGGCGGGCCCTTTGAATTGTGAGGGGCAATTTTCGGTATGACATGAGTTAGCCTGTAAGTTCACATTGAATTCCAGCTTCGATTGGAATGAGATAGAAGGTTCTAGAGTTCTTCATAAAACATTTCAGATCCATTTTCATATTTTCTTATTTTAAAATGTAGGAAGAGGACAACGAGTTAAACTGCGAAAACACGCACAGATGCAGCAGACTGTTTCTGTGAAAATGCAAAGTGGCTGAACCAGCATTTATCCTGAAACCTTATTTGGAAATGAAATGCGACAATGACTCGGAACCACACCAGGAAAAACAAAACAACCGGGATCAGTCAAGAATGGGAATGAGGCAAAGGCTTCGCAGAGGAGATGGGATGAGATCTGGGAAGATCGGGAGTGGTGAGACCAGGGGTGGAGTGTGCACAACCAAGGTGCTTGTCTAAAACAGACGATTTCTGAATTCGAGTAATGTACTGTCTTCGTGAAATACAATGTATACATATCCAGTTAATACTTGTTAAATTGGAGTGCGATTTCGGAATCTTTTCCTGGATAGACTCACCCAATGTTGGCTCAAAAAAGGATCGTTGACCTGGACCTAGAAGCTCCTGATGTAATTTCGTACAAATAATCTACCACAACAGCATGAAAATGACACATATTCTGGCAAAGTCTCATTCATTCACACTCTAAGGAGTTAAGTAATGAAGACAGATTAAGCAGTCTTGGTTTGCATTCCCTTGAGCTTAGATGATTTAAAATTAGTCTGTTTTATCTACTTGAAATGAGAGAGATTTGGGAGAGAGTAGATTAGGAGTAATAAATTTCTCTGCTGGTTAGGAGTCCAGAAAGATTGGACAGAATCCTAAATCTAGAGTCCGGTCGCTCAGGAGTGATTGCAGAAGGCACTGAGCAATGGCATTCGCTCCCCATAAAATACTGAGATGTTCAGGATCAAATTAAACTTCATGATTCTGCTGTTGGCGTTTCCACCTTAACTGGACCCGTCTTTTGTTTCTGTTCACTTCCAATATTATCACCGTTCCCTATGCCCTCCCATCCCTTGTGTTATTTAACTCTCCTGTCCTCCACCCGGTCACAGACTTCCCTTTTGTTGAAACCTCCCCCTTCCCTGTTTCCCTGCCTTCTTACGGGCTTCACACCCTGTCAACGTCTCAACGTTTTCCTGCTCAGGTTTCTGTGTTAACTCTGTTTCCCTCTCTCTACAGTTGCTGCTTCAGTATTTCCAACATTTTCTGTTTATATTGCAAATAACCAACTTGGAGGGCAGGGGGCGGGCTTGAAACCCTGACCGATATCTCACTGATTGGTTTGAAGGAAGTGAATCGTTTCCTTTTAGTCTCTATCCAGCTGCTTGAGAGAACAGTTGAAGATCGAGTGAACATGTCGCTCTATTACTGGCTCATTGTGGTAACCGTTTTGCCCTGTATGTGTTTCTGACGCTATTATTCAGACCTTGCTGTTCATTCACATCTATCACATCGTTTCTTTGTAAACCTGTATATTCTTTCCTCAGGCGAATATTTTGCACAAACACCGAAACAGATTGTCCCATCCATTACCAAAAATGTGGGTAAAACCGCTCGATTCAAATGCGAAGTAGAAGGTGCAACTATCAGTAACAGCAATCCCCTTCACTGGTACCAGCACAAGCCCGGCCAGGCACCCACCCGAATCCTCTATTATGGATCAGGCACATCGCGGGATCCGGGATTTAGTGAACGGTTCAAAGCTGGGAAATCTAAAGACAAAGAATTCTACCTCACAATCGACAAATTAAAGACAGAGGACACCGCCACCTATTACTGTGCGTACTGGATAGATACACACTGCGAGACATCAATACAAAGTTCGTACAAAAACACTGAACGATTTGAAGCGAAACTGTCAGAGGAATTCACAGACTCCTCCCCTAATTGGGTTAAGTAGCGACGACACCACAGCTGGATCTGTGTCTGAGCTTTCTCCGCCTGAATTCGTGATTTGGAAACTGATGTGAAGCAAGCCAGGTCTGGGCTGTTTTGATCAACGTACTTCCTCTGATTTGGAATGAGAGCACTGAGGGTCGACTCACTATGAAATTGAGTAGAGTAGAGTAGAATTTGCACTGAAGTTCTCCCTGGGCAGGAGGGTGGAGTTATATTGTGGAGTTCTTTCTTCAGGCATCGAATTTCAGGGCGTGGGCATACATACCAGCCGCTGGAGCAGTGTAAACCCGCCAAAGTGAAATGGTTACAGGGGTGTTTCGGGGGAGCCTGAGTGTGTTCGCCAGCTCTGGTCCCACTGCAGCAAAGAAAGAGACATCGACATGTAACTTCCCAAACATACGGCGTTTTCGGCTGAGTAAACTGAGATACAAAATAATGTAAGAGATAACAAGGTGTAGAGCTGGATGAACACAGCAGGCCAAGCAGCATCATAGGAGCAGGAAGGCTGACATTTCGGGACTAGACCCATGTCTCTGTTTTATTTGGAAAAAGTTGTGATCTGCGGTGCTCCGCCTAAAAGGATGGTGGAAACAGATCCAGTAGTCACTTTCGAACACAGACTGAGTAAGGATTTGAAATTATACTGGGCACTGGTGAGGACACACCTAGAACATTATGTGGAGCTTTGATCTCCTTATTTGAGGAACGATGCTGTTGTTATAGAGAGAGTGCAGTAACAGTTTACCAAGTTGATTCCTGGGATGGTTAGGACTGACGTATGAACAGAGATTGACTCGGCTACGATTGTACTCACTGGAATTTAGCATCATGAGTTAGGACCTTATAGAAACGTATAGAAGTCTAACAGAACGGGATAGGTTGGATGTAGGAAGGATGTTCCTAATGACCAGCAAGTTCAGACCAAAGGTCACAATTTATAGATAAAGGTAAGGTAATGATCTAATAGGACCGAGATGAGAAAAAAATGCTTTAGCCAGAGAATGGTGAATCTATGGAATTCTTTACT
This sequence comes from Rhincodon typus, assembly GCF_021869965.1. Taxonomy (NCBI): domain Eukaryota; kingdom Metazoa; phylum Chordata; class Chondrichthyes; order Orectolobiformes; family Rhincodontidae; genus Rhincodon; species Rhincodon typus. Next base: position 2,379,692 of record NC_063335.1, read on the forward strand.
ACATAAAGTGTATGAGGCTACGTATTGAATGTTTTAAGAAGGAAGTATGTATCGCTCTTGTGTTTAAAGGGATCGGAAATATGGGATGTGGGATGGGGGAGGAAGAAATTAGAATATTAACTTCCATGCCAGCCATTTGAGGAAACATGAAGTGCCTAGGAAATGCGACATGGAGGAAATGGCAGATAAGGTTAATCAAGACAATACATCAAGAGCCCCTAGCGGCATTGTTTTACATTGTCTGTATTCGGGATGCGAATTATTTCCTGTTTAACCACCTGTTTTAACACAGTGAATACAGCCTAATCGTCATTGCTGCACCATGTCGTTTCATTGTCTGGTGGTTCTGTTGATGCTTTCCCCCAGTGAGTGCGACAGTTCGAACCATCAACTTATAGAAAGAGACCATCCCGCCCGTCAAATTCGTGCCGCTCTCTCCACAAAAACTCAGCCTGTCCCAACACCCCACCTTTTCCATTAGTCGTGCATTTCTTTCCTTTTCTCGAGTTTCTCCAATTCTCTATTGAAACCGGGGATGAATCTGCCCACAGCCAGTGCAATCCACATCCTAAACACTTGTTGCGTGAAAGTTTTTCCTTCATGTTGCTTCTTTTACCGATATTCTTCAATCTGTATCTTCTGCATGTTGGCCTTTCCATTCACGGGTACTGTTCCTCCCTATCCACTTTCTTTCTGATTTCTGCCTATCTCCTCAGCTGTATGACTTTTCGATATTTTTTGTTTGCAGGTGAACATTTTGCCGAGGTCTTGAATCAGTTTCCAATATCGGTCACTAGGCCCAAGACTACAACGGTCAAAATACGATGCGTGACACAAAACACGGAAACCATCCACTGGTATCAGCGCCGACCCAACCAGGCGCCTAGGAGAATAATCTATTTCAGCAAAAACGGAGCTGTGCTGGATCCGGGAATCCCCTCCAAGTTCTCAGCTGAGAAAAGTGTCTCTTCATTCTTCCTTGTAATTGATAACATTGAACAGTCTGATGATGCCATCTATTACTGTGCCTATTGGATTCTCACAGTCAGAAACAACCATAAGAAGCTCATTACAAAAACCCCAAGGCTGCCTGGTACTGAGCACAGCCGCACAAGTTTCCAGGGCACAGGTGGAATCTTCTTACTGAAATTCCAAATCGCAAAATCAAATTCAGAATTAACTTCAATGTCAACATTTAAAACAGAGACAAATATAATTGGAGTTTTGAATTCAAGGACCGATGTGGAAAGAGGGAACGGAGAGATGTTTTGGAGGGATTCAGTCTCTCTGATGCCTCATTAGGGTGACACATCTTGAAGAAACAATTTCAGTTATTTCATCTACTGAAGCTCGCTCAGCTCGCCTGACTTTTCCTACGGGGTACATGAATCTGAGAATCTTTGTGACATATGACCTGTTGGTTTTGGTCGTGTATTTAACAACGGACAAATGGTTCTCTTTAGCTTTTTTCTTCTCAACATGTTTTTCTCTCTCATGAGGTAATCAATTGTTCTGAATCAGTTTGTGCAAATTCTTCAGTGGGAAAAACTTAAAATATCCAAGAATACCATGTGTGATGGATGTTCGTAGCCAATTATTCATTAATTAATAAATCATTTAGTAGATCTTCCTTGCTGGCTTTAACAATTCATTTCGGTTGCAACTTTGCTCTAAGTATGAATTCCAAACCACCTCTACACAAGAGTACGTTTCAGTTACTTCCTCTGAATTTCCCGCTGGACTTTACGCCGTCTCTTTGAGAATTAATGCGCGCACATCACGAACAATTATTTAGTTCCTCCATTTTGAAAGAGACGTTATTCCCAATGTTTTCCCCAAATGTCATCAGAGCCAACTTTCTGAGCACTAATTCCAAATAATTTATAATCAAATAAACAGGCACGGCGAAACTATTGATACCATAACTCATTTTCAATTTTGTTTGTGGAGTCCTGCACTAAAAAGAAGACGTGGCCGACGGTTGATGAATGGCATGTTATTTTCGTTGATTTCTCGTGTATATTTTAGAAGAAGCGTCTCACAAACTCATTAGAAACAGTTCACATGTAAATCTACCGAGAATTATATTCCCATGTGCATTTGCTGAATCCAAATCAAACTCGGGTGTTTTCACACTGCCCGATAATGTTTTTCCAGGGCTTGAGGCACATTGTTAGCCCTTGGTTTCTGGAGTTTAGTCAGGTGTATGGCCGTGCTACTGGTGGTTACAGGCACCATATAGAGTTCTGTGCCAGAGACGAGTGACCCGAAGCCAAGATTCCCTTCAATCCTGGTGTCTTTTCCCTAGGGTGGGAGATTTCAAGACTAGACGGACTAGGAGACGAGGGGCGACAGGAGAAAAGTTTTAAAAAGACATGAGGGACGTTTTTTTTAAACAGAGAGTGGTTCGTGTGAAGAATGAACTTCCAAAGGGAGTGGTGGATGCGGGTACAGTTACGACGTTTGAAAGACTTCTAGGTGGGTACATGAATAATAAATGTTTGGAGGAAAATGGGCCAAGTGCAGGCAGCTAGGACTAGTTTATTTCGGGATTATGGTCGGCATGGACTGATTGGAACGAAGGGTTTGTTTCGTGCTGTATGACTCTATGACTCTATAACTCATTTTTATTTGCATTTTGTTTTACTCAGGCTGTTCACTCAACCTTCGTAGCGGGTTCGCGAATGACTGGTGTGATGTTAAGCTTGTTGTATTGTCATCTGGAAATGAACGACAAACAGGCTATCCACTTGAACATGTAAACAGAACTGAAGAAGGGTCCTGATCCGAAACGTCAACATTCCTGTTCCTCTCATGCTGCCTGGCCTGTTGTGTTCCTGCAGCTCCACACTGTGTTATTTCTGACTCCAGGATCTGCACTTCTTGCTATCTCTGAACAGAAAAACCAGGAGCTGGAGCAGATAATTCAGCCTCTCGATCACGCTCCGCCGTTTAATACGATCATGACTGATCTTATCTCACTCTCAACTCCATTTTCCTGTCCGATCCCCCATAATCATTTAATTAATTACTAATTCAACATTTATCTGCATTGGGCTTAGAAATTTATTTAGTGTCCTTGGCGTCCGCATACTCTGTGGCAGTGATTCCGAACAGCCTTTGAGAAAAGCAATTTCTTCTCATTTCTGTTTTAAATCTACCACCCACTAGTAAAACTGTGATTCGGTTAGATCTCCTCTCGTCCTTCTAAAGTCTGGAGAGGAGAGGCCTCAACTGCTCAATCTGTCCTCAGAAAACAAACCTTTTTAACTCTGGAATCAATCTTGTGAACCTTCTCTGAACTGTCTCCAATGCAATTTCATCCTTCCTGAAGTAAGAGGACCAAAATTGTGCATGCAGTCTCACCAATGGCTTTGTACAATTGCAAGAATAATTGTTTTTCTACTCCATTCCTTTAGCAATAAATGTTAAAATTCTACTTGTTTTCCTTATTGCATATGTAGTAGGACACGAAGATCCCACTCCACTGAAGGATTTTGGTGTTTATCTCCATTTAGCTAATAAGTTGCCGTTTTATTCTTCTGACCAACATAAGTAACCTCACATTTGAGCACATTTAACTCCAAATGCCGAATTTTAGTTGATACTGTTAAACTACCTAAATCCATTTGCAACTATCTTATTCCTTCATTTCAACTTACGTTCCCACCTGTTTTAGTATCATCTACAAATGTGATTATAGTCTGTTCTATCGATGCATCAAGGTCTTTAAAATAGATTGAAAATAGTTGGGGGTTCAGGACGATCGTGTGGCACCCCACTAGTTACAACTTGCCAACCAGAAAAAGGCCTATTTCTTCTGACTCTGCTCTCTAGTGGTGAGCCAATTCTCTATCCAAACGAATGTACTACCCCAAACCCCACGTGACCTTACCTGGTGCAATAATCTTTTGTGTGGCACCTCATCAAATGTCTTCTGGAAGCCCGTATATACTACATCTACAGGAATCCCATTATGCACATGTTTGTTATGTCTTCAAAGTACTCTTACTAAACATGATTTACGCTTCAGTAAACCATCCTAACTCTGAAGATTACGTTTTGACAATTCAAATGTCCTCTTACTATTTCCTTAATAATGGATTCCAACTATGTCCTAACATCAGACATTAAACCGACTGGTCCATAGTTTCCTGCTTTTTGCCGCCTGTCTACCCCTTCCCTTTTTGAATAACGGCAGTTTATTAGCATTTTTCTAATTGACTGGAACCGTTCCAGAATCCAAGCAATTTTGAAACGTCATCAATTGGTGCAATTACAGGATTTCGTTCAGGTATACAAGAAAAAAACATACACCATTATCAAAGAAAATTGGGAATGATAACTCTTCCCCCTGTGGCCTCAGTGATTGTTATAATGGAACCAGTAGTGAAACAGCTATGTGACTGCGCAAAATTCGAAATTTTATATAGTGTTCAAACGTTTCCTTTATTCCCTGTTAGGTTTCTGTTAGCTCCATTGACTGGACAGCTGGTTTGCGATGCAGATTGCACGATCTGATGTTACCACGAAGGGCTCTACTTCTCAACTTCTCACCCAACCTGGAGCAGCGGTGACCGTTAAATTAAACCACCACTGGTCAGCTCCCTCTCTAAATAAGAGAGGAGACCTACAGTCCCGTAGGACTATGGCGACTTAACTTATATAGTGAATCCGAACAAAGATAAACATTTAGAGCATGGGCACTGAAGGTTGGGGACCAGATGTTTGGAGCAGGTGGTTTCCGAGTTAGAATGACGCCGGTTGTTGTGCCAAAGAAAGGCAAACAGCAACACAGCATATGAGGTTCTGAGTTGACAAGGTGTAGAGCTGGATGAACACAGCAGGCCAAGCAGCACTTTTGTTTAACTTTGGACAGCAGGGTGCAACTTTGTAGGACCTTTCCTTAGCACACGATTGAATGAATAGGGTCCATTACAGAGCAGGATCAACGCATTCTTTAAGAGGGATTAGACTCATGGGTCAGATGACGGATACATTTCACAGATGTGAGGCGGATTCATCTGACTTTGAATCACATGAATTACCAATTGTTTCGAATGTGGATCTGGATAGAATTAGTTAGAAAGGATTGGTATTTGTGTTGCATCTTGCAAAAAATAGTTTATTTTTGTTTTGAAGGCATCAAGGGTTTGGGATGTACGGGAGTATATGGCATTGAGAAAGAGAATCAGGCATGATCATATTGCATAGTAGAACAGGCTTGAGGAGCCGAATGGACTAGCTTGCTCTCAGTTTCTATTTTATGTTTCATGATCAGGAGATTTCCCAAGAATTTTCACGCTATTAAACCTGTTGTAAATCATAGATACGAAGCGGCCAAGTTTCACCCAAGATCCCTCAAAGAACAGTAAGGTAGTGAAAGATCAAGTTTAATGATGGTAGTTGAATATAAATTTTGGTCAGGGCACCGAAGGAAATCTATTGCTCTCTTCATGCCCTGTCGATTCATCTGTATTCACTTCAAACGGCAGTAGGAAGTAGAAAAGAGAGAAAATGGCAAGAGTCAAAATAAGAGACAGGAACAAGAGTAAAGCATAATTGCTGGATCCTGCTCCGTTATTTAATACGATTTTGGCCAATGATCTGTCTCAACTCCCCACATTTCTGATTCTCTGATAGAGCAAAATTCTTGTCGTCTCGGCTTTGAATATACTCAATTATATGGCCAACCTCAACAGTTTGGGGTAGAGATTGCCAAAGGTTCACAACTTGCAATGACGACGTTTCTCCTCATCGTACTCCATAACAATCAACTCCTTATCCTGAAGTTGTGGCCCCTTCCACCCTTGTTCCAGATCCTCCAATAAGCGGAAGCAAGACTTGTGTCTAACCCTGTCAAGACCTTTCAGAATATTTTGTTTCAATTCAATCACCTCTCATTGTTCTAAACTCCAGAGCATATAGAGGCTGACTAGTCAACCTCTCATTTTCGGGCAACCCTTTCTTTCCAGCAATTAATGTAGTGAACATTTGCTGTACTGCCTCCTATGAAGATGTATCCTTCCTTAAACTAAAACTGCAAGAAGCATTCTAGATGCAGTCTTTGCAAAGGCACGTGCACTTGCAGCAAGGCGCCCTCAGTCTTGTATCTGTTGCCACTGCATGAAAGGCAAACATATGATTTACTTGCCTAATTGTTTGCTACACCAAAACGCTAATTTTCTGTGTTCATTGCACACTCACAGCCAAACTTCCCTGCATTTCATTTTCAAGGTGTGAGTGTGAAACAAAGAAAGTGAGAAAAATATAATGGACAGAGCATCAGAGAAGGTAGGAAAAGAAGAGCAGGAGCAAAATAGAGAGAACATGAGCGATAAACAAGTAAAGACAATGTAAAGCAGGAAGAGAGGGCATGAGGAGAGAAAGGAAAAGCCAGTTGAAATGGAGGACAAGAGAGAGAATGAGAAGGGGCAGGAGAATGCAAAAGAGACATTGAGAGATAAAGGCTGAGACCTAAAAGCGAAAGGAAAGGGAGAAATGACAGAGGAGAGAAAAAGATAGGAGCCCGTGAATGGGAGAGACAGTGACAGAAAGAGTTACGCATCTGGTAAAAGCAATGGAATGCACATTTATTGTATGAATTACTTTGAAAAAATCCAAAGATGATGTTGAAGGAGGATCCCTTGTAGAGTCAATTCCCAACTACCAAATGCAGCAAATAGCATTGGCAATAAACTGCTTGCCTCGAACAGACAATAGAATGATTGCAGGTCAGAGGAGATAATGGACAAGCTTTAAGGACCTCTGGCCAGACCAGATTGAGTAATATTGCCATCTCTGGCTACCCAGACAAAATGTCACTGGGTACAGTGATAGTAGACAGTAGAGAATCATAAGATTGCTTTCAATGTTAGCGATTTGAGCTACACACAAAGATTGAGTGTATTTTCGGTTCTAGGTTCTGACAGGGTTTGGAGTGGGGCAGAGAAATCTTCTCCACCTGTCCAAAATTGTTACTAGAATAGGAAAGCTAGATCTGAGGGTTCTTGTGGTGCAGTGGTAGTGCCCCTATATGTGTACCTGGAGACCCGGTTCAAGTCCCCTGCTCCAAAGGTGTGTGATAACATTTCTGAACAAGTTGATGAGAATATTAAAAAAATGTAGATCTGTAATAAAAACAGAAATTGCTGGAAGATCTCAGGTCTGGCAACATCTGTGAAGAGAGGTCAGAGTTAAGTTTCGGGTGCGGTGACCCTTGGTCAGAACTATATACCTGTATTAAACTGTTAGAATGGAACATGGAAACATAGGAAAATCTATAAGCGAAAGTCCTGCGCAAAAATAGAAAGCAACTTTCACAGCGAGTGATCAACATGCTTGATTTGATTTGAATTATTATTGTCACATGCACCTAGGTACAGTGAAAAGTTTTGTTTTGGTTGCAGTATAGGCAGGTCATATCATACAAAGCGCATTAGCGTAATAGAGAACGACGAATACAATGTGAGGGCAGCAGAGAAGGTGCACAAAGCGCAAGATCAACATTAAATTTAAAATTGAGAGGTCCATTCAGAAGTCTAATAAGAGCGGGGAAGAAACTGTTCCTGAATTTGTTGGTACGCATGTTGCTTTTGTAGCTTCTGCCCGACAGAAGAGGTTGGAAGTCACTAAAGCCGGGTGGGAGATGTGTTTGAATA
>NC_063335.1:2412352-2440973 GCF_021869965.1 Rhincodon typus
TGCTGTGTTCATCCAGCCCTGCACCTTGTTGTCTCGGATTCTCCAGCATCTGCAGTTCCTACTATCTCTGATTCGACCATAACCTCATCACCTCAGGTTACCTCCCGCACACAGCCTCCAACCTCATCGTTCCCCAACCCTGCACTGCCCATTTCTATCCCCAATTTCTGAAGAAGGGTCCCGACCTGAAACATTAGCTTTCCTGCTCCTCTGATGCTGCCTGGCCTGCTGTGTTCTTCCAGCTCCACACTGTGTTATCTTAGATATGGGAGCAGTGTCAGGCAAATATGACTGTTGTATTTGCTTTCAATAAAGTAGAGAAGGATAAATATGTAATCACAGTTCAGTCAGTCCAACAGCAGTGGGAAAGACTTTTAAAGCTATGAACCTGATGGCAAATTAATTTAACTCTTATAATCTATAGGCAAATAATAAATGTCACCTCGGATTTGGTAAGCAGAAATAGTGTAGCACTTTAAAAAAAAAACTAAGATAGTAAAGTAATTTGTTACAAGGGCATTAGCAGGCTACAATGGGATATAAGAGAGTGGCTAGAAATCTGAAAAATGCAGTATAATGTGGCAAAGTATGAAATTGTTCATTTTGCCAGGTGATGAAAAAGACATATATCTGTATTTTAATATTACATGCTACAAGTTTGGGCTTTTGGAATGTTCAATTGAAAATGTGACTTTGTGTGTCTGTTTGGAGTTAGCAACTAACTTTCGAAAACTAAATACCCATAGTTCCATTCTAACCTCAAACCTACACCCTCTAGTTTTGGACTCTTCCATCCAGGAGAAAAGACCTTGGCTGCTCACCCAATATATGCCTTTCATGATTTGATAAACTTCTGTAAGGTCACCCTTCAGCCTGTGATGCTCCAGGGAAAATAACCCTAGCCTATTCAGCCTCTCCCTACAGCTCAAAACCTCCAATCCTGGCAGCATCTTGTAAATCTTTCCTGAACTCTTTGAAGTTTCACAACATCTTTCCCATAGCTAGGAGATTAGAATTGAATGCATTATTCCAAATGTGACCAAACCAATGTCCTGTACAGCCACAACATGGCCTCCCAACTCCTATACTCAATGCACTGATCAAGAAAGGCAAGCATACCAAATGCCTTCTTCACTATCCAGTCTACCTGGAACTACACTTTAAAGGAACAATGAACCTGCACTGCAAGGTCTCTTTCTTTAACAACACTACTCAGGACCTTACCATTAAGTGTATACATCCTTACATGAAGGTAGAGCAGCGGATATGGTATACATGGATTTAAGTAAGGCGTTTGATAAGGTTCCCTATGGTAGGCTTATGCAGAAGGTAAGGAGGCATGGGATAGGGGGAAATGTGGCAGATTGGTTTCAGAATTGGCTGACCCTTAGAAGACAAAAGGTGGTAGTGGACGGAAAATATTCAACATGGTGTTCAGTTACGAGTGGTGTACCACAAGGATCTGTTCTGGGTCCTCTTCTATTTGTGATTTTTGTAAATGATTTGGATGAAGGAATGGAAGGATGGATTAGTAAGTTCGCGGATGACACGAAGGTGGGTTGAGTTGTGGATAGTGTGGAGGGCTGTTCTACGTTACAAAGGGACATTGATAGGATGCAGAGCTGGGCTGAGAAGTGGCAGATGGAGTTTAACCCTGAAAAGTGTGAGGTAATTCACTTTGGAAGGACAAATTTGAAAGCAGAATACAGGGTTAACGGAAAGATTCTTGGAAGTGTGGAGGAGCAGTGCGATATTGGGGTTCATGTCCACAGTTCCCTGAAAGCTGCCACCCAGGTGGATAGAGTTGTTAAGAAGGCATATGGTGTGTTAGCTTTCATTAATAGAGGGATTGAGTTCAAGAGCCGTGAAGTTATGCTTCAGCTATACAAAAGCCTGGTTTGGCCACATCTGGAGTATTGTGTCCAGTTCTGGTCGCCTCATTACAAGAAAGATGCAGAAGCATTGGAAAAGGTGCAGAGGAGATTTACCAGGATGTTGCCTAGAATGGAGGAAAGGTCTTACGAGGAAAGGTTGAGAGATCTAGGGCTTTTCTCTTTAGAATGATGAAGATTGAGAGGTGACTTGACAGAGGTGTACAAAATGATCAGAAGTATGGATAGAGTGGACAGCCAGAGACTTTTTCCTAGGGTGGAAGTAGCTATTACGAGGGGGTACAGTTTTAAAGTGAGTGGAGGTAGATACAGGGGATACATCAGAGGCAGGTTCTTTACTCAGAGAGTGGTCAGGGTGTGGAATGCATTGCCGGAGAGGGTAGCGGAGTCGGCCTCATTAGGGGCATTTAAGCAGCTACTAGATGGGCATATGGATGATAGTATAAGGTAGGGGTGGAGGTTAGATAGGCCTTAGGATTAGTGTAAAAGTTCAGCACAACATCGTGGGCCGAAGGGCCTGTACTGTGCTGTACTGTTCTATGTTCTATGTTCTAAATCCTGCCCTGATTTGCATTAGCAAAATGCAGCACCTCACATTTATCTCAATTAAACTCAATCTGCCACTCCTCAGCCCATAAGCCCATCTGATCAAGGACTCATTGTACTCTGAAATAACCTTCCTTGCTGTCCACTACACCACCATTGTTGGTATTATCTGCAAGCTTACTAACCATATAAGAACATAAGAACATAAGAACTAGGAGCAGGAATAGGCCGTCTGGCCCTTCGAGCCTGCTCCGCCATTCAATAAGATCATGGCTGATCCTTTCGTGGACTCAGATCCACTTACCCGCATTCTCACTGTATCCCTTAATTCCTTTATTGTTCAAAAAAAAATCTACCTTTTTTAAAAAAAACATTTACTGAAGTAGCGTCAACTACTTCACTGGGCAAGGAATTCCACAGATTAACAACGCTCTGGGTGAAGAAATTCCCTCTCAGTTCAGTCCTAAATCTGCTCCCTCTAATCTTGAGGCTATGCCTTCTTGTCCTAGCATATCTCCTCTATTCACATCCAAACCATTTACGTAATTGACAAAAAGCAGTGGAACAAGCACCAAACCTTGTGGGACACCAGTGGTCATAGGCACCCAGTCCGAAAAACAACCCTCCACCACCACACTCTTGTCTCCTCTCCTCAAGTCAATTTTGTACCCAAATGGCTAGTTCCTTCTGTATTCCACGTGATCTAACCTTGCTAGCCAGTCTACTGTGTGGAACCTTGCTAAACACCTACTGGTCCATATAGCTGTGACCACCCTCAACTTTCATCAATCCACTTCATCACTTCCTCAAAAAACTCAATCAAGTTAGTGAGACATGTTTTACCATGCACAAAACCACGTTGACCATCCTGAATCAGTCCATGCCTTTACAAGTGCATGTAAATGTTGACTGTCAGAATCCCCTCCACAAGTTGCCAGCCACAGATATCAAGTTCCCGGGTTTATAGTTCCTTGGCCTATCCTTGCCACTTTTCTTAAATAATCTGGACAGATTGTACAAAATGTAAAAATTAGAGCTCAATCGCTCCGGAATGATTTCAGAAAACACTGAGCAGTGGCATTTCCTCTCCCTAAAATTTTCAGATGCTCAGGATCAAATTAAACTTCATGATTCTGCTTTTGCTGTTGACACATTCTCTGGAAACAACCTTTGTTTTTGTTCACTTCCCATTACCATCACCGTTCCCTTTGCACTCCCATCCCTTGTGATATTTAACTCTCTTGTCCTCCAGCCGGTCAAGGTTCCTTTTGTTTATACTTTTCCCTTTCCTGTTTTCCTATCTTCTTACGGGCTTAAAACCTTGTCAACATCTCAACTTTTTCCATATGGGTTCTGAAATGTTAATTGTTTCTCTTTCCACAGCGTACAGAGTATTTCCAACATTTTCTGTTTGTATTGGAAATGGCCAGCCTGTAGGGCGAGGGGCGGGGGCGGGTTTGAAACCCTGATCAATATCGCATTGATTGGTTTGTAAAGAGGGTTTCGTTTCCTTTTAGTTTCTATCCAGCTGCTTGAGAGAACAGTTGAAGATTGAGTGAACATGTCGCTGTATTACTGGCTCATTGTGGTAACCGCTTTGCCCTGTATGTGTTTCTGACGCTATCATTCAGACCTTGCTGTTCATTCACATCCATCACATCGTTTCTTTGTAACCCTGTATATTCTTTCCTCAGGCGAATATTTTGCACAAACACTGAAACAGATTGTCCCATCCATTGCCAAAGACGTGAGCAAAATCGCTATATTCAAATGCGAAGTCGAAGGTGTAACGATCAGGAATAGTTATCCCCTTCACTGGTACCAGCACAAGCCCGGCCAGGTACCCACCCAAATCCTCTATTATGGATCAGGCACATCGCGGGATCCGGGATTTGGTGAACGGTTCAAAGCTGGGAAATCTAAAGACAACGAATTCTACCTCATAATCGACAAAGTAAAGACAGAGGACACCGCCACCTATTACTGTGCGCGCTGGATACCTACACACTGCAAGATATCATTACAAAGTTTGTACAAAAACAACGGACCATTTGAAGCGAAACTGTCAGAGAAAATCACAGACTCCTCCCCTAATTGGGTAAAGTAGCAAAGACACCAAAGCTGGATGTGTCTGAGCTTTCTCCACCTGAATTCGTGAATTGGAGAGGGATGTGAAGCAAGCCAGGTCTGGGCTGTTTTGATAATCCTAATTCCTCTGAACGTGGAGTGAAAGCACCAAGGGCCGTCTCACTGTAGAGCTCGCGGTCTCTGGTAGACAGAAGTTGAGCAATCATCGAAATTTTAGGGTGTGGGTATACACACCAGCCGCTGGAGCAGTGTAAACCCGCCAAATGTCGATGGTGTACCCGGGTGGATCCATGGAGCTTCTGTGTGTTAGCCAGCTGTGGTCCCAATCATGTGACATGGCCAATGTTGTCTACTCATACGCTGCAGGCAAGGATGCCTCGAGGCATGATATACTGGCGAGACCATGCAGATGCTTCTTCAACGGACTAATAGACACGTGCAACAATCGAATGACAGGAATGTCCCTCCCAGCCCGGGAACACTTCAGCAGTCAAGGACATTCATCCTGCGATCTTCGGGTACATTTCCTCCAACGCAGCCTTGGAGATACACAACAACAGAATCCCTGAGCAGAAACTGATTGTTAAGTTCCATACCCATGAAGAGGCCCTCAACGGTGATCTTGGGTTCATGTTGCACTACATATGATCCCAAAACACTTCTGTATCTGTAAAATCTTCCTTACTGTCCTGTTTTGACACCATCATCTTTATAAATTGTTGTGATCTCTCTACCTTAATTAGTTTGTACAGTATTGCATTACTTATTACTTTGGTTAGACCCTCAGCACGCGGCTCTCACACCTATCATGTTATTCCAATCATTTGGTTTGTCTCCAGCACCAGCTTATTTTTAATTTTTTGTAATTATCTCCATGTCTCATTTAATCAGATTATTGGTCATCCCTTCACTTCTTATTCAGCTGTTGACACTTTACTCTGACAATTTTGATAATCTGCAGAGACTTATTATTCAAATCAACGTAGACCATTTGTATGATATTTTGATCTCTCTGCCCTTGATCTCTCCGCGTATAAATTCTGTGTAGGTGCGCTTCTCTCTTACTTCACCTGATGAAGGGGCTATGCTCCAAAAGCTTGTGATTTCAAATAGATCTGTTAGACTATAACCTGGCACCATGTGACTTCTGACCTTCTCCACCCCAGTCTGACACCGGCACCTCCACATCATCAACAATAAGGGGACATTGGCATGTAACTTCCCGTTAATTCACATGCGACATCCTGGACTGAGTAAACAGAGATATGCAAAATAATGTCTCTTGTTATATTTGGACTAAGCTGTGATTTGGGACACTCTGCCTGAAAGGGTAGTGAAAACAGATCCGGTAGTCACTTAAAAAAAACTGGACAAAGATTTGAAATTATACAGGGCATTGGTGAGGACACAGCTGGAATATTGTGTGCAGTTTTGGTCTCCTTAGCTGAGGAACGATGTTCTTGTTAGAGAGCGAGTGTGGCAAAGTTTTACCAAATTGATTCCTATATTGTTAAGACTTAGGTACGAGCAGTGATTAAATCGTGTAGGATTGAATTCACTGGAATTTAGAAGAATGATGGGAATCTCTTTGAAACCAGAAAATTGTTCCAGGACTAGACAGGATGCAGGAAGGAAGTTCCAGTTGATGGGGGAGTCCAGAACCAGGCGTCACAGTTTAAAGATCAACGTAAGATGAGGACCTTTCAGGACTGGGATGAGAAGAAATTTTTTCGGCCAGTTGTGAACCTGTGGAATTCATTACTCCAGAATGTGGTTGAGGCAAAACGTTCAACATTTTCAAGAAGGAAGTAGATGCAGCTCTTGTAGCTGAAGGGATCAAGGGGTATGGAGTGCGGTTGTGGGAAGGAAGTCATTGGAGTATTAAATTCCATGATCAGCCATTATCACAGTAAATGCTAGAGCAGGCTCGTGAGGTAGAATGGCCTGCTTCTGCTCCTCTTCTATGTTTCAGGGCTACAGCAACAAGACAGTGCAACTGATTAAAGAACTCTTTCAGAGAAGCAGAACTGGTAAAATGATAGGCTGAATAGTCTCGCCTTTACTGGAAGATTCTACCTTACTATCATCTGTAGCTGAGGCCAACAGTTCTTCCAAACCAAATTACCACGTCCAGCGAATTTGCAGCAAATTCTGTACGTTGGAACATTGAACGGCCCTGATGACTGGCTCTCTGGTAAGCCAGAAGGTTAATATAACTGCCAGTGCTGACTGCACCTCCTCTTTCCTACCGATCGATGAAGTCATATCCGCTGCCGTTTTCATGATGACACCCAGAAACGTGAATTTGCTGTAGAGTTTATGGAGCAGAAATGCTAAGGACGCACCCTTCTGCTGTCATTGAAAGAATATGCAATTCTTTAGCATAGTTGCCAGCCTCGGAACGCTCCTAAGCACGCTACAGCCAACGAAATACTCTCTGAAGAGAGGCGATGCTCTGTGATATTAGCATTAGACTATTAATCCAAACACTCACAGTAATGCCCTGGGGATCCGGGTTCAAATGGTGGAATTTTTATTCAACAAATATCTGGGATTAAGAGTCTAATGATGACCGCGAAACCATTGCCCATGGCCTGAAAATCCCATCTCGTTGTTTAAGGCCGTTTAGGAAAAATAATCTGCCGTCGTTAACCGGGGAGCTGCATGCAACTCCAGACGCACAGCAATGCAGCTGATTCTTAACTGCCCTCTGGGATACTAGGGATGGCCAATGAATACTGGCTTGGTCAGCCAATTTGCGTTCAACAAGCACCTAAAAAGAACAAAAGATAAATGTTCGGGTAATCTGTTTAGTGACGTTGTTTGGGGATAGGTATTGCACACTTTTCCCGCTCAAGCCCCGAGAATACCCACATTATATACAGCTCTACATTTCTCTTTCAAATAGTTCCACAGAATCTGTTACATTCATCTGAGAGGACAGATACAGCCTCCCTTTAACACCTGGTCTGAAAGCGGCTACTCTTTCTGCGCAGCCCTCCCAATGTTTCTCTGGAATGTCACTTTAGATTTTGTACTGATATGGTGCTGAAACTCACGAGGTTTCTGCGAGAAGTGGAAAGCAATCTTCTGGGTAGGATGGGGGTGGAGTGTTAAGAAAACATGAATGGCCAATGAAATGGGAAATAGGAGAAATGGAAGATAAAATACCGGAATTACGACAATACATGAAATTTTAAAAAAGCACACACGACGTTGTGTAGACCGCGGTAAAGGAATGATCTGGATGATGAAGCAGATCGTGTAACTGGTGGGAGGCGGAATCATTCCAGAAATTTTCTATTCATTCAGCCGTATGCTTAACAAAAATCTCTGGAGCAGGTGGCCTCCTGGATCAGAGGTACGGACACGATCACTGTGCTGTCAGAGCCCCTTACGGCATTGTTTTACATTGTCTGTATTCGGGATGCCAGTCGTTTCCGGTTTAAAGATCCGGTTAAACACAGTGCATGTAGCCTTATCGTCATTGCTACACCGTGTCGTTCCATTGTCTGGTGGTTCTGTTGATTCTTTCCTCCAGGGAGTACGATAACCAGTCGTTCGAATCATCAAATTATAGAAAGAGAACATTCAGCCCGTCCTATTCGTGTCGGCTTTCTCCAGAAAACTCAGCCTGTCTTAGCCACGCCCCCCATACCCGCCTTACCCTAAGCCATGCATTTCTTTGAGTAATGGAATCGTACAACACGGAAAGACCCTTGGGTCCAACTGATCCACGCCGACCAGACATTCCAGTCTGATTTGTCCCATATGCCAGCATTTGGCCCACATCCATCTAAACACTTCTAATTCACGTAGCATCCAGATGCCTTTTAAATGTTGTAATTGCACCCACATTCATGGCTTCCGCTGGCAGTTCGTTCCATACACGCACCACCCTCTGCATGAAAATGTTACCCTTAGGTTCCTTTCAAATGGACTTCAGTAAGGCATTTGATAAGGTTCCCCATGGTAGGCTGATGGAGAAAGTGAAGTCGCATGGGGTCCAGGGTGTACTAGCTAGATGGATAGAGAACTGGCTGGACAACAGGAGACAGAGAGTTGTAGTGGAAGGGCGTTTCTCAAAATGGAGAACTGTGACCAGTGGTGTTCCACAGGGATCCGTGTTGGGACCACTGTTGCTTGTGATACACATAAAAGATCTGGAGGAAGGTATACATGATCTGATTATCAAGTTTGCAGATGACACTAAGATTGGTGGAGTAGCAGATAGTGAAGGGGACCGTCGGAGAATGCAGCAGAATATAAATAGATTGGAGAGTTGGGCGGAGAAATGGCAGATGGAGTTCAATCCAGGCAAATGCGAGGTGATGCATTTTGGAAGATCCAATTCAAGAGTGAACAATATGGTAAATGGAAAAGCCCTGGGGAAAATTGATGCACAGAGGGCTCTGGGTGTTCAGGTCCATTGTACTCTGAACGTGGCAACGCAGGTCGATAGAGTGGTCAAGGAGGCATACGGCATGCTTTCATTCATCAGACATGGTATTGAGTACGAGAGTTGGCAGGTCATGTTGCAGTTGTATAGGACTTTGGTTCGACCACATTTGGAATACTGCGTACAGTTCTGGTTGCCACATTACCAAAAGGATGTGGATACTTTGGAGAGGGTGCAGAGGAGGTTCACCAGGATGTTGCCTAGTATGGAGGGCGCTAGCTATGAAGAGAGGTTGAGTAGATTAGGATTATTTACATTAGAAAGACGGAGGTTGAGGGGGGACCTGATTGAGGTCTACACAATCATGAGAGGTATAGACAGGGTGGATAGCAAGAAACTTTTTCCCAGAGTGGGGGACTCAGTTTCTAGGGGTCACGATTTCAAGGTGAGAGGGGAAAAGTTTACGGGAGATATGCGTGTAAAGTTCCTTACGCAGAGGGTGGTGGGTGCCTGGAACGTGTTGCCAGCGGAGGTGGTAGAGGTGGGCACGATAGCACCACTTAAGATGTATCTAGACAGATACATGAATGGGCAGGGAGCAGAGGGATACAGATCCTTGGAAAATAGGCGAGAGGTTTAGATAGAGGATCTGGATCGGCGCAGGCTTGGAGGGCCGTAGGGCCTGTTCCTGTGCTGTAATTTTCTTTGTTCTTGTTCTAAATCTTTCGTATACCCTCTAGCTTTGGATTCCCCCACCCTAGGAAAAAGACCTTGGCTATTCACCCTATCCGTGGCCCTCATGATTTTTTAAACCTCTATAACGTCACTCCTCAGCCTCCGACGCTCCGTGAAAACAGCCCTAGCCTATTTAATCTTTCCCTACGGCTCAAACCCTCCAGACCCGGCATCATCCTTGCAAATGTTTCCTTTACTCTCGAGGTTCTTAAGTTATTTTTCAAAAGGCAGAGATGAATGTGCCGACAGCCAATGCAATCCATGAGGCGGATTCATTTGACTTTGCAGCACATGAATTATCTGTTGTTTCAAATGTGGATCTGGTTGGAATTGGTTAGAAAAGATTGGTATTTGCATCGCATGTTACAAACAGTTTCTTTTGTTGTAAGGCAGCAAGGGGTGTGGTTGAATGGGGAATGTAGCATTCTTAAAGCCGATCAGGCATGATAACAGGATCGAAGGGCCGAATGGACTACCGTGATCTTCGTCTCTATTTTATGCTACACGAACAGAAAACGTCCCAAAAATTTTCACGTTATTAAAGCTGCTGTAAATCACAGATGTGAAGCGGCCAAGTTGCACACAAGATTCCTCCGAGAAGGTTAAAGTTTATGTAAAAGATCTAAGTTAGTGATGGTAGTTGAAGATAAATATTGGTCAGGACACCAAAAGATATCTGTTGTTTTCTTCTTGCTTCGTGAATTCACCTGCATTCACTTCAAACGGCCATAGGAAAGAGAAGAGAGAAAAATAGTAAGTGACACAATAAGAAACAGGAAGAGGGATAAAGCATGTTTCCTGGAGCCCGCTCCATCATTTGATACAATTATGACCGATGATTTGCCTCAACTCCCTACATCCCCTGATTTTCCGAAAGAATAAAATTCTCGTGGTCTGGGCTTTGAATATATTCAGTTATGGAAGCAAACTTTTGGATAGGGAATTCCAAAGGTTCACAACCCGCAATGTCGAAGTTTCTGCTCATCGTGGTCCAGAACAATTAACTCCTTAACCTTAAGTTGTGTCCCATTCCATCCTCGTTCCAGATCCTCCAACCAGGGGAAACTAGACTTGCGTCTAACTCCTTTCAGGATATTTTGTGTTTCAATTCGATCACCTGTCATTCTAAACTCCGGAGCATATGAAGGCTCTATGGTCAGCCTCTCATTTTCGGACAACCCTTTCCTTCCAGTAAATAATCAAATAAATATTTTATGTACTGTTTGCTATGACAATGTGTCCTACCTTAAACTAAAACTTCACGAAGTATTCTAGATATAGTCTCACCAAAGGCACGTACACTAGTAGCCAGGCATCCATGGTCTTGTACCTAACGCTATGAAATGGCATGAAAGGCAAATAATTTGATTTCCCTGTCTAATTGCTTGTTACACCTATGATAAATTCCTGCGTTCGTTGTACAAGCACAGCTAAATTTCCCTGTAATTCATTTTCAGCGTGAGTGTGAGAGAGAGAAAGTGAGAAAATTATAACGGACAGAGAATGAGAGAAAGAAAGAAGATGAAAGGGGGAGCAAAATTGACAGATCATGAGAGATAAACGAAGAAAGACAGTGTAAAGCAGGAGGAGAAGACATGAGCAGAGAAAGGCAGATCCAAAGGAAATGGAGGACAGCAGAGAGAAAGCGAAAAGGCAGGAGAACGCAAAAGAAAGATTGCGAGATAAAGGCTGAGTGAAAAGGTGAAAGGTAAGGGGGAACTGACAAAAGAAAGAAAAAAGTAGGAGCCTGAGAATGCGAGAGACAGAGGCAGAAAGAACTGCACATCTGGTCGAAATAATTGGTGGTACTTTTCGCATGAATTGGTTTGAAAATGCAATAATGATGTTTGGAGCCTAGTAGATTCAATACACAATCATCAAATACAGCAAACAGCATTGGCAACTGACTATAAAAAACCGAATGAACTGCGGATGCTGTAAATCAGGAACAGAAATAAAGTTGCTGGAAAAGCTCAGCAGGCCTGGCAGCATCTGTGAAGGAAAAAAAAAAGAGTTAACATTTCGGGTGCGTGTGTATTGGCAATTGACTTATTGCTTTGAAAGTCGGTGGAATGATAGCGAGTTAGAGGAGGCAACGGATAAGCTGCAAGGGCCTCTGGTCAGACCGGATCGAATAATGTTTCCATCTCTGGTCACCCAGACAAGACAAACTGGGGCTGATGACAGAGATGTCAAAAGACAGCTTTCAGCGTTCGCGGTTTGACCTACGCACAAAGATTGATGGAATTTTCGGCTCTAGGTTCTGGCAGGGTTTGGGACGAGGCAGAGAAATCTTCCTTCAGCTGTTCAAAATTGTTACTGGAATAGGAAAGGTATATTTAAAGATTCTTCCGGTGCCCTACATCTGCACCAGGAGATCCGAGTTCAATCCCTTCTGGCCCAGAGGTGTATGATGACATCTCTGAATAAATAAACTACAGGACATAGGTTTAACGTGAGCGGGGAAAGATTTAAAAGGGGCCGAAGGGGCAATTTTTTCACGCAGAGGGTGGTACGTATATAGAATGAGCTGCCAGAGGAAGTGGTAGAGTATGGTACAATTACAAAATTTAAAAAGCATCTGGATGGGTATATGAATTGGAAGGGTTTAGAGGGATTTGCGCCAAATGCTGGCAAATGGGACTAGATTTATTTACGATATCTGAACGACATGGACGAGTTGGACTGAAGAGTCTGTTTCCGTGCTCTACATCTCTATGACTCTAAAATACAAAAAAAGTAGATTTTTAATGTTATTTTCAATTGAACTGTTGGAATGGACAAGGAAACACAGCGAAACCTACAAGAGCCAAAGTCTGGGGCAAAAGTGGAAAGCAACTTACGCGGTCAGTGATCAACACTTGCAATGGAGACAGAACAACACGGTTGAGGTGACGGGTGGATTGAAGTGAAACTGTCAATAACAAGGTGAAAACGCCCACCCATTCAATGGAACGTCATTCTTGAGGCCACAGGAAGATTCAGCATTGGGTAAAACCGATTGACAACTTTCCGGTATTGCACTGACCTCTTGAGGACTTTTACCAAATGGAATACAGTTTCTTGTTGACCACATCATCATGAAGGGCCACGTCCTTGCGATTTTTCTAATCTCTCTCCTCGGTCAGTACAGTAGGTTCCAACTGATTATTTCCATTGTTCAACATTCTGTGATCTCTGCATTCACAAATAACTTGATTTGCAATCTTTTTCACCGGCAGAGAAATCTATTGCTCAATCGTTGACTCAGTCTCCAATGTCAATGATCAGAGCTCCGGGGAACACAATTTGGTTGGACTGTAAGTACGAAGGGAGCAACTTCGACAATGCGGTTATCCACTGGTACCGGCAGATCCCGGGTCAACGGCTACAGCGCATTTTATATTTCAAGAATCCGTCTGAAACTCAGTCCGATATCGCCGACATAACAGTATTTGCTGAAAAAAATTCTGAGACCAAAACATGCAGCTTGCTCATGAGGAATGTCAAGGAGGATGACTCTGGGGTTTATTACTGTGCTTTCTGGGCTCACAGTGACAGAAAGTCAGGGGGAACCCGCGCAAAAAGCGATCGCCTTCCTGCTGATTGTTTGCAAGCTGTTATCACACAAACGACAGGTGTAGCAGATGGAGAGTTTCACCAGCTTCAAACTTCGCTCTCTGTTACACAGGCAATTTATTGTTTTCACGACGTCCTTTGCACTGTATAGTTAAACTCGGGCGAATAAAATGATTTTGCTCATCCTGTGAAATCTAATTATGACGATCTGATTGTTCTATAATTGGATGTAACAATTCACCCACTACCGCTCATTTTTCATCTTTGAGAAGACCTAAAAATGGGTTTCAATGCCTCCCGTTGTTAAACGATCATCAATGAATATGCCACCTAAACGAACAAACCACATCCAATGTATTGCAGTCACATCCAAAAAATTGGAACAGCGGAGGCAATTCAGCACTGAGAGTCTATTCCGACATAAAATGAATTCATGGCGTGCGTGTGATCTAATTCCAGATACCAAACGTGGATCCGCATCCGCAAACTGGAAAGAATATTGTTGGGATAATGTTAGAATACTCGTAATCTAGACCCCTGGACTAAGACGCTGGATACAAGTTCACACCCGCTATGGTGGTTGAGGGATTACATTTTCAGAAGTTAGATTCAGTAATACAATGAAACTACTGGATTTCCTTGAACACCAATTGAGTTTACATATAACAAGTAGTCAAATCTGCCATCCTATGTGTGAGACGTTTCAAACAGCAGTAGGATTGCTTCCTGGGCTGCCTCCACAAGCAAACGGAGTGTATGAGCTGCTGCAGAGAAGTCAATTAAGAATAAAACAGGAGAATCCATCTCCCCTAGCATTAGGAATTGCAAGATACCTCTCACTCACACCTAGGATCCTGTATCCATAGACTGTTCAATAAATGGACGGACAGATCATACCTTAAAAACAGTCCCAATCTCGACCATCATCTTTCCTGCACAGGGAAGAACAGATTGGCAGGATATCTAAATGTTAACTCTGAAACCCATGAAATTTCATACAGATATTTTTAAATTAACCAGTTCAAATATGTTTTGACACACCTCTGGAGCAGGCGGAACTTGAAGATGGAACTCCTGATCCAGAGATAAGGGCACCACCATTGCACTACATCTGCCATTAGAAACTTCATCTCTAACATGGATTTTCAGGCAGTCAGATGAAAGATGGTTGGGAAACCTCCAGTTGATGATGATACTCTGTTCTCAATTGATGCATCCGTTGAATGGGAGGCCAGCAGGGTGGAGCTTCATCAGTTCCCTCCATCATAAGATGAGAAATAAGAATATTTGTTGATGATTGCAATGCTCATGATCATTCATGATTCATCAGAAATTGAATCTGTTTATCTCTATATGTAGCAGAAACTGAACAATATTCAGGCTTGAGCTAAGAAGTTCACACAAGCATGAAGGAATGAACATCTGCAACATAAGGGAATTTAAGCACCTCCCTGTGACATTCAACTGCATCACAAAGACCAACACCATCAAGATCTTGGGGGCTACCATTGAACACAAAACTAACTCGACAACTATGTAAACTCTGTGGTTAAAAGGCAAGGTCAGAGGCTGGGTATGTTATGGAAAAAACTCAACTCCTTACTCTTTAAAGCCTGCCCACTGTACAACTCACCCACCAGCAGAATGGTGTAATTGTCTACAGTTGCCTGGATGAGAGTGGCTATAATAACACTCAAGAAGTTGAACACCATCCAAGGAAGAACAGTCCACTTTATTGGAACTCCATTCATCACTTTTCAACATTAACATACAACGGCTGCTCAGTGTACCATCTGCAAGATGCTCTGCAGTTATTCACCATGGTTCAGCTCCTAAACCCATAATCTCTAGAAAAGCAAAGGTAGTAGGTACAAGACCTCCCCACACTGAACTGACTGGAAACATATTAATGTTTTTCACTGTCACTGGGTCCAAATGCTCATACACCCACATTAACAATGTTGAGTGCACATACACTGCAACCTCTGCTGTGGGTCTGTGGTGGACATCCCACAAAATAAACTTTGATAACAAAATACGTTTAGACCCAGATTAAAATGCATCAATATAATTAGCATGTATTGCTTATGAAATAAATGCTCCAATTAAGGTGCATTTTCATTGTTTTGTATGATTTCACTGAATAGGGAAACAAGACTGCACAAACCGTTTAAAAGGTAAAAACAAAAAAAAAAATTATCTCACACTATATTCCACATGATATGCTTTCCCATCTTACCCAATATTGTGGTGTCATTAGATAAGAATGGTGGTAAGGAACATCCAGGGAACAATAGACCAGTGAGCCTGATATCAGTGGTGAGCAAGTTGTGGCAGGGGATTCTGAAGAATGGGATGTACATGCGTTTGGAAAGACAAGGACTGATTACAGATAGTTGACATAGCTTTGTGGATGGGCAATCATGTCTCACTAACTTGATTGAGATTTTGAAGTAGTGAGTAAGATAAGTGATGAAGGCTGAGCTGTGGAAGTTGTCTGTATGGACTTCACTAAGGTGGTCAACAAAGTTCTACATGGTAGACTGGATAACAAGGTTAGATCACAGGGAATATAGGGAGAACCAGCTATTTGGATACATAACTGGTTCAAAGGTAGGAGACAGAGCGTGGTCATGGAGAGTTGCTTTTTGGACTGGGCCAGCTGTGTGCCACAAGGATCAGTGCTGGGTCCACTGCTTTTTGTCATTTATATCAATGATTTGGATGTGAATATAGGATTTATGGTCAGTAAGTTTGCAGATGACACCAAAATTGATGGTGTACTGGACAACGATGAAGGTTACCACAGAGTCAAATGGAACATTGATAAGATGGTCTGATGGGCCAAGGAATAGCAGATGGATTTTAATCTAGATAAATGTGAGATGCTACATTTTGGGAGAGAAATCATGGCAAGACTTTTACATCTAATGGTAGGGTCCTGGAGACTGTTGTTGATCAAAGACACCTTGCAGTCCATCTTCTTATTTCTTTCAAAATGCAGTTGCAGGTAGACAGGGTACTGAAGAAGGCATATGGTATGCTTGCTTTTATCGGTCAGTGCATTGAGTATAGGAGTTGGGACCTCATGTTGTGGCTGTACAGAACATTGGTTAGGCCACTTGTGGAGTATTATGTTCAGTTCGGGTCTACCTGCTATAGGAGAGATGTGAAACTTGAACGGGTTCAGAAAAGATTTACAAGGGTGTTGGCGGGGTTGGAAGGTTTGAGCTACAGGAAAAGTCTGAATAGGCCAGGGCTATTTTCCCTGGAGCATCAGAGGCTTATAGAGCTTTAAAAATCATGAAAGGCATGAATGGATGAATAGTCGAGATCTTTTTCCCACAGTAGGGGAATCCAAAAGGGCATAGGTTTAAGGTGAGAGGGGAAAGATTTGAACTCAAGTCCATAGAACATTATCTGTGTCTCTGGATTAACAGTGCAGTGAAAATACCACTAGGCCATCGTCTTCCCAGTTTATTGCCCATCCCTAATTGCCCAGAAGGCAGATAAGAGTCAAACATATTGTTGTGGGACTTTTGCTTTCATGGCTTCCCCTATATCTATTCTGCTCATTAACTCCTTAAAGAATTCTATTAAATTTTTCAGGCATGACTTCCTCTTCATGATATCATGCTGCTTTTGCATGATCATATTATGTATATCCAAAGGTTCTGCTATTACATCCATTAATACAGACTCTGGCATTTCCCCAGTACCAGACATTAAGGTAACTGTCCCACAGTTACCTGTTTTCTTATCTCCTTCCCTTTTTAAATGAAGGTATACATTTCTTTAACTGTTTCAAAAATCTAAGGATTCTTCTAAGATTATTGTCAGTGCATGCACACTCTACAGCTGCTTCCTTTAATATCCTGGCATGCATCCCATTGGGTCCAGTGGACCTTTCATTCTTTAGTCCTATTAATTTCCCTCACACCTTTTCTTTAGTGATAGGTGTTGTAATTATTTCCTCTCCATTTGCACCTCAAATATTCAGTAAATTTGGAATGCTTTTGTGCCTTCTACTGTGAAGACTGATGAAATGTATTCAAATAACTGTTCTGCCATTTCCTGGTTCAAGATTATTATTGACCCAGCTTCATTCTTTCAGGCCCTAAGTTCACTTTAGATTCTGTCTTCCTTTTAATATCTATTAAAAGGAGTTCTTGTTGTCCTTCTGGATGTTACTTGCAAGTTTGTCCTGAAAGTTTATCTTCTCCCTCTTTACTATCTTTGGGTCATGTTCTGTTCATTTCTAAAATGATCCAAGTCCTCTGCCTTATAACTAATCTTTGCCATAGTGTATTATTTTTCTTTCAATCTAACATAATACTTAATTTCCCTTCTTAACCATGGTTGCTGTATCTTTTTCTTCAAATCTTTTCCCTCACTGGGATATACCTTTGCTGAAAGACATGAAGTATTTTCTTAAATATCTGCCACTGTTTCTCAACTGCCTTTGTTAGTGAACTCCTTTTCCCAGTCCACTGCAGCCAGCTGTGCCCTCATTTATTGCTAAATAGACTCATTAACCCTCATCTGACTTCCAACATCTATCAGAGTGCTTTTTTCATTGACTGAAATTTTATTAGGATTCATTTAGACCACATGTAATGCACCCTTGTATCAAGGGCCATCACTGTCATTTCCCCTCCAGTATTCAGATTTATTGTTTGATTTTGGACTTAGGCTTTAATGAGGTCAGGAGCTAAGTGGTTCTGTTGGAACAATATCTAAGGGTCAGTGATCAAACTATTTCTCAGCATGTATGACTTGATTGTATTGTTGATCACCTTTTCCATCATTTTACTTATGATCAACAGCAGAATTATTGAAGTTGATAATTGACAGAATTGGATTTGTCCTGCTTTTTGGGCATATGACATACCTGGGCAATTTCCCACACTTTTGAGGAGATACTAGTGTTACAGCTGCACTGGAGAAGCTTGACCGAGGGTGCAGCAAGTTCTGGAGTAAACATTTACAGTACTATTCACAGAATACTGTCAGGGACAATAGACTTTGCAATATCAGTGCCTTCAGTCATTTCTTGATACTACACGGTGTGAATTAAATGGGGTGAAGCAAAACAGATTCTTATAAATGCCTGAGCCATGTCTTTTGCAGTGACATACTAGTCTCTTCAATCACTGAAGATAGAAATATTTGTGGAATCTCCTCCTGCAGAGAGTTGTTTAATTGTCCACCACCACTCACAACTGGACATGTCGGGACTGCACAGCTTAAGTTTGATCTGTTGGTTATGGAACCACTTAGGTTTATTGATCACTCACTGCATATGCTGTTTGTTAGGAAGGAAATCCTGTGTTGTCACTTCACAAGGTTGATACCTCATTTTTAGATCTTCATTGTGTTTTTTTTGGCATAACCTCCTGCACACTTCCCATAGATTTTCCCCTAATCTGATGGTAATGGTGTAGTGGTGAATATGTTGAAGTATGAGGTTGCAGATTATGTTTGAGTACAATTCTGCTGCTGCTAAGTTGTTGAGCTCCATTTGCCCTCTTTTACTCATTATATCACAATCTGACAAGTATTGATATTGACCGGGAAGTGTCAATTGACCCCTAACAGCACAGCTTTCTTTGAGTGGTGTTGGGGGTCAGATTTACAGATTGACACTTCCCTTTGTATGAAGAAATGATTCCTGACATCATCAAATTAAAGGGCTCTGACAACAATTTTCCAAAATGTCTTAGAGATGGGAGAAGTGCCAGCCAAACACCACTATTCCATTTGAGTTCAAAAATGGGGAGAAGGATAAATATGTAGTCATAGGTCAGTCAGTCTAACAGCAGTGGTTAAGTTTTTAAAGCCATTAACCTGATAACAAATTAATTTAACTCTTAAAATCTATAGGCAAATAATAAATGCCACATCGGATTTGGTAAAGAGAAATTGTGTCGCACAAATGTTTAGATACAGCTAGGAAATTAAATTGGGAAGATGGCATAAGCAGGTCAAAAAGGGATTTAGAGGAGGTGAAGAATATGGCAAAATCTAGGAAATGGAATGTAATGTGGCAAAGTATAAAACTGTGCATTTTGGCAGGTGTTAAAACAGATTTATGTACATATTTTCATAGGACATGCTGCAAGTTTCAGTTCTTAGAAATCTAACTTTAAAAATGTGGGTTGGCTTGTGTTAGCAATTAACTTTTGAAAATTAAATAGCCAGAATTCTAAGTGAGAGGAGGTGACCAAGAGTTGCTGCAGAATATAGGGTAAGAACATTTGAAACTCTGACGTTTGTTTATAGCCTGTGCCGGGAAGTCATTCATGACAGAGCATGTATCATGGTCTGAAGTGTGCAGAAGTCACTTGATGGAGTAAAATATGCCAAGCAGCACTCCTATGAAAAGGAGTTTGAAGTTATATTATCTTAGAATAAGAAGTTATTATTAATCCTAGACCAACATATTGATATACAATCAGTAGAAAACATGTGAAGTTAAGTTTTTGAAGTCTTTATAAAGAAATGACTTGAAGCTTCACCGCAGATAGTAAAGCAATGGAAGAAGCTAAATCATGAATGAAATAATTAAGAAAGAGGTATGTCCAGTTCCAAAGTAACTTTTAAAAACGAAGAGAGTCCATCTGAATTAGAAGTGAGCTGGACTTGGTCTTGGTAGGAGTAAAGCACCTGGATGTGTTTTAGAATTGTATGCAATATCTGTGAGTTATTCCAAAGTGCACCTTGTGATACAAAGCTGATTCTATTCAATCTATAAAAATTTCTTGGGTTATTACTACTGTGTGTTTAAAAATCTTTGATAATGTGTTACAGGAGAATAGATTGTTTTTGTACTTATTATTCTCTCTTTCTGTTATTAATAAACTTTCTTTTGTTTTACTTTTGAAAGAGACAAATATCTGGAAAGGATGATACCCTTTGAAAGAAAGTGACTTTGTGTTGGCTGGAGTTTAGAAGAGTAAGTGGCAATTGTTTGAAATATACAAGATCCTAAGGAATCTTGGCAGGATGGATGCAGAAAAGATGTTGGCTGCGACGATACTGTGGCTTTAAGAAGAGTATTTTATGTTGGTTTCTTTTAGAGAGACATTAGGGGACAGGTAGTGAGCAGTCTATGAGAGGAGAAGCAAATTGTGAAGCCCTGAGACTTTATTAAAAAGTTGGAACAATAGAAGCAACCTGAATGTGTCTGGTTGAGCTCTGACAGAAACGGGACTTTTAGTCCTTTCAGTGGTAGAAGCTGCTGGGGTTGTGAAATGCTGCCACTCTATTTGTTACAGCTGAAAGCTGGAGTTCTCTCTCTCTCAGAATTGTCTTTTGACATTTTTTCCCTCCTGGGTTGGAGAAATGCATATGAGAAAATCTGCTTTCTGAATTTGCCTTTTGCCAAGGGAATGTTTATGGGATGATCCTCTATTAAAATGCTTACTGGTTAGTAGCAAAATAATCAATTGTTATGTTAAGTTTTCTAATAGAGTTAAATAATTCCAAGTTCATTTTTCTTTTCTTGTATTTTAACATAGTGTGTGAATAAATTGCATTTTGCTTAACATTGAGTAGTTTGACCAATCGTATTGCCCATGGAATACAGGACCTCACATTTACATTTGAAATAAGAAAAAGTTAGATCTAGGCTATCTTCTTAATATATTCCAATGGGTGTGGTCTGGTCTTTAACATCCCAATTGTAGGAAAACCTAGAACTAGGGATCAATGTTTAAACATAAGGGGCCACTAATATAGGATAGAAGTAAGGAGACGTTTTTTTCCTTCACATGTGATCACTGGTCTTTGAAACACTCTTCCTTACATGGTGGTGGAAACAGAGTCTCTGAACATTTTGAATACAGAGGTTGATAGATTTTTCATAAGCAAGGGTGTGAAACATTGTTGGTGGTAGACTAGAATGTGGAGTAATAAATCAGCCATGATATTAATGATTGGTGCAGTAGACTTTGTCATTGGGTAGCCAACTTTGTATGTAATTAAGCAGTGTCTTTGAAATATTGGAATGACTCGACATGGCAAATAGTGTTCATATTCTCTCTACAGATTTCCAAAAGGCGTTTGCTAAGGAATCAAAATGGACTTGTTGTCCAAATTGAAAACCATGGAATTAAATTCACAATGGCTGCATGGTAAATAAATTGTCTACATGTTAGAAAGCAGGAAATAGTGATGTATGTATGTTCTTTTCCCCAGTTCACTGAATTATAGAATGGCTGTGGTATAACAAGGAGCCATTGAACCTGTGTTTGCTGCCAATCTGGAAGAAAAACTTACTTAGTGCATCGACCTCACATTTTGCCTTATTCTTTGCAGTTATTCATCTTGAGAAAATTATTCAATCATGAGAAATAAAAGTAACAATACTCAATGGGTCTGGCATTACCTGTGGATAGAGAAAAAGCATTATTGTTTTTAATTAAATATAACACTACTTCAGACTTCATGTTTAATGCCACTGAGGAAAGGGAATTGAGGGAACAGAGGAAAAGCAAAAGGAAGGTCTGGGCTTGGGTCAAAGTCAGAAGAGGCTAATGCCAAAGATGCCACAGAACAAACAGCAAAAGGATTGGTCACGGTTGTTGAAATGAAACAAAACATTCAGCTACAGTTAGTATGAATAATAGAACAATGAACAGCTAGCTCCAAAAACAAACACAAGGAAAACTTTTATCAGACTGACATGTGGAATTAAATCAGAACCAAAACTGGGAACAGAGTTCTGAAATTTTTCAAGTCAATAATGAGTCCAGAAGGCTGTAAAGTGCTTAATAGTAAAATAAAGTGCTAATCTTTGAGCTTGTATTGAATTTCAATTAAGCACACAACAGGTCAAACTCAGAATTTTGAGCAAGGTGCAGCATTAAAATGGCAAGCTGCCAGAAGTGTGTATTTTCAAATTATGGGACAGGAAGAATGTGTGCAGAATGATGAGGATGAAATCAGGGACGGGGACATTTCAGTTCTGGAGTGAGAACCGAGTTGTAATTTTTCTCCTTAGAGCAGGAGAAGTTAAAGAAAGATTTAATGCAGCTGTTTGACAGTCATGCATAGTTTTACTAGAGTAAATACAAAGGAAATGTTTGCACTGGCAGTCATTTTTTAACCAAAGGTAATAGAGCGTAGAATGCTCTCTTGCTCGCAATTCTGAGTTTGACCTTTTTCATGTAAGGGTCTAGGCTCGAAACGTCAGCCTTCCTGCTCCTCTGATGCTGCTTGGCCTGTTGTGTTCATCCAGCTCTACACATTGTTATCTCAGATTCTCCAGCATCTGCAGTTCTACTATCTCTAATTAAAATTTAATTGGCTAAAGAAGAAGAAGAGACATGAACAACTTGAACAGCAAAGTTTTTGTGTTGTAGAATGCTGTCAGAGACGGGATGGGTGTTAATTCAATTGTGTTAGATAAATTGTTCAATGCTAAATAGGTTTGAAGAGCCATGAGGAAATAATAGAAGGTGTGTCTAATCTAATGGCACTTCCAAATGGCTAGACAAAACACACAGTATAAACTGAATGGCCTCCATTTGCAATGCAAGTATCTATGATTCATTAAACTGTCAAGACTGGGATTAAATGCAGCCTGTACATTCCAGTCAATAGTTTCCAATTCTCTTGAAGAGGAGAAATGAAAACAGTATTCATCGAGTCTCCAGGAATCACTGCTCCCAGTAGTTAATCTATTTTCAAGGCAGTGAGTAGCATTGGATCCCAGGCAATTCTAAATGTAATACATCATCAACAAATAGATTACCATCGATGTCTCCCGAATTTATGTGATAGGCACAAACATTAAAACATGGATTGACAGTTCCAAAGTGTGCATAGCTTTGTCATATTCTCTCATTTGTTCATTTTACAGAACTCAGAGATTGTCCCAGCTGGGAATTCATTTTTTGTAAATTTAGTCACACTGACGAGGTTGCTTCGTATTGTCCAGCAGAAAGTGGTGATAATAATCCTTTGCTGGGGTGGTGGGCGGGGGGTGTGGTGTGATGTGTGGTGCAGGTTCTCTCAGTGTAGTGTGTAGTGTTTCATTTTGAATAGCTGTTGGAATTTTTATAGAGTGGCTATTGCTGTGGATCCAAAATCACATATAGGCCAAACTCAGTAATGACGGCAGACTTCCTCCTGGGAAGGGCGTTTGTTTCAACAGTATCATTGTTTATTGGGTATTGTTGCTGACACTTCTTTTAAAATTACTCTAATTGCCTGAATTTAAAATTCTAGATTCTCTAATGGAATTTCAATCATATCTCCAGATCATTAATCTATTATATCATGAGTACAATAAATCGAGCAACATAACATAAGAAGATAAGAAATAGGAGCAGGAATAGGCCATATGGCCCATTGAGTCTGCTCTTCCATTCAATAAGGTCATGGCTAATATTTTCATGGACTCAGCTCCACCAGCTGAGGCACACCCTGAGGCACACCACCAGCCAATGATTGCCAACCAGAACAACAACCATTTATCTCCTCTCTTTGCTTTCTGATAGTTATCCAATCTTCTATGTATGCTAATATGTTACCTGTAATGCTGTGTACCTTTATCTTATACAGCAGCCTGTTGTGTGGCACCTTGTTGAATGCCTTCTGGAAATCCAGAAACAATACACCCGTTGATTCCCAGTTGCCCACCACATTCGTAATGCCCTCATAGAATTCCAGTAATTAATTTTAAAATGACCTGCCTTTCATAAACCCATGCTGCCTCTGCCCTATGGGACAATTTCTGTCAGGATGTCTTGCAATTTCTTCCTTGCTAATAGATTCAAGCATTTTCCCTACTACAGAAGATAGTTTAATAGACCTATAGTTACCCGTCTTTTGTTTACCTCCTTTTTATAACAGCAACATCACATTTGCTGTTTTCCAATCTGCTGGAATTGCCCCAGAGTCCAGCAAATTTTGGTAAATTACCACAAGCGCATTGGCAAGGAGACTTGTCTACCTTTCGCCCCATCAGCTTGCCCAACACTAGCTTGTTAGTGATAATGGTCTTTTCCAGGTCCTCACCTGCCAAAGCCTCCTTGTCATCAAGTATTGGCATGTTTGTTGTGACTTCCATTGTGAAGATCAACACAAAATAACTGCTCAACGCCTTGGCCATTTCCTCATTTCCTATTATGAAATCCCCTTCTCATCCTCTAAATGACCAATGCTTATCTTAGACACTCTTTTGCTTTATATATTTGCTATCTGTTTTTATATTCTGAGCTGGTTTAACTCTCATAATCTATCTTACCTTGCATCATAGCTTTTCTTGTGGCCTTCTGTTGACTTTTAAACATTTCCCAATCCTCTAGTTTCCCACTAATCGTTGCCACTTTGTATGAATTAGATTTCAATTTGACACCCTCTTTTATTTCCTTAGTTATCCATGGCTAATTATTTGTTTTCCTACAGTCCTTCCTCTTCACTGGTATATATTTTTGCTGAGCACTGTCAAAAATCGCTTTGAAAGTTCTCCACTGTTCCACAATTGTCACAACATATAGTCTTTGCTCCATTCTACCTTAGCCAACACCTCGCCGATCGAACTGTATTTTGTTTAAGCATAAGACATTGTTCTTGGATTTTACCTACTCACTTTCCATCTGTATTTTAAAATCATACAAACTGTGATTGCTCCTTCCCAGACGATCCCTAACTATGAATTCCTTAATTATTCCTGTGTCAATATACAGTACCAGATCAAGATAGCTTTCTCCTTCGTAGGTCCTGTTACATACTGTTCGAGGAAACTATGGCAGATACATTCTAGGAACTCCTCCTCAAGGCTGCCTTGAACGACTTGGTTTGACCAATCAATATCCAGATTAAAATCCCTTATGATAATTGCCGCACTATTTTTACATGCATCAGTTATTCCTTTGTTCATTGCCCGCCCCACTGACATGTCATTATTTGGTGGCCGATGAACTACGCCTATCAGTGAATAATCATTTGTACCCCGAATGTAGATTTTGTTGGGATGCTTGCCATAGATTTCCTACTGGGAACAGCAGGATCATAAACAATAACTTTAGTTAAGATGATTAGGAGTTCAGAACATATATTTCTTTGTCAATATTTCGGGAATCTACACTTCGAGAGAATGGAGCGAATTCACTGTTAAGTTTGATCTTTTTGTTACAGTTGTGTCTGCTTCACTCCTCGCCCCGACCACACCACTCACTGAGTCGACCTGCACACACCTCCCAGTCTGGTGCTAGCGAGCAGATTAACTCGGAGCAATTTCTTTAAAATTTACAATGCGAAACAGGATTTTGAATTAATACTTCCCGTGTCTGTGAAAGCAAAAGAAAACAAATAAGAAACACTTACAGAGACGTAGAGTAAGCAGTCTCGCATTCTATAAAGACGCATCAAAGTGGGCGGGTTCAATTTATGCTGAGAGAGGAAATTCCCGCCGTTGGGGGGCGGGGTGGGGGTGTGGGCGTGGGGGAGGTGGAAGAGAGCTCGCCTCCTTTATAGACATGACCCTGAGCGACAGTAACCCAGTACTGAGCGAGCCGGTCACTGCACCATGTTCCGGGTGATTGTGGCGCTACTTTTATCCTGTACGTATTTAAGTGTCTTTACTTAAGTTTACTTAGTTGTCAATCCATCATTCATCATCGTTTTTAACGTAACTTTGTTAATTTTATTTTCCCAGATGGGCGTTTGGCTGAGTCTATAACACAGTCACCAATGTCGTATGTAACCAAGCTCGGTAAAAGTGCCAGATTTAAATGTACCGTAGACAGCGAGAGCACCGTTGTCCATTGGTACCAGCAGCGGGAGGGTCAGGCGCCCTCCAGAATACTTTATTATGACAGCAGCGTCGTACGGGATCCGGAATTCAGCAGCAGGTTTAAAGCAGATAAGAGGAACACTTTGTGCACTTTGATAATCAATAACATCGTGAAGGAAGACGCTGCCACATATTACTGCGCCTATTGGGACAGCACAGTGTTCAACAGAGACAGAAAGCCTTTACAAAAACGCGGCGCTTCAGCTCGCTTCTCTCTCAGCTACCACACAAAGAACGCCAACTTACATTTATAAAGCGCTGTTATACGTAGGAAATCGTCCCACCTAGTCTCGGGAGATGCATTGTAAAACAAAATTTAACATGAGGCTAAGTATATATTGGCGGATGTGTATTTGAGGTGTGCCCTTTGTTTTGAATTCTGAGGGGCCTTTTTGGGTATGACATAAGTTAGCCTATAAATCCAAATTGAGTTCCGGCTTGCGTGAGAGAGAGAAAGAAGATTCTAGAGAAATTCACAAATGATTTAAGGTCCATTTTCATATATTCTTAGTCAGGCTAAAAGAACAGTGAGTTAAACTGTACAAACACGCTCAAATGCAGCACTGTTTCTGTGAAAATGCAAAGTGGCCGAAGCAGCATTAATCCGGAAGCCTGAGTTGGAAATGGAATGTAACAATGACTCGGTACCACACCAGGAAAGACAAAGCAATCGGGATCAGTCAAGGACATGAATGAAGCACGGGCTTCACAGAGGAAATGGGATGGCACCTGGGAAGATCGGGAGTAGGGACCATGGTTGGCCATGCCACTTTTCGAATGTGCAACAAACAATGTTGCTGTCGAAAACAGGCTATTTCTGATTTGGAGTAATGTACTGTCCATGTGACAAGCAATGTATAAACATCCTCAATGAGTTGGACTATTAACTCGGAATTTTTTGCTCGAATAGTCTTACCCAATATTGGCTCAATAAAGGACCGTTGACTTGTATCGGACGGCTCCTGACATTATTTCGTGCAATATTCTACCACAACAGCATAAAAAAAGACGCACATTCCAGCAAAGTCCCATTCATTCACAAATTAAAATGTTGGTATGAAGACAGATTTAATAATCTTCGCTTGCGTTCTCTTCAATTTAGATGATAAAGAACTAATCTAATTGAGCTACTTGAAATGAGAAAGGGAGAGGAGAGGGTAGATAAGAATCAATAAATTTCTCCAGTGGGAAGAGTCCGGAAAGAACAGGAAGGGTTACCGGACCCGAAACGTTAACTCTGTTCTTCCCTTCACAAATGCTGCCAGACCTGCTGAACTTTTCCAGCAACTTTGTTTTTGTTCATGATTCTGCTGTTGCCGTTTCCAACTTCTCTCGTTGCAAATTTTGTTTCCGGGAGACAAAAGGGACTGCACATGCTGGGAGCTAGAGTAAATAACTGTGGATGTGGAAAAGACAGCATCCGAGCAGCAGTTGAGTAGGAAGATGGATGTGTTGGGGGTGGAGAGATTTTGAAACTGGTGATGCAGGTGGGAGTTATTGTGGTTGGTCAGTGGGAACGCTGGAGCGGATAGGAGGGTGGGAAATTGGACAGGTTGGGCGAGGAGACATTTTAAAGCTGGTGAAGTCTGTATTCAGGCCATTGGGCTGTAGGCTCCTAAGGCAAAATACCAGGTGTTGTTCCTCCAGTTTGCATTTGGCCTCACTCTGACAGTGGAGGAGGCCAAGGATGGACATGTCACCGGGGAATGGGAGGGAGAGTTAAGGTGGATGGCAACTGGAAGGTCAGGTTAGATAGTGTGTGCAGAGCGAAACCGGTCGGGAGTCTGCATTTGGTCTCTCCGATATAGTGGAGACCACACTGGGAGCAAAGGATACAGTTGATGAGGTTAGATGAAGTGCAGATGAATTTCTGCTGAATCTGCAAGGATTATTTGGGGCCTCCAACAGAGGTGATAGGGGAGGTTTGGGGCAGGTGTAGCACCTCCTGTGGTTGCTAGGAAAGGTATTGGGTGTGGTCCAGGATTCGGTGGGGAGTGTGGGGCTAACAAGGGAGTCAGGGTGTGAAAGGTCCTTGCGGAAAGCAGACAGGGGTGGGGAGAGAACTTTTCGGTGGTGGGTTCCGATTGTCGATGGCGCAAATGTCAGCGGAGGATGCGTTGTATTGGAAAGTTGGTGGGACGTTATGTGCTTTCGTTTCTGTTCACTTCCCATCACCATCACCGTTCCCTTTGCACCGCCATCCCTTGCGATAGTTAACTCTCCTGTCCTCCACCGGTCACAGATTCCCCTTTTATTGAAACCTTCCCATTCCCTGTTTCCCTCCTATTTACGGGGTTCACACCGTCAACATCTCAACTTATTCAAGCTTAGGGTTCTGAAACGTTAACTCTGTTTTTCTCTCCACAGTTGCTGCTTCAGTATTTCCAACATTTTCTGTTTATATTGCAAATAACCAACTTGGAGAGCGGAGGGCGGGCTTGAAACTCTGACCAATATCTCACTGATTGGTTTGAAGGAAGTGAATCGTTTCCTTTTAGTTTCTGTCCAGCTGCTTGTGAGAACAGTTGAAGATCGAGTGAACATGTCGCTGTATTACTGGCTCATTGTGGTAACCGCTTTGCCCTGTATGTGTTTCTG
>NC_063335.1:2441373-2462785 GCF_021869965.1 Rhincodon typus
CTGAGCTTTCTCCGCCTGAATTCGTGATTTGGAAACTGATGTGAAGCAAGCCAGGTCTGGGCTGTTTTGATCAACGTACTTTTGTTTTCTTTTGTGTTCATTTGTGAGACGTGGGCGTCGCTAGCTGGCCAGCATTTCCTGCCCATCCCTAGTTGCCCTTGAGAAAGTGGTGGTGAGCTGCCTTCTTGAGCCGCTGCAGTCCTCCTGCTGTGGGTTGACTCACAATGCTATTAGGGAGGGAATTCCAGGATTTTGACCCAGCGACAGTGAAGGAATATTTCAAAGTCGGGATAGTGATTGGCTTGGAGGCGAACTTGGTGGTGTTCTCATATGTCTGCTGGCCCTATCCTTATAGATGGAAGTGTTCGTGGGTTTGGAAGGTGCTGTCTGAGGATCTTTGGTGAATTTCTGCAGTGCATCTTGTAGATAGTACACATTGCTGCTACTGAGCGTCGGTGGTGGAGGGAGTGAATGTTTGTGGATGTAGTGCCAATCAAGCGGGCTGCTTTGTCCTGGATGGTGTCAAGGCTTCTGGCCTGCTCTTGTAGCCACTCTGTTAATGTGGTAATTCCAGTTAAGTCTCTGGTCAATGATAACACTCAGGATGTTGATAGTGGGGATTCAGTGATGGTAACACCATTGAATGTCAAGGGACGGTGGTTAGATTGTCTCTTATTTGTGATGGTCATATACTAGCATTTTGTAGCGTGAATACCACTTACCACTTGTCAACCCAAGCCTGGATATTGTCCAGATCTTTTTGCATTTGAACATGGACTGCTTCAGTATCTGAGGAATCATGAATAATGCTGAACATTGTGCAATCATGGGCAAACATCCCCACTCTGACTTTATGATAGAGGGAATGTCATTGATGAAGCAGCTGAAGATGGTTGATCCTAGGACACTACCCTGAATAACTCCTGCAGAGATGCCCTGGAGCTGAGATGATTGACCTCCAACTGTTTCCTTATGTTTCCGGTATGACTCCAACCAGCAGAGAATTTGCCCCCGATACCCATTGATTCCAGTTTTTCTAGGATTCCTTGATGTCACACTCAGTCGATTGCAGCCTTGATGTCAAGGTCTGTTACTCTAACCCACTTCTGGAATTCAGCTCTTTTGTCCATGTTTGAACCAAGGCTGTGATGAGGCCAGGAGTTGAGTGACCCTGGCTGAGCTCAAACTGGGCGTCACTGAGCAGGTTATTTCTGAGCAGGCGCTGCTTGATAGATCTGTTGATGACACCTTCCATCACTTTGCTGATGATTGAGAGTACACTGATGGGACGGTAATTGGCCATATTGGATTTGTCCTGTCTTTTGTGTACAAGACATATTTGGGCAATTTTCCACATTGTCAGGTAGATGCCAGTGTTGTAATTGGACTGGAACAGCTTGGCGAGGACAACAGCAAGTTCTGGAGCACAAGTCTTCAGTACTGTTGCCAGAAAGTTGGAGGGACTCATAGCCTTTACAGTATCTAGTGCCTCTAACTATTTCTTGATATCACGTGGAGTGAATCAAATTGGCTGAAAGTTGATATCTGTCATGCTGGGGACCACTGGAGGAGGCCAAGATCCACTTAGCACTTCTGGCTGAATATTGCTGCGAATGCTTCAGCCTTATCTTTTGCACTGATGTGCTGGGCTGTTCGATCATTGAGGATGGGAATATTTGTGGATCCTCTTCCTCCAGTGAGTTGTTTAATTGTCTACCACCATTCACGATGGATGTGGCAGGACTGCAGAGCTTAGATCTGATCCGTTGGTTGTGGGATCTCTTAGCTGTGTCTATCACTTGCTGCTTTCACTATTTAGCGTGCAAGTAGTCCTGTTTGGTGGCTTCACCAGGTTGATACCTCATCTTCAGGTATGCCTGGTGCTTCTCCTGGCATGCCCTCCTGCACTCTCCATTGAACCAGGGTTGATCCCCTGGCTTGATGGTAATGGTTGAGTGGGGGACATGCTGGGCCATGAGGTTACAGATTTTGCTGGAGTACAATTCTGCTGCTGTTGATGGCCCACAGCGCCTCATAGATGCCCAGTCTTGAGTTGCTAGATCTGCGCAAAGTCTGTCCCATTTAGCACAGTGATAGTGCCACACAATACGATGTAAGTTATTCTCAATGTGAAGGCGGGACTTTGTCTCCACAAAGATTGCATGATGGTCACTCTTACCAATACTATCATGGGCAGATGCAACTGCAGCTGGCTGATTTGTAAGGATGAGGTCAAGATTGTTTTTTTTTCCCCCTCTTGTTAGTTCCCTAACCATCTGCCGCAGACCCAGTCCAGCAGTTATGTCCTTTAGGACCTGATCAGTTTGATCAGTAGTACTGCTGCTGACCACACTTGGTGGCGGACATTTAACTCTCCCATTCAGAGTACATTTTGTGCCGTTGCCACCCTCAGTGCTTCCTCTAAGTGTTGTTCAACACTGAGGAGTACTGATTCATCAGCTGAGGGAGGATGGTATTTGGTAATCAGCAGAAGGTTTCCTTGCCCAAGTTTAACCTGAAGCCATGAGATTTCATGGGGTCCAGAGTCAATGTTGAGGACTCCGAGAGCAACACCCTCCCGACTGTATCCCACTGTGCCGCCCCCTTTGCTGGATCTGTCCTGCCAGTGAGACAGGACATATCCAGGGATGGTGATGGTGGTGTCTGGGACAATGTCTGTTCGGTATGATTCTGTGAGTATGACTATGTCAGGCTGTTGCTTAACTAGTCTGTAAAACAGCTGTCCCAATTTCGGCATGCATCCCCAGATGGTAGTGAGGAGGAATTTGCAGGTTCGACAGGGCTGTTTCTGCTGTTGTCTTTTCTGATGTCTATGTTGATGCCAGATGATCGATACAGTTTCATTTCTTTGAGACTTTGTAGTGATTGGTACAACTGAATGGCTTGCTTGGCCTGCTTGGCCATTTCAGAGGGCAATTAAGAGTCAACCACATTGCTGTAGGTCTGGAATCACATGGAGGCTAGACCAGGTGAGGGTAGCAGATTTCCTTCCCTAAAGGACATTAGTGAACCAGATGGGTTTTTCCGACAATTGGCAATGATTTCATGGTGATCAGTAGATTCTTAATTCCAGACTTTTTAAAAATTATTGAATTCAAATTCCACTATCTGCACTGGTGGGATTTGAACACATATCCCCCAAATCTTTCGCTGGGTTTCTAGATTAATAGGCTAGCAATAGTACCACTAGGCCAACACCCACCCTATTTCTGATCCTGGAGTCAGTGCACCAAGGGCTGACTCACTGTAGCGTTTGTGGTTTTTGGCACGGTAGGACCCGCACTGCCGATGTTGCGGTGATGTTTTCCCTGGGCAAGAGGGTGGGGTTATACTGTAAGGTTCTTCCTTCAGTCCATCGAATTTCAGGGCGTGGACATACATATGAGCTGGTGGAGCAGTGTAAATCTGCCAAAAATCAATGGTGAAGTTGTTGGGGGCGAAGTGGGGGAGGGTGGGATGTGGAGGTGGTGGATCGGGGAAGCTTGAATGTGTTAGGCAGCTGTGGTCCCATTGCAACAATAAAGGGGGCATCAACACCTAACTTCTCATCAGTCAACATCTCAGTGACACAAAATAATGTTTCTGTTTTATTTGGAGTAAGTTGTGATCTGGGATGTTCTGCCTGAAAGAATGGTGGAAACAGATCCAGTAGTTAATTTCGAGAACAAACTGGGTAAAGATTTGAAATTATACAAGGCATTGGTGAGGACACAGCTGGAATATGGTGTACAGTTTTGGTCTCCTTATCTGATGATGTTCTTGCTGTCGAGGGAGTGTAGTGAAACTTTACCAAATTGATTCTTGGGATGGCAGAACTGATTTATGAGCAGAAAAAGCTATAAAATTCTAACAGGACTAGAGAGATGCACGAAGCATGTTCCTGATGGTGGGGGAGTCCAGAACAAGTAGTCACATTTTAAGATTAAGATAAGATACGGATCTTTTAGGACAGAGATGTGGAGAGACTTCTCCAGCCAGAATGCTGAACCTGTGGAATTGATTCCCGCAGAATGTGTTTGAGGCCACGAACATTGAATGTTTACAAGAAGGAAGTAGATGTAGCTCTTGTTGCGAAAAGGAACAAGGCATGTGGCGTCGGTGGGGGTGGGGATAGGGAGGACGGGATTAAAGTATTAAGATCCATGATCAGCCAATATCATATTACATGGCGAAGTGGAATGGCCTACTCCTGCTCCTTTCTTGCTATGTTTCAGGGATACAGCAATAAGACAATGCAACTGATTAGAGAACTCTTTCAGAGAAACAGAACCGCTAAAACGATAGACTAATCAGTCTCGCCGTTACTGCAAAATTCCACGATACCAACATGTGTAGCTGAGGCCAACAGTTCCTCCAATCCAGTTTACCGCGTCCAGCGCATTTGTAGCAACTTCTGCACATTGAAACATCAAAAAAACCCTGATAACTGGCTCTCTGGATGGGAAAGTTCGGAGGTTAAATTAGCTGCCATTGCTGACATAATCTGCTCGTCCCTACCAATCGATGAAGTCATATTCACTGCCGTTTTCAGATGACACCCAGAAACACCAATCTCCTGTAGGTATTGTAGAACAAAAATGTTAAAGACCCAGCATCCTGTTGACATTGAAAGAACATGCAAATCTTTAGCACAGTTTCCAATTTAGGAACGCCTCAAAGCACTTTGCAGCCCTTGAAATACTCTGTGAAAAGGGACGATGGTCAGTGATATTAGCCACTGACTATTAATCCAGACACCCCAGGTAATGTCTTGGGAACCAAGGTTCAAATGGTAGAATTTGAATTCAACAAATATCTGGGATTAAGTGTCTGACGATGACCGTGAAACCATTGCCGATTGTCGGGAAAACACATCTGGTTCGCTTAACGCCGTTAAGGGAAAGAAATCAGGGTGTGGCCTACACATGACTCCAGGCCCACAGCTTTGCAGCTGATTCTTAACTGCCCTCTGGGCAATTAGTAATCGTCAATAAATACTGGCCTGGTCAGTAACGTCCAGTCCCGTAAATGAATGAAAACAAAGAACAATTTAGTCACTGCTGGAATTAGGAAAACTGGCAGCCAATTTGCGTTCAATAAGCTTCTAAAAACAGCAATGTGAGAAATATCCAGACAACCTGTTTAATGATGTTATTTGGGGAATGAGTATTGCACCCGTTCCCCGCCCAAGCCCAGAAGACCCACCACATAGCCTCATGGAGTCATACAGCATGGAAGAACATTTGGTCCAACCAGTCCATGCCGAACATTATCCCAAACTAGACTAGTCCCACCTGCTTGCTCCTGGCCCACATCCCTTCAAACCTTTCCCATTCATGTACGTATCTAAGCGTTTTTTTTAAACGTTGTTATTGTACCCAGCATTTCCTCAGGCATTTTATTCCACATAAAAACATATGGATAAACATATGGATGATAATGGAATAGTTTAGGTTAGATGGGCTTCAGATTGGTTTCACAGGTCGGCGCAACATCGAGGGCCGAAGGGCCTGTACTGCGCTGTAATGTTCTATGTTCTATGTTCTACATGCAAACCCGCCTCGGTGTAAAAAAAAATGTCCCTCATGTCTTTTCTAAAATCTCTTCCCTCTCATCCTAGTCTTGAATTCCCCCCATCCCAGGGAAAATATAGTTACCATTTACCCGATTTATGCACCTCATGATTGTATAAAGCCCCGTATCGAAGAGAGCTCCACATGTCTCTTTCAAGTAGTTGCACAGAATCCTTTACACTCACTGGCAGGGCAGATACTGCCATCCCTTTACGCTTCATCTGAAACCGGGCACCTCCGACAGTGCAGCTCTCCCTGTGCTTCCCTGGAATGTCACTTTGGATTATATACTGGACTGGGGATTAAACTCACGAGACTTCTCAGTTGTTGTAGCTGAAAACTTCCAGAAACTGAACCTAATCGTTGGGGGTTGAGGAAAAAAAATAAGTGCCTAGCAAACGCGAAATGGGGGAAATGGCAAGTAAATACCTGAATTACGATAATACATCGATTTGGAATAAGTGTTATGTAGAGAGAGGTGAGGCAATGATTTAGATGACGAAACAGATCATGTAACTAGCAGGAGGGGAAATCATTTTAGATATTTTCTGATTAACGGTTCAGAGGCATTGTTACAAATCTCCTGGATGGTGGTCTCCTGGATCAGAGGTACGGAACACTAGCGGCATTGTTTTATACTGTTTGTATTCGGGATGCGAATCATTTCCTGTTTAACCACCCGTTTTAACACAGTGAATACAGCTTAATCGTCATTGCTGCACCATGTCGTTTCATTGTCTCATTATTCCGTTGATGCTTTCCCCCAGGGAGTGCGACACGCAGCAGTTCGAACCATCAACTGAAAGAAAGAGACCATCCCGCCCGTCCTATTCGTGCCGGCTCTCTCCACAAAAGCTCAGCTTGACTCAGTTCCCTGCCTTTTCCATTAGTCGTGCATTTCTTTTGTCGTGTTTCTTCAATTCTCTTTTGATAGCCAGTGCAATCCACGTCCTAAACACTTGTGTGAAAGTTTTTCCTTTATGTTGCTTCTATTGCAGATAATCTTAAATCTGTATCTTCTGTATGTTGGCCTTTCCATTCACTGGTACTGTTCCTCCCTATCCACTTCCTTTCTGATTTCTGCCTATCTCCTCAGCTATATGACTTGTCGATATTTTTTGTTTGCAGGTGAACATTTTGCCGAGGTCTTGAATCAGTTTCCAATATCGGTCACTAGGCCCAAGACTACAACGGTCAAAATACCATGCGTGGCACAAAACACGGAAACCATCCACTGGTACCAGCGCCGACCCAACGAGGCGCCTAGGAGAATAATCTATTTCAGCAAAAACGGAGATGTGCTGGATCCGGGAATCCCCTCCAAGTTGTCAGCTGAGAAAAGTGTCTCTTCATTCTTCCTTGTAATTGATAACATTGAACTCTGAACTGCCTGGTACTCAGCGCAGCCACACAAGTTTATAGGCCACAGGCGGAGTCTTTTTACTGAAATTCCAAATCGCAAAATCAAATTCAGAATTAACTTCAATGTCAACATTTAAAGCCGAGACAAGTATAATTGGGGATAGTAAGAACTGCCGATGCTGGAGTCAGAGATAACATAGTGTGGAGCTGGAGGAACACAGCAGGCCAGGCAGCATCACAGCAGCAGGAATGTTGACATTTCGGTTCGGGACCCTTCCTCAGGTTAACTTTCCTGCTCCTCTGATGCTGCCTAGCTTGCTGTGCTCCTCCAGCGCCACAAATATAATTGGGATTTTGAATTCAAAGACTGGTGTGGAAAAGGGAATAGAGCGATTTCGTTCAGGGAATCAATCTCTCTAACGCCTCATTAGGGTGACACATCTTGAGGAAACCATTTCAGTTATTTGATCTACTGAAGCCCACTTAGCTCGGTTGACTTTTCTTACGCGTTACATGAATCTACGAATCTTTGCGACATATGACCTTTTGGTTTTGGTCGTGTATTTAAATGACAGACAATGGTTGGTTTGTTTTTCTTCTCAACATGTTAAGGAGAGGTAACCAATTGTTCTGAATCACTTTGTGCAAATTCTTAAGTGGGAATAAAGTTAAATGTCCAAGAATACCAAATATAATGGATGTTCAGCGCTAATTATTCATTAATTAATACATCGTTAAGCAGATCTTCCCTGCTTGTATTAACAAATCACTTTTTGGTGGCAACTTCGCCCTAGGTATCATTTCCAACCCATCTCTACACAAGAGGATGCTTCCGTTCCTTCGTCTGAATTTACCACTGCACCTTACGTCTCTTTGAGAAGCAACGGCAGCACATCACGAACAAATTCTTGATTTCCTCCATTTTGAAAGAGGCGTTATTCCCATTATTTCCGCCTAATGTCAACAGAACCAACTTTCTGAGTATTAATTCCAGTAACTTACAATCAAATGAACAGGCACCGCAAAACAGTTGATATTATATCTAAATTCCAACTTAGCTTGTAGAGTCCTGCATCAAAAGGAAAACGTGGCCGACGGTTGATCAATGGCATGTTGTCTTCGTTGATTCCTCCAGTGCATAATTAAGAAGCAGCGCCTCACAGCCTCATTACAAACAGTTCACATGTAAATCTCCCGAGAGTTACGTTCCCATGTGCCTTTCCTGAATCCAAAGCAAAATCGGGTGTGCTCACACGCCCGATAATGTTCTTCCAGGGCTTGAGGCACGTTGTTTTCCTGTGGTTTCTGGAGTGTAGTCCGACGTGTGGCCGTGCCAGTGGAAACTGTGCTTACAGTCACCATGTGGGGGTTTGT
Source organism: Rhincodon typus (assembly GCF_021869965.1). NCBI lineage: Eukaryota > Metazoa > Chordata > Chondrichthyes > Orectolobiformes > Rhincodontidae > Rhincodon > Rhincodon typus. The sequence goes on from NC_063335.1 coordinate 2,449,683, forward strand.
GGCGGAGAGTAGCCAACGTGAAGCCAAGATTCCCTTCAATACTGCATCCTGGTGCGTAGGAAGTTGAGGGGTGACCTTATACAGATTTTTAAAATCATCGGGGCGTACAGATAAAGTGACTGGTATGTCTCTTTTCCCTAGGGAGGGGGATTCCAAGACTGGAGGGACTAGAAGACTAGACGTGACAGGGAAAAGATTCATAAAAGACATGAGAGACATTGTTTTAAAACAGAGAGTGTGGTTCGTGTGTGGAATGAACTTCCAGAGGAAGTGATGAATGCGGGTGCAGTTACAATGTTTAAAAGACATTTAGATAAGTACATGATTAAGAAAAGTTTGAAGGGATATGGGCCAAGTGGAGGTAAGTGGGACTAGATTTAGTCTAGTATTATGTTCGGCATGGACTGGTTAGGCCGAAGGGTCTGTTTCTGTGCTGTATGAGTCTATGACTCATTTTTATTTGCATTTCGTTTTATACAGGCTGTTCATTCAACCTCGTTGTGGGTGGGGTTACGTGGAGTCTGTGGCTACTGAGTGTCAGTTTATTGGATCGGTCATTTGGAAATCAGCGACAAACATGTTATGCACTTGAACAAGAGAACAGAGCAACCAGGACCTAGAGTAGACAATCCAGCCCCTTGAGCCTACTCCGCCATTTAATACGATCATGACTGATCTCATCTCGTCCTCAAATCCATTTTCCTGTCCGATCCCCATAATCCTTTAACGCATTACTAATTCAATATCTATGTCTCCGACTTAGAAATTTATGTAGTGTCCTGGCGTCCAAGCACTATGGGGTAGTGATTCCCAACAGCCTTTGAGAAAAGCAATTCCTCCTCCTCCAGCTCCACACTGTGTTATGTCTGACTCCAGCATCTGCAGTTCTTACTATCTCCTCTGCATTTCTGTTTGAAACCTGCCACCCATTAATCTAAAATCGTGATTTAATTAAACCGCAACCTCCACCCACCCCCCAACCCCGTCCTTCTAAAGTCCAGAGAAGGTAGACTTCAACTGCTCAATCTGTCCTCATAAAACAAGCTTTTCAATTCTGGAATTAGTATTGTGAACCTTCTCTGAATTGTCTCCAACGCAATTATATCATTCCTGAAGTAAGGGTATCAAATCTGTGTGGATACAATCTCATCAATGGCTTTGTACAATTGCAACAACAATTGATTTTATACTCCATTGTTTTAACAATAAATGCTAAACATTACCTGTCCTCCTTATTACACGTGCACTCGGACATTCAGATCCCATTCCACTGACGAATTTTGATGTTTCTCTCCATTTAGATAATAAGTTGCCTTTTTATTCTCCTGACCAAGGTGAATAACCTCACGTTTATCCAGGTTTAGCTCCACATGCAGAATTTTGGTTGATTCCATTCAGCTTACTATATTTAGTGTTATCCCAAACTTCCCTTATTAACTGTGAAGGAGAAAACAGAGTTAACGCTTCGGGTCCGGTGACCCTTCCTTAGAACGCAGTCCTTAACTCTGTTTTCTCCTTCACAGATGCTGCCAGACCTGCTGAGCTTTTCCAGAAACTTTGTTTTTGTTCTTGATTTACAGCATCCGCAGTTCTTTTGGTTTTTATTTTCCCTTATTAACTACCTACGACATCTCTATAGCGTCTGTCTCATTCAATGGTAGGCTGACTCTCCCACTTGCTGGCATTTCCCAGCATATAGCACCATCCCTGGCAGCAACACCATCTTGAAAACCCAGCCGTGCATCCGGTCAAGTGTGGTAGTCCAGAGTTGCCCTTTACCATAATTGCAGTGACACAGCAGATAAAAACCAATGTTTCTTTCACGGCATATAGGTGGTTATGGCTGACATTTCAATATAGATACAACTGCACATTCCTGTACATGTGGCTGCTAAGTGACAGCCCACATATCTCGCGGATTTGTAGCTACATACCATCTTTAAAACTTCTCTAAATCAATGGTGTGCTTTCCTGATTGCCCGTTGTAACCTTGAATCATATCAATGATAAATGTAGGGGATAAGGACAGAGGAAAGAAAAAATTGGGAGCCTGAGAATGAGAGAGATAACGACAGAAAGAGCTGCACATCTGGTCAAAAGAATCGGCGGTACTTTCATCATATGAATTAGTTTGAAAAGCCAAGGATGATGTTGAAGAAGGAATCCCAGTAGATTCAATTCCCAACCTCCAAATGCAGCAATTAGCATTGGCAATAAACTGTTTGATCTGACCAGTCAAAAGAACGATTTCGGGTCAAAGGAGTTTATGGACAAGCTCTAAGAGACTCTGGTCAGACTACATCGAGTAATGTTACCATCTCAGGTCACCCAGACAAGGTATACTGGAGTCAGTGACAGAGGTGTCATAAGATTGCTTTCAGCTGTTAGCGGTTTGAGCTACGCACAAAAATTGAGTTATTTTCGGTTCTAGGTTCAGGCAGGGTTCTCCACCTGTCCAAAATTGCTACTAGAATAGGAAAGGCAGATATGAGGGTTCTTGTGGTGTAGTGGTAGTGCCCCTACATCTGTACTCAAGAGGTTAGGGTTCAGGTGTAATCGACTCCAGAGGTGAATGATAACAGCTCTGAACAAGTTGACGAGAACATAGAAAAAACGTAAATCTGTAATGCTATTTTCAATTAAATCGCTGGAATGGGGCAAGGAAACGCTCGAAAACCTATAAGAGCGAAAAGTCTCGGGCAAAAGTAGAAAGTAACTTGCACAGCGAGTGATCATCACTTGCAATGGAGGAGAGGGCAACATGGTTGAGGTGACTGACGAATTCTAGTGAAATTGTCAATAACAAGATGAAAACACCCACCCATTCAATAGAAGGTTATCCTTGAGGCCACACGAAAGCTCGGCATTGGGTAAAACCGATTGACGTCTATTCCGGTATTGCATTGGCCCCTTGAAGGCTTTTAGCAAATCCGAATCAGTCCCAAATTGACCACATCAACATGAAGGGTCACGTCCTTGCGATTTTACTAACCGCTCTCCTCGGTCAGTACAGTAGGTTCCAACTGATTATTTCCATTGTTTAACATTCTGCGGTCGCTGAATTCATAAATAACCTGATTTACATTTTTTTTCACCAGCAGGAAAATCTGTTGCTCAAACGTTGACTCAGTCTCCAGTATCAATGACCAGAGCTCCGGGAATCACAGTTTGGTTGGACTGTAAGTAGGAAGGGAGCTACTTCGACAATGCGATTACCCACTGGTACCGACCGATCCCGGGTCAAGGTCTTCAGTGCATATTATATTTCAAGAATCCATCTGAGACTCAACAAGATATCACCGACGAAGTACCACTTGCTGAAAGAAAAAATCTGAGTCCAAAACCTGCAGCTTGCTAATGAGGAATATCAAGGAGGATGACTCTGGGTTTTTTCTTGTGCTTTCTGGGCTCACCATGACTGAAAGTCAGGGAAAAACCGCACACAAAGCAATCGCTGTCCTGCTGACTGTTTGCAAACTGCGCTGACGCAAATGGCAGGTGTAGTGTTTGGAGAGTTCCACTAGCTTTGAACTCCGCACTAGGCTGCACAGACAGTTCGTTGTTTTCACAATGCTCTTTGCTTTGTCTTGTTGAACTTAGGAGAATAAATTATGACGATCTAACTGTTCTATAAGTGGACATAACAATCCATTTACTATTTAAACAAATATCTCTGTTCATTTATCATGTTTGTGAAAACCCAACAATGGGGTTTAAGCCTCCTGTTGTCAAACGATCATCAATGAATATATCACCGAAACTAACATACCACATCCAATATATAGTGCAGTCACATCCAAAATAATTGGAAAAAGGTCTTAGAGTCTGTTCCCACACACACCGAATTCGTGGCGGGTCTGTGATCTAATTCCATATACCAACCGTGGATCCGCATCCGCAAACTGCACGGAATACTGTGGGGATGCTGTTACAAGTTTAGCAATCTGAAGCCCTGGACTAAGGCTCCGGATACAAATTCACATACGACTACGGTGGTTGAGGGGTTAGATTTTTAAAAGTTAGACTCAGTAATACAATGAAACTACTGGATTGTACTGAACACCAGTGGAGTTTACAAGTAACCAGTGGTCAATGAAATCTGCCATCCTTGGGCGAAACCTATCACAGGGCAGTATGTTTGTTTCCTGCTCAGCATGAACCAACCAATGGAGTCTATGATCTTCTGCAGAAAAGTCAGTTAAGTTTCACCTTGAAGAGGGCAGCAAAGTGGTGACGCTGATTGGCTGACGTGGGGAAGTTCTGCATCAGTGCACTCACTGCTTCCAGAAGTGGTTTGCAGAGGGGCTATTGTCAAGTGATAGAGTTAGGAGCATGGAGATGGCGGAAAGTGTCATTGACAGTACTATTAGAGATGTAGTGATATCCAGGTGCAGGCAGACAGATGGGTGGCCACTAGAAGAGGCAGGCAGCGAGTGCAGGGATCCCCTGTGGTTGTCCCCCTCTCTAACAAGCATGCCATTTTCGATACTGGGGGTATGATCTATCAGGGGATAACAGCAACAGCGGCTAGACTGGTGGTACCACGGCTGGCTCTGTTCTTAAGAAAGGAAGGACAAAGAGCACTAGAGCAGTAGTTATAGGGGACCCTATAGTTAGGTGTTTCTGTGGAAGTAAAAGAGACTCCAGGATGGTGTGTTGCCTCCCTAGTGCCAGGGTCCAGGATGCCTCTGAACAGGCAGAAAGCATTCTGAAGGAAGAGGGTGAACAGCCAGAGGTTGTGGTACATATTGGTACTAACGGCATAGGTAGGATGAGTGATGATGTCCTGCAGCAGCAATTCAGGGAGTTAGATAGAAAGTTAAACAGCAGGACCTCCAAGGTTGTATTCTCGGGATTACTCCTTGTGCCACGTGCCAATGAGGCTAGAAATAGGACGAGAGTACAACTCAACACGTGGCGAAACAGATGGTGTAGGAGGGAGGGTTTCAGATATCTGGACCATTGTGATCTCTTTCAGGGCAGGTGGGACCTGTACAAGAAGGGCAGGTTGTATCTAAACTGGAGGGGCACAAATATTCTGGCTTGGAGGTTTGCAGGTATCACTCAGGAGGATTTAAACTAGCTTGGCAGGGCGGGTGGGAACTAATGCAAAGTGAATGTACTGAAAGGGAACTTGAGAATAGGGCCAGTAAGACTCAGAGGAAGAGCAGGCAGGGTGTGGTTGCTTGTCAAAGCGGATCTGGTGGACTGAAGTGCATCTGTTTCAATGCAAGAAGTGTAACAGGTAAGGCAGATGAACTTAGAGCTTGGATTAGTACTTGGAACTATGATATTGTTGCTACTACAGAGATTGGGTTAAGGGAGGGACAGGATTGGCAGCTTAACGTTCCAGGATACAGATGTTTCAGGCGGGATAGAGGGGGATATAAAAGGGGTGAGGGAGTTACACTACTTGTTAAGGAGTTATATCACAGCTGTACTATGGGAGGACACCTTGGATGGCTCATACCGCGAGGCAATATGAGTAGAGCTCAGGAACAGGAAGGGTGCAATCACAATGTTTGGGGTTTACTATAGGCCTCCCAACAGCCAGCGGGAGATAGAAGAAGAGATATGTAGGTTGATTTTCGCAAGATGTAAAAGTAATAGGGTTGTTGTGGGTGATTTTAACTTCCCTTATATTAACTGGGACTCACTTAGTGCTTAGGTCTCGGATGGGGCAGAGTTTGTAAGGAGCATCCAGGAGGGCTTCTTGAAACAAAATGTAGATAGTCCAACTAGGAAAGGCACTGCACTGGACCTAATACTGGGGAATGAGTCTGGCCAGGTGGCTGACATCTCAGCCGGGGAGCAGCTCAGGAACAGTGATCCCAATTTAGAAAGCTTTAAGGTACTGATGGATAAAGATAGGTGTAGTTGTCAAGCGAAAGTGCTAAATTGGGGGAAATCTAATTACAAAAATATTAGGCAGGAACAAGAATGTAGATTGGAGGCAGATGTTCAAGGGCAAATCGACATATGGTATGTGGGAAGCTTTCAAATGTAAGTTGCTGGGAACTCAGGATGAAGGATAATTATGGAAAGTTTAGGGAACCTTGGATAACGAGAGATATTGTGAGTCTAATCAAAAAGAAACAGGAAGCAGTTATCAAGGCTAGGAGGCAGGCAACACATGAAGCAAGGGTGGAATGCAAGGAAAGTCGAAAGAAATTTAAGCAAGGAGTCAGGAGGGCTAAAAGGGGTCATGAGAAGTCATTACCAACAGGATTAAGGAAAATCCCAAGGCTTTTTATACATATATAAAGAGCAAGAGGGCAGCCAGGCAGAAGGTTGGCCGACTCAAGGGCAGGGAAGGGAATTTATGCGTGGAGCCAGTGGAAATGGGCAGGGTACTAAATGAGTACTTTGCATCAGTATTCACCATAGAGGAGGACTTGGTGGATGAAGGTCTGGGGAAGGGTGTGTAAATAGTTTGGGTCATGTTGAGATCAAAAGGGAGGGGGTATTGGGGGTCTTGAAAAACATTAAGGTAGGCAAGTCCCCAGGGCCTGATGGGGTATACCCCAGAATACTGAGGGAGGCAAGGGAGGAAATTGCTGGGGCATTGAGGAAAATCTTTCCATGCTCACTGGCTGCAGGGGAGGTCCCAGAGGATTGGAGAATAGTCAATATTGTTCCTATGTTAAAGAAAAATGGCAAGGATAATCCAGCTAATTACAGGCCGGTGAGCTTTACATCAGTGGTAACGAAATTATTGGAGAGGATTCTTTGAGACAGGATTTTCTCCAACCTGGAAATCAGTGGGTGTTTTAGTGAGAGGCAATATGATTTCGTGAAGGGGAGGTCGTGTCTCACTAACTTGCTTGAGGTTTTTGAGGAAGTGATGAAGATGATCGATGATGGTAGGACAGTAGATGTTGTCTACATGGACTTCAGTAAAACCTTTGACAAAGTCCCTCATGGCAGGCTGATACAGAAGGTAAAGTCACACAGGGTCAAAGGTGAGCTTGCAAGATGGATAAAAAAAAAAACTGGCTCAGTCATAGAAGACAGAGGGTAGCAGTGGAAGGGTGTGTTTCTGAATGGAGGGTTGTGACTAGTGGCGTTCCTCAGGGATCAATATTGGTACCTTTGCTATTTGTAATATATATAAATGATTTGGAGGACAATATAACTGGTCTGATTAGTAAGTTTGCCTATGACACAAAGGTTGATGGAATTGCGGATAGTGATGAGGACCATTAAAGGATAATGCTGGATATAGATTGGTATGTGACTTGGGCAGAGAGATGGCAGATGGTGTTTAATCTAGAAAAATGTGAGATAATGCATTTTGGAAGGTCTAATCCAGATGGAAAATATAGAGTAAATGGCAGAACCCTTAAGAGTACTGACAGGCAGAGGGATCTAGGTGTACAGGTACACAGGTCACTGAAAGTAGCAATGCAGATGGAGAAGGTAGTCAACGAGGCATATGGCATGCTTGCCTTCAAACGGCATTGAGTTTAAAAATTGGCAAGTAATGTTGTAGCTTCATAGAACCTTAGTTAGGCTACATTTGGAACATTGTGTTCAATTCTGGTTGCCACACTACCAGAAGAATATGGTGTCTTTGGAGACGGTACAGAAAAGATTTACCAGGATGATGTGTGGTGTGGAGGGTGTTAGCTATTAGGAGAGGTTGGAGAAACTTGGGTTGTTCTCACTGGAACAACGGAGGTTGAAGGGCAACCTGATAGAGGTCTACAAGATTATGAAGGGCATGGACAGAGTGGACAGTCAGAAACATTTTCCCGGATGGAAGAGTCAGTTATCAGGGGCCATGGGTTTAAGGTGCGAGGAGTAAGGTTTAAAGGTGATTTACGAGGCAAGTTTTTTACACAGAGGGTGGTGGGTGCCTGGAACTCGCTGCCGAGGGAGGTAGTGGAAGCAGATGCTATAGTGACTTTTAAAGGGCATCTTGACAAATACATGAATAGGATGGGAAGAGAGGGATACAGTCCCCTGAAGGGTAGGGGGTTTTAGTTGTGACGGGCAGCATATCGGTGCAGGCTTGGAGGGCCGAAGGGCCTGCTCCTGTACTGTAATTTTCTTTGTTCTAAAACAGGAGAATTGATCGCCGTTGGCATTAGATCAAATACAATATCTCTTACTCACGCCTGGGGTTTTCTATCCATAGACTATTCAATAAATATAATGGCAGTTCATACTGTAAAAACACTGTTCTAATCTTGACCATCACTTTGTCTGCACATATATGCCTGTACCAGAAATGGGAGGCAGCACAGTGATATACAGATGGGGGGACTGTGCAGCAGTTCTAAATGTTAACTGTGAAACCCATGAATTTTCATATAGATGTTTTTAAATAAACCAGATCAGACACATTTTGACACCCCTCTGGCGCAGTTGGGACTTGAAGCCAGAACTCCTGGTTGATGTGATAAGGGTACTACCGCTGCATCACATCAGCCATTAGAAATTGCTTCTCTAACACAGATTGTCACGTAATCAGCTCAAAGATGGGTGGAAAACTTTTGGTTGATGGTCATATGCCGTTCTCAACAGATGAACCTGATGGATGGGAGGCCATCAAGGTGGTGCTACATCAATTTGGTCCATCATTAGATGAGAAATAAGAGTATTTGCTGATGATTGCAATGTTCACAATCATTCATGATTCATCAGATATTGAATCTGTCTGTATCTATATGACGCAGAACCTGGATAACATTCAGGCTTGAGCTGAGAAGTTCACACAAGTGCTAAGCAATGATCATCTGCAACATAAGGGAATCAAAGCACCTTTAATGTTTTGGCAAAGATCTGTAGCTGGGCTTGTGGGTGAGGTTGTTGACTTGCTCGCCCAGCTGGATTGTTCTTGTTCAGACATTTTGTCACCATGCTAGGTGACATCACCAGTGGAGCCTCCGATGAAGCAATGTTGTTCTACTCCACTTGGAATTTTTACTGTCTGGTTCTTTATGGTGAGTAGTGTCATTTCGGGTTTTGATCTGTGTGTGCTTGTATGTGGGGTCCAATACTATATGTTTGTTGATTGCATTACCGGTGGAGAACCATGTCTCTCGGAACTCCGTGCGTGTCTACGTTTGGCTTGGCCTACTATGGTTACCTCGTCCCAGTTAAACAATTGTGGTCCCATCATTGATCACACCACTAGCCATTGATCGCCAAGCAGAAAAAACACCCATTTATCCCCACTGTTTACATTTTGTTAATTAACCAATCTTCTATCTATGCTAATACATTACCCATAATTCTATGCACTTCTTTATTACGCAGAAGCCTTTTGTGAGGCACTTTGTTCAATACTTTCTGGAAATCCAGATACACCACATTCACTGCTTCCCCCATTGTCCACCGCGCTCATAACGTCCACACAGAATTCCAGTAAATTACTTCAATGTGACTTGCCTTTCATGAACCCATGCTGCGTCTGCCCGATGGGAAAATTCCAATCCAGATGTCTTGCTGTTTCTTCCTTCATTATATATTCAAGCATTTTCACAATTTGGAGGTTAAATTAATGGGCCAATGATTACCCATATTTTGGTTACCTCGTTTTTAAAGAGTGGTTTCTTATTTGCTGTTTTACAATCTGCCGGAACTGCTCCAGAATTCAGTGAATTTTGATAAATTATCACGAACTCATTGGCCAGAAAACTTGTCAACTTTTACCCCTATTCGCATGTCCAACACTACGTCTTTAGAGATAATGATTATTTCGAGGTCCTCACCCGCCATTGCCTCCTTGTCATCAATTATTGGCAGGTTATTTGTGTGTTCCACTGTGAAAACCAACACAAAATACCTGGTCGACGCCTTGGCTATTTCCTCCTTTCCCATTATTAAATCACCCTTCTCCCGCGTAAAGGACCAATACTTACCCTAGCCAATTTTTTTGTTTTTCGTATTTGTAGAAACTTTTTCTTTTTTATGTTCTGAGCTAATTTAATCTCATTATGTTACCTTTCTTTATAGCTTTATTCGTGGCTTTCTGTTGACTTTTAAATATTTCTCACTAATCTTTGCCATTTTGTATGCTTTAGCTTTTAATTTCATACACTCCTTTATTTCCTTAGTTATCCGTGGCTGATTATAGATTTTAATGCAGCCCTTCCTCTTCCCTGCTATATATTTCTGCTGAGCACTGTGAAAAATCGCTCTGAAGTCTTCCACTGTTCCTACATTGTCCCACGATGTAGTTTTTGCTCCTAGTCAACCTTAGTAACATCCTTCCTGATCCAATTGTCGTCTCCTTTGTTTAAGCACAAGACACTAGTCATGGAGTTTACTTCTCACCCTCCAGCTGTATTTTAAATTCAACCAAACAGTGATTGCACCTTGCTAGATGATCCTTTCTGAAGAAGGATCCCGACCCAAATCATCGACTCTCCTGGACCTCTGATGCTGCCTGGCCTGCTGTGTTCCTCCAACTCCACACTGTGTTATCTCTACCAATGAGTTCCTTAACTATTCCTGTCTCAGCATACAGGACCACATCTAGATAGCTTTTTCCCTCGTAGGTCCTGTTACATACTGTTCGAGGAAACTATGGCAAATAGAATCGAGGAACTCCACCTCAAGGCTGCCTTGAACGACTTGGTTTGACCAATCAATATCCGGATTAAAATCCCTTATGATAATTGCCGCACTATTTTTACATGCATCAGTTATTCCTTTGTGCATTGCCCGCCCCACTGACATGTCATTATTTGGTGGCCGATGAACTACGCCTATCAGTGAATAATCATTTGTACCCCGAATGTAGATTTTGTTGGGATGCTTGCCATAGATTTCCTACTGGGAACAGCAGGATCATAAACAATAACTTTAGTTAAGATGATTAGGAGTTCAGAACATATATTTCTTTGTCAATATTTCGGGAATCTACTCTTCGAGAGAATGGAGCGAATTCACTGTTAAGTTTGATTTTTTTGTTACGGTTGTGTCTGCTTCACTCCTCGCCCCGACCATACCACTCACTGAGTCTACCTGCACACACCTCCCAGTCTGGTGCTAGCGAGCAGATTAACTCGGAGCAATTTCTTTAAAATTTACAATCCGAAACAGGATTTTGAATTAACACTTCCCGTGTCTGTGAAAGCAAAATAAACAAATGACAAACATGGAGAGTAAGCGGTCTCACATTTTATGAAGAGGCACTAAACTGGGCGGGTTCAATTTATGCTGTGAGCGGAAATTCCCGCCATTGGAGGAAGGAGGCAGAAGAGAGATCGCCTCCTTTATATGACCCTGAGCAGCAGTAACCCAGTACCGAGCGAGCCGGTCACTGCACCATGTTCCGGGTGATTGTGGCGCTACTTTTATCCTGTACGTATTTAAGTGTCTTTACAAGTTTAATTAGTTGTCAGTTCATCATTCATCATCGTTTTTAACACAACTTTGTTAATTTTATTTTCCCAGATGGGTGTTTGGCTGGGTCATTCTCACAGTCACCAATATCGTTTGTAACCAAGCTCGGTAAAAGTGCCAGATTTAAATGTACCGTAGACAGCGGGAGCACCACTGTCCATTGGTACCAGCAGCGGGAGGGTCAGGCGCCCTCCAGAATACTTTATTATGACAGCAGCGTCGTATGGGATCCGGAATTCAGCAGCAGGTTTAAAGCGGATAAGAGGAACACTTTGTGCACTTTGATAATCAGTAACATCGTGAAGGAAGACGCTGCCATATATTACTGCGCCTATTGGCGTAGCGCAGTGTTCAACAGAGACAGAAAGCCTTTACAAATACGCGGCGCTTCAGCTCGCTCTACCCTCAGCTACCATACCAACAACACCAACTTACATTTATAAAGCGCCTTTAACGTAGGAAATCGTCCTACATAGTCTCGGAAGATACAGCATAAAACAAATTTTAATATGAAGTTTTTAATACGTCGGCGAATAAAAACCGAAAGAACTACAGACGTTGTCAATCAAGAACAATAACAGTAGTTGCTCAAAAATGTTCAGCAGGTCTGGCAGCATCTGTGAAGAAAAATCAGAATTAACTATTCGGGCCCAGTGACCCTTCCTCAGAACTATGGTAGTTGGGAAAACGTCGGTTTATATGCAGAAAATAAGAATGGGATGGGGTAGGGAATAAACGATAGGATAGAGCCCGAAAAGAACAGTTCGTTAGACAAAGGAGTTGATAACGATCTGGCTAAGAGGGTGAACAGTTGTTACAGGAGACTGTTAGTCACAAACAATAGGTAGTGTGTAATGGCAGGCTACGTGATAACAGGGCCTGGTGTGTGGGGTAGACGGCTAGGACATGGGAGAGTTTAGGCCCTAAAATTATTGAACTCGATGTTGAGTCAGGAGGGCTGCAGGGTCCTCAAGCCGAAAAAAGAGGTGTAGTTCTCCTGGCTTGCGCTGAGCTACACTGGAACACTGCAGCAAGCTTGAGACAGAGATGTTGGCCAGGGAACAGGGTGGTGTGTTAAAGTGGCAGGCAACACGTAGTTCAGGGTCATTTTGCGAGCAGAACGTGGGTGTTCTGGAAGCCGGCACCCAGTCTATGCTTGGTTTCCCCAACGTAGAGGAGACCACATTGTGAGCAGCCAATGCAGTAGACTGGATTCTGTATGCAGGTGAAATGTTGCTTCACCTTGAAGGTATGTTTGGACCCTTGAATGGTGGGGTGGGAGGAGGTAAATGGGCAGGTGTTGCACCTTCACCAGTTGCAGGGGAAGGTGCCGTAGGGCTGTGGGGGGTGTTGGGAGTGAAGGAAGTGTGAGCCAGGGTGTCGCGGAGGGAACGGTCCCTGCGGAATGCGGGCTAGGGAGGGTAGGTGAATATGTGTCTGGTGGTGGCATCTCACTGGAGGTGGCGGAAATGGTGTCTGATGATCTTCTGGATGTGGATGCTGGTGCGATGGTAGGTAAGGACAACGGGAACACAATCGCTCTTGAGGGAGGGAAGAGAAGGGGTGAGGGCTGACGTGCGGGAGATGGGTCCGACCTGGTTGAGGTCCCTGTCCACACGGAGCTAGAGAATCCTCAGTTGAGGAAGAAGGTGGACATTTCGGAGGCTCCCGTGTCAAAGTGGGCCTCATCGGAACATAGAGACAACAAGGTGCAGGGCTGGATGAACACAGCAGGCCAAGCAGCA
>NC_063335.1:2463185-2515042 GCF_021869965.1 Rhincodon typus
CAATCGACAAAGTAAAGACAGAGGACACCGCCACCTATTACTGTGCGCGCTGGATAGATACACACTGCGAGACATCAATACAAAGTTTGTACAAAAACACTGAACGATTTGAAGTGAAACGTTCAGAGAAAATCACAGACTCCTCCCCTATTTGGGTAAAGTAGCGACGACACCACAGCTGGATCTGTGGCTGAGCTTTCTCCGCCTGAATTCGTGAATTGGAAACTGATGTGAAGCAAGCCAGGTCTGGGCTGTTTTGATCAATATACTTCCTCCAATCTTGGTCAGAAATCGCACGGTACAAGTAGTCCAACAGGTTTATTTGAAAAGACAAGCTTTCGGAGCCTCATTTCTTCTTCAGGTGTTAGGTGATCTTGGAGTCAGAGGGCGGAGGCCCGACTCATTTTGGAGTTCGTGGTCTTTGCTAGAGTAGGACCCACGCTGCCGATGGCGCGGTGATATTCTCCCTGGGCAGGGTGATGGAGTTATATTGCGGAATTCTTTCTTCAGTCATCGAATTTCAGGGCGTGGGCATACAGACCAGCCGCTGGAGCAGTGTAAACCAGCCAAATGTCAAGCCAAATGTCAATGTTGTGCAGGAATGGATCGGGGAAGCCTGGGTGTGTTAGTCAGCTCTGGTCCCACAGCAGCAATAAAGGGGTTATCGACGTGTAACTTCTCATTAATTCACATACGGCGTCTTAGGCTGAGTAAACAGAGATACAAAATAACGTCTCTGTTCTACTTGAAGTAAATTGAGATCTGGGATGTCCTGCGTGAAGAGATAGGGGAAACAGATCCAGTAGCCACTTTGAAAAGCAAACTGGATAAAGATTTAAAGTTATACATGGAATTGGTGACATGCCACAACCTGTCCATCTTCCTTCTCACCTATCCGCTTCATCTTTCCCATTGACCAGTCTCCAGAACCTGCAACCACCTGTCATCACCCCACCTATCTTCCACCAGCCTCAATCCCCTCCTTCTATTTATTTCTGTGCTCCCTTCCCCCATCCCCAGTCCTGATGAAGGGTCCCGACACGAAACGTCGACTTTCTTGCTCCTCTGATACTGCCTGACCTGTTATGTTCCTCCAGCTCCACACTGTAAAGATTTCAAATTATACTGGGCAATGGTGAAGACACAGCTGAAATATTGTGTACAGTTTTGGTCTCCTTATCTGAAGATGTTCTTGCTACAGAGGGAGTCCAGTGAGACTTTACCAAATTGATTCCTGGGATGGCAGGACTGATTTATGAGCAGAGATTGAGTCGGTTAGGATAGTATTCACAGGAATTTAGATGAATGAGTGGGAATCTCTTAGAAAGCTTTAAAATTCTAACAAGACTAGACAGGTTAGATGCAGGAAGGATGTTCCCGTGGTGGGGGAGTCCAGAACAAGTAGTCACATTTTAAGATTAAGATAAGATACGGATCTTTTAGGACAGAGATGTGGAGAAACTTCTCCAGCCAGAATGCTGAACCTGTGGAATTGATTCCTGCAGAATGCGTTTGAGGCCACAAACATTGAATGTTTACAAGAAGGAAGTAGATGTAGCTTTTGTTGCGAAAAGGAACAAAGCATGTGGGGTTGGTGGGGGTGGGGATAGGGAGGACGGGATTAAAGTATTAAGATCCATGATTAGCCAATATCATATTACATGGCGGGGTGGAATGGCCTATTCCTGCTCCTCTCTTCTATATTTCTATGTTCGCTTAACGCAGTACAGGGAAGCAAACCTGTCTTCGTTACCAAGTCTGGCCACATGTGACTCCAGACCCACAACAATGCAGCTGATTCTTAACTGCCCTCGGGGCAATAAGGAATCGCTAACAAATACTGGCCTGGTCAGCGACGTCCCAGTCCCATGAATGAATAAAAATAAGAAGCAGTTTGATCACTGCTAGAATTAGGAAAACTGACAGCCAATTTGTGTTGAACCAATACCTAAAAAGAACAATGTTAGAAATCTCTTTAGTGATGTTGGTTGGGGGATAAGTATTGCACACGTTCCCCGCCCAGAGGACACACCACATATTGTCAGCACGGAAACAGAACTTTCGGTCCAATCAGTCCATGCTGAACGTAATCCCAAACTAAACTAATCACACCTGCCTGCTCGTGGCCCACATCTCTCCAAAACGTTCCTATTCACAAGCGTATCTAAGTGACTTTTAAACGTTGTAATTGCACCCGCATTCAGCACTTCTTCAGGCACTTTATTCCGCACGCGAACCACCTTTTATGCAAAAAAACTGGCCTTCATATCTTTTTTTCAAAATCTCTCTCCCACCTTAAAAATATATCCCCTAGTCTTGAATTCCCCCATCCCACTGAAAATACACCTACCATTAACCAGATCTATACCCCTCATGATTTTATAAAGCCCCGTAACGGAGAGAACTCCACATGTCTCAAGCACTGGCACAGAATCCTTTACACTCACTGGGAGGGCAGATACAACCAGCCATTAACGCTTCACCTATAAACCGGCACGTCCGACAACGCAGCTCTCCCTGTGCTACCCTGGAATGTCACTTTGGATTATATACTGGACTGGGGATTAAACTCACGAGACTTCTGAGTTGTTGCTGAAACTCCTAGAAAATGAACCTGATCGTCGGGAGTTGAGGAAAAAATGAAATGCCGAGGAAATTCGAAATGGGGAAAATGGCAGGCAAACCGAAATTACGACAATACATCGATTAGAAATAAATGTGTATACAAAAGTTCTGTAGAGAGAGGTGAGGCAACGATCTAGATGACAAAACAGATCATGTAACTAGCAGGAGGGGGTATTATTTTAGATATTTTCTAATTGAGTGGTTCAGAGGCAATGTTACAAAACTCCTGGATGGTGGCCTCCTGGATCAGAGGTACGGACCCCTAATGGCATTGTTTTATAATGTTTGTATTCAGGATGCGAATCATTTCCTGTTTAATCATTTGTTTTAGCAGTGAATACAGCCTAATCGTCATTGCTGCACCATGTCGTTTCATTGTCTGGTTGTTCCGTTGATGCTTTCCCCCAGTGAGTGCGACATGCAGCAGTTCGAACCATCAACTGAAAGAAAGAGACCATCCCGCCCGTCCTATTCGTGCCGGCTCTCTCCACAAAAGCTCAGCTTGACCCAGTTCCCCGCCTTTTCCATTAATCGTGCATTTCTTTTGTCGTGTTTCTTCAATTCTCTTTCGATAGCCAGTGCAATCCACATCCTAAACACTTGTGTGAATGTTTTTCCTTTATGATGCTTCTATTGCAGATAATCTTAAATCTGCATCTTCTGTTATGTTGGCCCTTCCATTCATGGGTACTGTTCCTCCTTATCCACTTTTCTGATTTCTGCCTTTCGCCTCAGTTATATGACTTTTCTATATTGTTTGTTTGCAGGTGAACATTTTGCCGAGATCTTGAATCAGTTTCCGATATCGGTCACTAGGCCCAAGACTACAAAGGTCAAAATAGGTGGAGTCCTTAGGTGGAGTCTTCTTACTGAAATACCAAATCGCAAAATCAAATTCAGAATTAACTTCAATGTCAACATTTAAAGCCGAGACAAATATAATTGGGATTTTGAATTCAAAGATTGGTGTGGGAAAAGGGAACAGAGCGATTTCATTCAGGGAATCAGTCTTTCTGATGCCTCATTAGGGTGACACATCTTGAGGGAACAATTTCAGTTATTCATCCTCTGAAGCTCACTTAGCTCGGTTGACTTACGCGGTAGATGAATCAGAGAACGTTTGTGACATATCTTCTTTTGCTTTTGGTTGTGTATTTAATTGACAGACAAATGGTTCTCTTTAGCTGTTTTTTTTTCTCAACATGTTAGGGTGAGGTCATCAATTGTTCTGAATCAGTTTGTGCAAATTCGTATGTGGGAAAACTTAAAATTCTAAGAATACCGTATATAATGGATAGTCATAGCCAATTAATCATTACTCAATAAACTATTAAGCTCATCTTCCCTGCTGCTTTAACAGTGTATTTTCTGTGGCAACTTTGCTCTAGATATTTCCGACCCATCTCCACACAAGACGGCGATTCAATTCTATCGTCTGAATTTCCCACTGGACTTTGCGCTGTCTATTTGTCAAGCATTGCAAACACATCACAAACAATTCTTGATTTCCTCCATTTTGAAAGGAACGTTATTCCATTACTTCCTCCAAGTGTCAGCAGAGCCAACTTCAAATCCAGGGTAAATTCGGGTGTGTTCACACTGCCCGACAATGCTCTTCCAGGGCGGAAGGCACATTGTTTTCTTATGGTTTCTGGAGCGTAGTCCGACATGTGGCCATGCCAGTAGAAACCGTGGTTCCAGTCACATGTGGGGGTCTGTGTCAGAGGGGAGCGACAAGAAGCCAAGATACCCTTCAATCCTGGATCCCAGACAGGCATTATCCCGTTTCAGAAGTAAACCGAACAACTCATTTTGATGCACATTTTATTTTGCGCAGACTGTTCACTCATTCTCCGAGAGGGCGGATTTGGGTTGGGCCTGTGGGTTAGTGACTGCCTGGTGTGATGTTGAACTTATTGCATCAGTCACTGCCTTATTGCCATCTGGGAAACAGCGACAAACAGGCTACCCACTTGAACATGAGAACAACCGTGAGCAGCCCCTCGAATACGACTGATATCACCTCGACCTCAGCTGCACTTTCCTGCCCGCTCCCCATGACCCATTGCTAATTATAAATCTGCCTGTCTCTGACTTAAATTTATTTAGTATCCTGGTGTCCACGGGCTCTGAGGTAGTGATTCTCAAGAGATTCATAAGCCTTTGAGATCATCCTCATTTTCGGTTTTAAATCTGCCAACCATTAGTCTAAGACTATGATTCAATGGCTTCCTCTCATCCTTCTAAAGTCTTTAGAGGATAGGCCTCAACTGATCTGCTGTCCTCATACAATAAACCTTTCAACTCTGGAATTAATATGGTGAACTTTCTCTGAACGTCTCCAATCCAATTACATCCTTCCTGAAGTAAGGGGATCAAAACTGTGGATGCAGTCTCACCAATGGTTTGTATAGTTGCAACAATTCCTCCCTGCTTTTATACGCTAGTCCTTTAGCAATAAATGCCAAAATTTGCTTGCCTTCCCTATTACACATGCACTAGGACACCCAGATCCCACTCCACTGAAACATATTGACATTACTGTCCATTTAGGTAACAAGATGCCTTTTTATCCTTCTGACCGACATGAATAATCTCATATTTATCCACGTTCAGTCAATATGCCGAATTTTCGTTGACTCCCTTAAGCTACCTAGATCCATTTGCAAATTTCTTATTTCATAATTGCAACTTACTTTACCACTTGTTTTAGTATCATCTGCAAGTGTGATTATAGTACATTCTATCAACGCACCGAGGTCTTTATGATAGATTGTAAATAGTTGCGACCTAAGGATGAGTCCTGTGGCACTCCATTAGTTACAACTTGCCAGCCAGTAAAAGGCCCATTTCTCCAGACTCTCTGCTCTCAAGCTCATATATTACCCCTAAACTCGCCTGATCTTACCTTGTATATTGACCTTATCTGTGGCACCTCATCAAATGCGTTCCAGAAGTCCAAATATACGCCGTTTAGAGGACCCCCATTACGCGCTTGCGTATTACATCATTTGGAACCTTTTCAGAATCCAAGTAATTTTGGAAAGTCAACTATCGGTTCAATTACAGGATTTAGAACAGGTATATAAAAAAGACATACCCTATTATCAAAAAGAAAAGGAATGATAACTCTTCCCCATGTAGTCGCAATGGTTCTTCTCATGGAACCAAAAGTAAAGCAGTTGTGTCACTGTGCGCAGTATTTGAAATTGCACGCAGTGTTCAAACGATTCCCCCATTCCCGTTTGAGGTTCTGTTAGCTCCATTGACTGGAGTTGGTTTGCGATGCAAACGATGCCCCCAGCTTGGATTCAATTCCTGAACTTGCTGAGGTTACCGTGAAGGGCTCTATTTCTCAACTTCTCACCGAGCCTGAGGTACGGCATTCCCCAAGTTAAACCGCCATCAGGTAAGTGAGAATGCAGCCCTATTATCCTCTGGGACTATGGTGACTTCATTTTTTAGTGAATCCGTTCAAAGATAAACATTTACAGTATCGACACAGATGGAGGGGAGCAGTTGTTTAGACCAGGTGGTTTCCGAGTTGTTAGAATGATGCCGGTTGTCATACCAAGAAAGGCAAAAAACAACACAGGATATGAGGTTCTAACACATTTTTATTTAACTTTGGACAGCAGAGTGAAATTTAGTAAAACCTTTCCTCAGCACAGGATTTAATGAATAGAGTCCACTACGGAACGGATGTATACGATTTTTTAAAAGAAGAATTAGACTCCTGGGTCAGAGAGGGATACATTTCACAGTTGCGAGGAGGATTCATCTGACTTTGAAGTACATGAATACCAACAAACAACAGATTATCTGTTGTTCGAAATGTGCGTCTGGATGGAATTGGTTGGAAAGGATTGGTATTTGCATTGCGTCTTGCAAGAGATGGCTTTTTTTTATTTTAAAGGCATTAACAGTGAATGGGGGAATATGGCACTCAGATAGAGGATAAGGCATGATCATGTTGCACGGCGGAACAGCCCCAAAGAGCCGAATGGACTACCCTGCTCTCAGTTTCTAATGTATGTTTCATGAACAGGAGACTTTCCAAAGAATTTAATGTTACTAAAGCTGTTGCAAATCACAGATATGAAGCGGCCAAGTGGCACAACAGATCCTATCAAAGGCGGTAAGATAAATGTAAAAGATCTAGTTTAGTGATGGTGGTTGAAGATAAATATCGGTCATGGCACCAAAAGAAATCCGTAGCTTTCTTCGTGCCCCGTGGATTCATCTGCATTCACTTCAAACGGCCATAGAAGTAGAGAATAGACAAGTGACAAAATAAGAAACAAAAACATCAGTAAAACATGATTTCTGGAGCCTGCTCCACCGTTTGATACAATTACGACCCATGATCTGCCTCAGCTCTCCACATCACTTGATTCTTTGAAAAAAGAAAATTTTGTCGTCTAAGCTTTTAATATACTCAGTTACACAGCCAACCTCAAAGCTTTGGGGTTAAGAATTCCAATGGTTCACAACCTTCATTGAAGAAATTTCTCTTCATGATAGTCCAGAACAATCAACTCCTTATCCTGAAGTTGTGGCCCCTTCCACCCTCGTTCTAGATCCTCCAACCAAGGGAAACAACATTTGTGCCGACATTGTCAAACCCTTTCAGAATCTTTTGTATTTCAACTCAATCACCTCCCATCTTCTGAACTCAAAAGAATATTTGGTCAACCTTTCATTTTCGGACACCCCTTCCCCTTCCAGAAACCAACGTAGTGAATATTTTCTGTACTGC
Source organism: Rhincodon typus (assembly GCF_021869965.1). NCBI lineage: Eukaryota > Metazoa > Chordata > Chondrichthyes > Orectolobiformes > Rhincodontidae > Rhincodon > Rhincodon typus. Next base: position 2,470,570 of record NC_063335.1, read on the forward strand.
CTCCTACGATGATGTACCCTTCCTTAAGTTAAAACTTCACGAATTATTCTAGATGTAGTCTCATCAAAGGCAAGTACATTTGCAGCAAGGCGTCTTTAGTCTTCTACCATTGCTTGAAAGAGAAACACATGATTTCCCTGCATAATTGCTTGCTACACCTAAGTGCTAATTTTCTGCGTTCGTTGTACACACAGCCAAATTTCCCTGTATTTCATTTTCACGGGTGAATGTTAAAGAGACAAAGTGAAAAGAATATGTAATGGACGGAGAATGATAGAAAAAAGAGAGGAGAAGGGGCAAAACAGTGAATATAAAAGTTAATAAGTTAAGACAGTCTAAAGCAGGAAGAGAGAATCTGAGCAGTGAAAGGGAATCCGGAGGAAATGGAGAACAGGAAAAAGGGCAGGAAAAAGCAACAACATGAGTGAGAGATAAAGACTGAGTGTGGAAAGGGAAAAGGAAAGTGGGAAAGGACAGAGGAAAGAGCCTGAGAATGTGGGAAACAGAGGGAGAAAGAGCTATACGTCTGGTCGAAACAATGGGCGGTACTTTCATCACATGAATTGTTTGAAAATCCAAGGATGATGTTAAAGGTGGAACCCTAGTAGATCCAATTCTCAATCGCCAAATGCAGCAATTAGCGTTGGCAGTAGTCTGTTTGCCCTGAACAGTCAACAGAATGATTACGGGTCAGAGAAGGCAAAGGACAAGCTGTATGGGGCTCTAGTCAGACTACATCGAGTAACGTTACCATCTCTGGTCACCCAGACAAGACATACTGCAGTCAGTGATAGACGTGTCATAAGATTGCTTTCAAGTGTTAGCGGTTTGAGCTAAGCACAAAGATTGAGGTTATTTTCAGTTCTAAATTCCGACAGGGTTTGTAATTGTACAGAGAAATCTTCTCCACCTGTCCAAAATTGTTACTAGAATAGGAAAGGCAGATATGACGGTTCTTGTGGGATAGTCCCCTACATCTGTACTCGGATGTTGAGGTTCAGGTCCCATCTACTCCACAGGTGAATGATAACAGCTCTGAACAAGTTGATGAGAACATATAAAACACGTAGATCCGTAATGCTGTTTTCAATTAAATTGCTGGAATGGGGCAAGGAAACGCTCGAAAACCTATAAGAGCGAAAGTCTCGGGCAAAAGTAGAAAGTAACTTGCACAGCAAGTGATCAGCACTTGCAATGGAGGACAGGGCAACATGGTTGGGGTGACGGGCGGACTTCAGTGAAACTGTCAATAACCAGGTGAAAACGCTTGCCCATTCAATGGAAGGTCATCCTTGAGGCCACACGAAGGCTCTGCATTGGGTAAAACCGATTTACGTCTTTTCCGGTATTGTATTGGCCCCTTGAAGGCTTTTAGCAAATCCGAATCAGTCCAAGTTGACAATATCAACATGAAGGGTCACGTCCTTGCGATTTTACTAACCGCTCTCCTCGGTCAGTACAGTAGATTCCAACTGATTATTTCCATTGTTTAACATTCTGTGGTCTCCGTATTCATAAATAACCTGATTTACATTTATTTCACCGGCAGGAAAATCTGTTGCTCAAACGTTGACTCAGTCTCCAAAATCAATAACCAGAGCACCGGGGAAGACTGTACGGTTTGAATGTAAGTTTGAAGGGAGCGATTTCGACAATACGATTATCCACTGGTACCGGCACATCCCGGTTCAAGGTCCACAGCGCATGTTGTATTTCAAGAATCCGTCTGACACGCAGCAAGATATCACCGACAAAATACTAGTTGCTGAAAAAAATTCTGAGTCGAAAACCTGCAGCTTGCTCATGAGGAATATCAAGGAGGATGACTCTGGGGTGTATTACTGTGCTTTCTGGGCTCACAGTGACAGAAAGTCGGGGGAACCCACACAAAAAGCGATCGCCTTCCGGCTGATTGTTTGCAAGCTGTTATCACACAAACGACAGGTGCAGCATTTGGAGAGTTTCACCAGCTTTAAACTCCGCGCAGGGCTGCAGAGACAGTTCTTTGTTTCCACGATATTCTTTGCTTTGTCTTGCTAAACTTGGAACAATAAAATTATTTTGCCAAAAACATAGAGTGTGATCGTGACGGGTGTATGATCTAATTCCATTTACCTACCGTGGATCCGCATCCGTAAATTGGAAGGATTGCTGCCGGGATAATATTACGACACTAGTTATCAAGAGCCTTGGACTAAGGCTCTGTGCATTCACTGCTTCTCGAATATTCAGAATATTATCTATTCGGCTTGTTAACTCCTCAAATAATTCTAGTAAATTTGCTAGGCATGACTTCCCCTTCATGCTGCAATGCTGATTCTGCATGATTTTGTTATGTATTTCTAAATGTACTGCTACTACATCCTTTATAAGAGACTCTAGCATTTCAGACATTAAGCTAACTGACCTAAGTTACCTGCTTTTTTGTCTCTTTTTTAAAAGATGTGTTACATTAATAATTTTCCAATTCTCTATAACCATTCAGAATCTAAGGATTCTTGAAAGATTGTAATGAGTGCATCCACTATCTATCAGCTACTTCCTTTAATATCCTAGAATGCATCCCATCAGGTCCAGGGGACCTATCAGTCTTTAGTCCAATTAATTTCCCTAGCATCTTTTCTCTAGTGACAGATATTGCATTTATTTCTTCTCCTCACGCTGTCCCTTGAAAATTTAGTTAGTTTCGAATGCTATTTGTGTTTTCTACCATGAAGACTGATGCACGTATTTATTTAACTCCTCTGCCCTTTCCAGGTCCCCAGTTATCATTTCCTGGCCTTTTTCTCGAAGGCCCTATGTTCCTTTTGCTTTTCTCTTCCTTTTCATACATTGAAAGAAGGTCTTGATGCCTATCTTGATATTATTTGCAAGGTTATCCTCAAAATTTATCCTCCTTTTTTAGCTGTTGGCTACTTTTCATAGGTTTCTAATATGTTCCCAATCCTCTAGCTTACAACTAACGTTTGCCACATTGTGAGTTTTCTCTTTCAATCTGATGCTATCCATAGTTGGTGTATCACTTTCCTCAAATCCTTTTTGGTCACTGGGATATTTCAAAGCTGTAAACTGTGAACTATTTTCATAAGTATCTGCCATTGTTTCTTAACTGCCTTTGTTGCTAAACTTCTTTTTCCACTTCACACCAACTATACCCTCATCCATTTCTAATTACCCTCATTTAACCTTCATCTAGCTTCCAATAATTGGAAGAATGTTTTCCCCAATTTTCATTGACCGAAATTTTATTAGGGCTCCTTTATGCCACACTTGGTCAAATGTATCCTTGATATCTAGGGCAGTTAGTGTTCTCTTCCCTCCAGTATTCAGATTTCGTGTTTGAGTTTGGACCAAGGCTATAATGGGGCCAGGAACTGGTAGAACTAGCTCTGGTGGAACCCAATCTGAATGTCAGTGATCTGACTATATCTAAGCATGCTATTTTATAGGATCATTGATCACATTTTTCATCATTTTATTAATAATCAAGGGTAGACTGATTGGGTGGTAATTGGCAGAATTGGATTTGTCCTGTTGTTTGTACATGTGACATACATGAGCAATTTTCCATATTTCTAGGTTGATGCCAGTATTGTAGCTGTACTAGAACAGCTTGACAAGGGGTGCAGCAGATTCTGGAGCACAGATCTTCATTACAATTTCCATAGTAATTTCAGGGCCCATAGCCTTTGCATAGCCAGTTCCTCTAGCCATTGCCTGATACTCTCGGGAGTGAATTGAATAGGTTGAAGAAAAATGGATTCTTACAAGTGCCTGAACCATATCTTTTGCACTGATGGTTGTAGGTGGAGGTGTTTGTGGAACTTCCTCATCCAGAGAATTGTTTAATTGTCCACCACCATTCACGAGCAGATATGTTAGAACTGTACAAATAAGTTCTGATCCATTGGTTGTCTACTTAAGTCTGTCTATAACTCACTGCATATGATGTCTTCATAAAAGAAGCCTGTGTAGTAGCTTCACAAGGTTGATATCTCATTTTTTTTAGATATGCCTCGCGTTTCTTCTGGCAGACCATCCTGTACTCTTCACTAAACCAGGTTTTCCCCCCTAATCTGTTGGTGCATGTTGAACTATGAAGTTACAGACTATGTTTGAGTACAATACTGCTGCTATTGATGCCCACAGTGTCACAAGTGTCCTCAGGCTTGAGTTCAAAATCTATCACATTCAGCATAGTGGTTATGGTGTACAATATGATGGCGTGTATCCTCAACATGAAGAATTATCTAATTGATTCCCTCCGACTCACTAACTCTCATTTTGCCTGAGTAATTCCCAACTTTACAACCTCTCTTGACCCAGCTTGACTACACACCTCACCCTCTGACTACCCTAGCCACCTACTCAGTTTCCAGCCTGGTCAGCTGCTGTCATATCCATCTTCCACTCTACCCACCTACCACCCAACTAAAGTATCACTTGTCCAACACGCCATCTACTCACTTACCTCACCCACTCTACCCAATCACACATCTACACAATCGCTATTTATGCATTCACTCACATATTCATTCACTAACACACTGAGGTTGTTTAAATGACCCAAAACTTTTCAGACAGTTAGTGAGCATTCACAAAAATATGGCAGCTAGTGCCTGCAAATAGACTGTAAATTGGCTTTCCAGATAAAGCAACAATAGAGTAAATTTAGTTAAATTTAAAATATGCTTCTCATTTCTTAAGAAGTCAGAATGTGCAGATTGGTCATGGCACAGAAAGTTAGAAACAGAGCAGTAGTCCAATGGTGATTGTCAGGCGAATCTGGCCAGAGTTAAATTCTCGGATCATGCTCTTTAATCAGAACAAGAATAAGATGTGCTTTAGAAGTCATATCTAATTCTCAATTTTCAAGCAAAAAAGTTGTAATATTTTGCATTCTAGTGAGTGTTGCGTTACCTTTCATAGGTGATACCTGTCAGTCAACAATGGAACCACTTCATTAGAATTTTAGATAATTACATTTGCATACCTCAGGAATATAGCCTCATAGGAATGTGAATGAGTTGGATTGTTCTTCCAAAGAACCTGCACACACATGATGGGGTGAATTACTTCTTTCCTGTGTTGCATGATTCTCTGATCCTTTTCATGGTATAACACAGACCGCAAGAACATGAGAACAAAGCATATTCTGCAAAAAAAACAGTTATCTATGCAGTGCCTTTAAAGAATGCAAGATATCATAACGTACTTTGCAGCCATGAACTACACACTTTTCTCTTTTCTATTCTACTTACCATAAGACCATAAGACATAGGAGCAGAAATTAGGCCATTCGGCCTATCGAGTCTGTTCCGCCATTCAATCATGGCTGATAAGTTCCTCAACCCCATTCTCCTGCTTTCTCCCCGTAACCCTTAATCCCCTTGATAATCAAGAACCTATCTATCTATACTTTCGTTTCTATACTTACTACATTACTGAAAATAAGACACATGGCAACATGGCAGTTCTGAGGAAGGGTCACCGGACCCGAAACGTTAACTTTGTTTTCTCCTTCACAGATGCTGCCAGACCTGCTGAGCTTTTCCAGCAACTTTGTTTCTGTTGCACATGGCAACGAACTGTGTACAGCAATCTCCACAAATAGCAATTTGATAATACATAGATTATTTTGTGAAATCAATGGTAGGTTAAACATTGGTGAGAACACGGGGGATAGATTCCTGCTTTGCTTCAAAATTGTGCTATTGGATCTTTTACACGCAACTAACAGGGCAGTCAAGGCCTTGGATTAACATCTCATGCAAAACGTGGCTGCTGGTGTCATTTGTCAGTGCTGTACTGGCTTGTCAACCTTAATTGCTTGGGTTTAAGCCCGAGTGTTAAACTGGAAACCCAAAACCGGCTGACTCTCAGGAAAGCCTGTTACTAGCTGAGCCACAGTTGTGGGCACTTTGATGACCTCCAACCCCAGCACCACCCCATTCCTCACTTAAAGACACGATGCAAACCCAGAAACAAGAAATATGGTATTTCAGAATCACTCTTGACCTCAATGTTTAATCCCCAATGGACTAACAATTAAAATTTGAAGCAAACACAGTAGTTGCCCACTTTCCTGCTGATTACTTACCCACCACCTCTCTAACCTCCTCATGCTCTAGAAACCTCGCCATTAATGCAAAGTCCTCCAGTATTTTGAACCCTGAAATTTCTGCATTCCTCCCTTGATGAATTCTTGTGCATTTTGAACTTCATTCGCTCCACCTCTGATTTATGTCTTTCAAATATCTAGGCACTAAATTTTGGAATTCCTTCCCTAAGCCTCTCTGCCTCCTACTTCCTTAAACTTAACTCTTTTACCAAGATTTAGCCACCTGTACTACCATCTGGTTATGTGTCAAACTTAATCTGCTAATATTTCTCTGTTGTCTAGGGATATTTTATCATACTTAAATATATATATAAGTTGTTGATATGGTTGCACAACTAGTAAAGTATGGATCCTAACTAATTTCGAAATTCAAGTACCTAGCTGCAAGCAATAATCTTCAAGGTAAAGGATCCCAAAATATCAATTTCTCCCTAAAAAGTACTGCGGGGTATCAGTCGGAAAAGAACATGGATCAGTTTACCTTGCCTTATCTGTGTAGATCAGGTTTTTGTTATCCGTGTTCAGTCTGTAAATTGCTGTCAGAAATAATTCTGATTAAAATTCATCACTTTGAAACTTTACCCGTTGGTGTCGGCTGTCTGCTAACAATTTCTAGTTCTGGATGCCTTAGTGTGTTAGATTTCCAGCACCCTCAGTATTTCGCGCTTGCCCAAAGTAACGACGTAGCAAACAGCGAATGCACTATTCCGGACCAGCTTTTTCTTCATTTTCGGTCCTCGAACATCGCTTTGAAAATAAGTGCGGGGTTTCTCGGCAGCTGTAAGTTATTCTCCACAGGAAATGGACATTAGGAAAGGGATGTTAATTGAGGTTAAGTGACAGCCTGTTTAAAGTATGAAAATGCTTCTGTGCTCTTTTGCAGCTGTACATTCCAGCAAAATGGAAGGAAATATTAGACGAAACGAGCAAACCTTTGACTAAGGAGGTGGGTTTTCAGAACAGTCTTACAGGATGAGGGAGAACTGGCGTGACTTGGAAAGTATTTTAACTGTATTGGACTTTGATAATTAAAAGTGGGGGAAAAGGCAAACGTGTCTGAAGGTTTATTGAGCAGTTCTCTACCCGCATCACGTGTTTGGAAATCATGCTTACGAAGTTGTCTGTGGCATAGAGTCATCCAGCATGGAAACAGACCCTTCGGTCCAACCAGTCCATGCCGAACATAGTCCCAAATTCCCCTAGTCCCACCCTGCCGGCTCCTGGCCCTATCTCTCCAAACCTTTCCTATTCATGTACTTATCAAAGTGTCTTTTAAACAATGTAACTGTGCCGGCTCCTATCACTTCCTCAGGGAGTTCATTCTACACGCGAACCACCCTGTGTAAAAAAAAAATGCCCCCATGTCTTTTTTAAATCTCTCCTCTCACCTTAAAAGTACGCCCTCTAGTCTTGAAATCCCCCATTTTAGAGAAAAGAAACCTACCATTTAGCTTATCTATACCCCTCATGATTTTATAAATCTCTATAAAGTCATCTCTCAACCTCGTATGCGGTCTTTCCCCGGTGATGCTTTTTCTTGCTTTCTCTTTCTCAGCCTTCTCCTACAACTAGCCCCCTCATTGCTCTCCCACCACCCCGCTCCTCTCGCCTCAAATGATACTGATCTTACTCTATTACAGCAACAGGATCCCTCAACTTTGTCAGAGACTTTATAACTAGGAAGATCTTTTAGGGAGGGCGTTCTAAGTTTTCGACTCACTAATAATGAAGAAGTGGCGAGAGATGTCCCAGTCAGGATTGTGTGCAGTTTACAGGTGAAGCTACTGCCGCAAGTTTGCAGTTCCCGTCTTTGTGGTTGGTTTGGGACGTGCTGTTGATTTAATCATCTTGTGTCACAACGCTAAAACTGCCAGAACAAGACTGAATCAACTTACGCCTTTACCTGTCCGCTTGAAAAGTTTTGTGTAATTCAATCGATACTTTATTTTACAGATTAAAAATATGATACGGTAGAAATCTGACTGAAAGGCGTGGCTTGTGTCAGATGTTTGGTAAACACTAGGTCACAACGATACGAGCAGTGCTACGCCATATACTGACAGAAAATTGTCAACCGCGCAATATTTTGTCATGTTCATTGCCCTGTATATTTAATACAGATGTTAGTGCAGGAACATCATAGTCTGGAACTATGTTGCTGTGTTGGGTCGCTTTAGTGGCATTTTTTCCACGTAAGTTGATTTTATTTTATTTTTGTTTACTTCAGACTGTAAAAATATCTCTAATTTGGTGTTTATTTTCCCATAGGCAAGTGTTTTACTCAAGATTTGAAGCAGAATCAACTTTCGTTGACCAGGCGAATGGGGAGTCATGTTATACTTACGTGTGAGCTGAGTGAATCAGTCGGTTCTTCCCCCATCCACTGGTACAAACAGGCAACAGGACAACAACCTGTCTGGTTGCTCCTTAACAAAGGGTAGGATAATGTATTAAATGAAAGATTTAAAGCTGTGAAATCTGGACTCAGGCAACATTATCTGCGTATTGAAAAAATAAAGACAGATGATACCGCCACCTATTATTGTGCCTATTGGCGTCACAGCGTGAAACAGCAACTCAAACCGCTTACAAAAACCCTCAATCTTGCAATTCAAACATCATGTCAAAACCACAGTCATGAGTGAAAACAGCCATGACATTCCTTCAAATAAAACGTACACTGTCGAACATTACAAGACACAAATACGAAGTAAATCGCTACCCTCACCTCCCTTTGAAAGTAAAACACTGCAGAGATTGTAGACTCGAAATAAAAACGAAAAGTGCTCGTCTGATCGCATTTGTGACTCATAATGGACTCGAAACATTAGCTCTGTTTCTCTTGACACAATGCAGCCAGGTTGGCTGAGTTTCTCTGGTACTTTATCTTTTGGTTACATCCCCGCCATTCCTTCTCCATTCCTTTAGAGACCCTGGAGCATCAGAGGAGAACAGACACAGGGCAAAGCAGTTGGGTGAAATATCCCGTCGATTCTTCCACAGATGGGAGTAAAGGAGTGCTCATGACAGCACTAACACTGACTAAATCTTCAGTCTATTATTTGTCAATCGCGATTGTTTACCAATTGTTTCTGTGACTCAAAATTAACCACCTGTAAATATTTATCCTCAATTATAAGCGTTTCCTTCTGTAATCTTCCCTGCTTCATGTCTTATCCCACATTTTACGGTTCACCAACATCCTTATGTTATGCTTCGCTGCCCCATCATTATTCAATCCCTAAGGTCCGCACGGGTAACACTTTTGGTGACACCCTCTCCCTTTCAACTTTTCCCTCGACGTCCAGTGATCTAACCCCAAACCCAACATTGAGTCTACAAATGAATCGCAATTTCCTCACTTTTCACAATCTCTGCTCACTCCCCTTCTTCTCTTTCACTGCCACGTCTCCTTTATTTACACTTTGATTCTGTTCAATTTTTTAAAAATGAGTAGGTGCATGAGGAAGTCACTTATTCACGTGAATTTACACCGTTCAATGAGATTATATTGAATTAGAAGTTCAACTTAATTAACTCTCTTCTGCTCGATATTTCTCAATCCGAAAGATTCGAAATTACCCTTGAAAACGTCAATTGACTCCTAGCAGCCGCAGCTGTTTTTGAGACAGGGTGTGGGGATGGATGGGAATTCCAGCTTCCCACTCCGCTTTGGGTGAAGAAGTGATTCCCGACATCGCCCCCAAACAGCCCAAATGTCACCCTTCTTCAGTGCTCCCCACTAAAGGAAAATGTTCCCCTGCATCTAATAATATTATTCTAACATTTTAAACACAATAATTCGACCATTCCTCAATTACCTATAATCAAAAGACTAAAACCAGATTTCTACAATTTATTCTTGTTCTGGTGAACCTACCCTGCAAACCTTCCAGTACAAAGTAACCTTCTCGAGGTAGAGCGTCAGAAATTGCAATACTTTCAAATTGGGTCTGGTCATGGCTATACACATCTGAACCATAACCTCTTCACTTCGTATTCCAATTCTTTGAGAGTTGTGGTTCAGTGGCAACACTTTCAGTGCTGAGTTGGAAAGTCATGAGATTAGGCGCAGCTCCAGAGGACTGCGTATATAATTTAGACTGACTTTCCTGTGTAGTACTGAGGGAGTGCTACATTTTTGAGACGCTTCCTCACAGCTGGTATATGAAACAGAGGCATTGCTTGCGCTTTCAGAACACACAAGACTCGTGGCAGAGCAGGAAAGTTATCCTTCGTGCCCTGGCCAGTATTTATCCTTCAGCTAAAACTGTATCTCATTTATCTGATCTCATTGCGGTTGGTGTCGCGTGTTTATTATCTTACCACAGTCATAACACCAGAGTTTGGTGTTTTCTTTGACCAAATGAGCAAGATCAGAGTATACTTCTTAATTACACTTTTTTGCTGAGGCCTACCTTGCAGTCACACGAACACCAAATTTCTATGGTTCTTTCACATTGCCCAGATTCTCACCATTAAGTACTGCACATGTTCCAGTTCCTCTTTTTTCGGCTCCAAAGACAATTCCTCACATCAAACTGCATTTGTCATAATTTTATTCATTCACTTATACTATTAATTTTCATTTGTAACTTGCTGCTCTCATCTCTACAGTCGACAGTGTTTAATTTGCACACTTGGATACGCAACTCTCTATTCCTTTATCCACCATCTCTCTGTCAAAAAGTAACTTCGGGGGTCCAGTGCAAGATACCGAAATAAAAACCATCTGTCAATTCCCATCATTCAGAATACATCTTCAAGGCAAATTCCTCCCTATGTTTTGCCTCCTGGTTCCAAAACAATCATCACCCCGTGTCACCTTGAGTTTTCAATCTTACTAATAAGCTAGTGTAAAACCTCATCAAATCGCGACTGAAATTCCACGTAGTACACATTCATAAACAAACCCCCTTTCATCACCAGAAAAAAAAGCCAACTAGACCAGTCAGATGTGACCTATCCTTTCACAGGGATATGCAGATTCTCTGAGCAATTCATGTTCCTTCAAGTGCGTGGTCACCACCTATCCACGAAGACAGTCTCCAGCAACCTTCCCACAATTACTGACTATAGAGATTTTTGTGGAATTACGACAAACGCATTTGTAATATTTTTACTCCTTTCTTTTACTGTCCAGTTTGGAAAATATCAGATCCTGGAGATTCATTTCTCTGAATTCTCATTATTTTCACAATTATCTTTATTTTTAAACTAAGCTTGTTTCCCTGATATACTTTTTAGGTTTCCTGGTACATCCGTCCATACGTTTGTGATTTTTATCCTTAATGTGAAAATTGAAGCAAAACACTTACCACTTATAGTCTCACCTGCATGTGGGCCCATAATTCCAAACCGACTGCTCGCTGTCTTTCTGTTGACTTCCTCCAAGCAGAAATAAAAAAAAGGCAAACTAAATATACTATTGAAACTTTTATATTACCACCAGTGGTCTCCGACAGTACTAAAACATTGACAAAACTCGGGAAAGAACACTCAGCAGGTTTGGTAGTGTCTGTGGAGAGACAGACAGAGTTAACATCTGGAATCGAATATGACAAATATGATAGCTTTTGTGTTGTCCTGGTGAGGTTCAGGAAGAGCGAAAAGAGTGTCTAAGATTGGATAAAGAGTGGGACAGATAAATTACCAAAGATGTACTGAAACAAATGTCATTGAGTGTATTTAAGACAGAGGTAGATAGGTTCTTCATAAGTAAGGGGATCGAGGGCGACAGGGAGAAGGCAGGAGGATGGGATTGAGAAACATATCAGTCATTATTGAATGGTGGAGTGCACTCGATGGGCCCAATGGTCTAATTCTGCTCCTATACCTTATGGTTTTATCTCATAAAAGGAATGGTAATGGTCAGAGGGTGTGGTAATGGCAGAATAATGAATAGCTCTGTCTCAAAGCAAGAATATGAAAAGAATATACAACTGGTGTAAGGACCTTGGGTAATGCTGTAGAACACAGGGAACGAGGGGTGCAGGTACATAATTCCTTGAAGTTTGCGTCCCATATGGACAGGATGGTTAAAAAGGCGTTTAGCACGCTGGCCTTCATTGCTCAATCCTATGAGTATAGAAGTTGGGAAGTCAATGTTGCTGTTGTACAGGACACTGGTGAAGCCTCTTTGAAATACTGTGTCCAATTTTGGTCGCCCAGCTATTGGAAGGATATTATTAAGCTGGAGGGGGTTCAGAGGAGATTTAGCAAATACTTCTGGGTATGGAAGGTTTGAGTTACAAAGAAAGGCTAAATAGGCTGGGACTTTTTTCGCTGGAGCATGGAAGGTTGAGAGGCGACCTGATAGACGTTTATAAAATAATGAGAGGTACAGATAGAGTTAATGGTCGTTGTCTTTTCCCTAGGATGGGGGATTTCAACAATAGGGGACACATTTTAAGGTGAGAAGAGAGAGATTTAAAGAAGACATAAGGGAGAAAGATTTTACACAGAGGGTGGTTCGCGTGTGGAATGAACTTCATGCGGAAATGGTGGATATAGGTACAATTACAACGTTTAAAAGCGTTTGGATAAGTACGTGAATAGGAAAGGTTTAGAAGGATTTAGGCCAGGAACAGCCGGGTCGGAATGGTTTAGTTCGGGGTTATGTTCGTCATGGACTGAGTGGACCGAAGGGTTTGTTTCCGTGCTGTATGACTCTATGACTCTATAACAGAATAGATTATTAAAATAGTAATTTATTGTCATTTGTATTATTTACAAAAGAAAGTGTAAAGTGTTTAAGCCGCGATACTCCGGCGCCTATATTAATAACACAAATCATATTTTAAAAAATTAAGACAAAGTCCATCTTTGTTCAATTCATGGCTCATGCCGTACCAAAGGGTAAAATAAACATAATGGAGGACTGAATTCATAACCTGAAACTGTTGAATAAGATGGTCTGTTACAGTGAGGTAAGTAACTCTATGACTCCTCCCACTGGTGTGGGTCTGTGAGTTGGAGCAGAGAGAGGGTGTTGATGACCCAGAGTGGATACTCCGGGTTCCAGCAAGAGGCAGATCACTAAGTTCACGCTGGCCGAGGGAATCGAAGTCACTTCCTTCATGACTGTCAGTGCCCTCCAGTGTGACTAGGAGCAAGACTTTCTATGCAAACAGCCCCAGATTGGGACAATATGTCGTCTTACTTCGTCCTGGCGCTCATCTTGATGTCTTGTAAGTTTGCTACAAGAAAATTAAACCGCTTCGACTATTCACTCTGACACGGCATCGTAGAATCATGTCGTCCATTCTGCCCGTGTTGGTTCTCTTAATGAACTCCAGTATGATGTGATGTAAACACCAACACCATCGGGATGGGTCTCTCTGGTGAAAATGATTCTTTGTGCTTGTGTCTCCAGCCGCTGGTGAAGCCCTCGTGTCTTTGAAGCAGGTTTTGTCGCTCACCCGGACCACGGGAATGACAGCACGATTCGTCTGTCGGATTGAAGGGTCGGATGACATAGCGTCCCAATCTATCTACTGGTACCAGCAGAAAGGCACAGTCATTCGCGGGATAGGCGTTCTCCGGTCCCAGCAACTCACCTGGCTGCACACCGACTTTACCTCCCGATTCAATATCGAAATTGTTGAAAGTTCCGCCCTCCTTATTATCAATGACGTTGTATTGAGCGACACAGCTACCTACTACTGCGCTGCAACACGGTGCTATCGTTGTTTTGAACCCCCGCACAAAAACTTTCTGCTTTGTCAAGCTGCAGATAGGCGTTCCCACAGTTCATCGATCTATCAGCAATCACCCATCCCCCATCCCCAAAACGCAGATGTGAGATAATGGCAGCTCTGGAGGAGATTTCCTCCTTTCAATTTCCAAATCACAGAGCGACTCCCTCCTTCCAGTCGTCGGACGAACCCTAGTTTGCTCATCATGGTCCCTGGGACATGAATTCAGGCTACAGATCCCTTGTGCATTGTGACAAGTTGTTGATCTCCCTCCGCCCATCCACTCTCCCCCTCAGCAAAGCCACAACAAATGGCAATGACCATCTCCAACCAGAGAGAGAATTTAACCAGCAAACCTTGCATTCAATGGCATTGCCATCAATGAATCCACCATTTTGCACGGTTTATCATCAATCAGGAACCGATCATGTCAGAGGCTATAAATCCTGCAAACTGTTTAGCAAATCCATTGGAATCAGAGGCTACAATCTCCACTGGCTGGAGTTATACAAAGGATAATGGTTGTGGTCGTTAGAGATCAGTCATCTCATCTCCAGGACATCTCTGCAGGAGTTACTCAATGTAGAGTCCTTGACCTAATCATCTTCAGGTATTTCATCAATGACCTTCCCTCCATCAGAACGTCTGAAGTGGTGATGATTGCACAATGCTGAACACCATTTGCAAATCTTCAGATACTGAAGAAATCCATGAAGCAGCGAAATCTGGACAATATCGAGGTCCTGGGCTGAAAGGTGACAAGTACTCTAAACTTTGTACCCCACAAAATGCTAATCAATGACCATCTCCAACGAGAGAAAATTAACTTAATTGACACCACATTCACAAACATTCACTCTCCACCTCTGACCCACATTTGCAGCATTATGAATCATCTACAAGATGCATTGTGCAAATTCACCAAATTTCCTTAGATAACACCATCCAACCTCATGATCACTATCATTTAGAAGGATAAGAGCAGTACATCCATGAGAATACCATGCCTGCAAGATCCTTTTCAAACCACTCACCATCCTGACTTTGAAATATATTGTTGTGTCTTCATTTTCACTGAGTCAAGATGCTAGAATACCCTCCCCAACTGAATTGTGAGGTATCTACACCAAATGGACTGCAATGATTCAAGAAGGCAGCTCATCACCATTTTCTGAAGGATACATAGATATGGACAAAAAACAAACACTGGTCCAACCAACAGAGAACACATGACTTAATAACTTTTAAGAAAACCTGCAACACCAGTTACAGATTGACATTAATAACTTCGCTGGCAACCACTTTTACCACTTCAGCGAAACCCACTACAACTGGGGGCACCCTCGGAATATTTAGAAAAGGGGCGGGGATTGTGATAGAATTGTCCAAATTCCATTCATTTAAGGCAACTGATGAAGATTAAATCTGAAATCTTTCCAGTTTTCCAACTCTATCATCTTGCTTGGTTTCCCATTATCCACCACTTCACCACTGGACCAGATATCCTCAATAAATTTTAAAGATACCTATTATACGTGCAGGACATTTGGACACAAAGAAGCTGAGAAGGCTTAGAGGGACTTTTGATGTTTAAATGCATGGGGCCAAGGAGAAAGGGTAGTCAGGGATCAAGTTGTAAGAGTAATAAACTGAGTAAAAGTATTTAGTTTCATGTGGTTATTGAGAAATGGTGGTGAAGGTTGCTGCAAAATATAAATAGTAGGATTTGCATTAAAAGGCAAGCAAAGCTTTCTAATGTGTCAGGTATCGTCAGGAGAAGCAGCTTAATGGCCTGAGTTTGGAAAACAATCATTCAATTATCAAGCTTAGTATCAACAGGGAAAGTAAATGCAATTCGAAGAAAACGTTTCATTTACAATAGTCAAAGAACCATTAAGGGATAAGATGAGACCATTCAACACATCAACTCCATTAGGATTCTATATAGAGCTATCTCACAAATTTACTTTGCTGAAATGTCCATTAAGTTCTCCGACAATGCTGTCACTTTAAGAAGTTATTTTGTTTTTTGTTTTGAAGAGAGGTTGTAAGGCAGAAGTGATGAGCTAGTTACTCAAGACCGCTTGTGCAAACAACTTAGGAGGCCTTGGAAACCTGAATGTGTGTGGCGAGCTCTATCTGATCAAGATTTCTGAGTAGCATCAGAAGCTATCGGGATCTCGAAAGAGCTGAAAGCTTCAGCGAATGTCTCCTGGCTGCTACTCTCTCTGAATTTTCTCTTGATTTTTTTTTCTTTCTGGAGAACTGCATGTGAGAATCTAAGTCTGGATTTTCCTTTATTGCAAAGGGGTGTGTTTATAGAATGTTACTATATTGAACTGTTGATTAGTGATAGTTACTGTGTCTATTATTCTGTTAAGTTTCTGATAGAGTTGTTATTCCAAATTCCTCTTTCTTTGGTTATATTTTAACCATAGTGTTTAAATAAATTGTGTTTTGCATAACATCGAGTAGTTTGAGCAGTCGCCTTGCATCTGGAAAAGACACTTTACAGTTGCCTTTGGAATAAGAAAAAGTTAGGGTCTAGGCTAAATCCTTAAAAAGTTTAAGGCTGCCTAGTCTGGTTCATAACAATTCCCTTTTGATATATTGATCATTTACAGTTCCATGATGTGTTCTAAAGTTTTGTCATTTGTTATATAAAAAGGTTCTTCTTTATAGCTACCCTGCATTTCTTGCCTAAAACTTTAAATCTGTGGCTCCAAGTTCTTTCACAATCAGCTAATGGAAACAGCTATTTGTGTGTGATTCAAGGTATTTATGCCAGACATCTCAAAGATTGGTGGATCATATCAATCAAAATATTCCATTGGCTGTTCACAACAGGCTTGGTACCAACTGTACTCAACCAGTCCACTGTTGCTTTGCTAATTATTCTGTCAGTATGTCCTGAAATCTTCAAAGATCTATGATTCAAAGATAAAGGCCAAGCCCCTCTGTTTCTGTAAACCCTTTAAAGTGGTGCCTTTATGTCTAATTGGTCTCTTGCTAACCCCTCTGCCAAGATTCACACTTCTCTGCATTCACCATATTAAATTCCACCTCACAATATTTTGATTATTCCACCTCCTTTCTGTCATATATCCAAAGACGCTATCGTTGGCAAATTTTGATAAGTTGCTGTGTATTCCTATCTCCACGTTAAAGAGGTATCAAAAAGGCAGTAACAGCAGCTCTGAAACTTAGGTAACACCTTTTTCTACTATCCTAAAGTTGGATGTTCCCACAATCACAGGAATTATAAGCAACTGGATTAAACTGCACACGCATGATGTAAGAAATCTCAGTTCTCTCTATTAGAATTTAGTTGATACATCATTAAATTATTAATTTAATTCAAGCCCCAAAACCTGCTTTGTGCTGTTATTATTGATGTAATTTTTTAGTCTTTGATTTTTTTCTAGCATCTTCTCCAGACTCAGGAAAGGTTGCAGCATTTTATTTTTCAATTGGGAGGACCATAGACCCAGTTTAAATTTGAATGCATTTTCAGCACTGCTTATACGTGCTAAGTTTCTATCCCTTCCCTGCCATTCACAGTTCAGCTTGATATATTTAGATGTTTTGTCTGTAAGGAACCTAATGTTGAACAACTGTGCACTGTCTCACAGGTCGTCGTGCTTTTCATTCCTTGATTTAAGAAAAGTGATGATTTCAGGCATCAGACCTAAAAATTTTTGTAGGAACTTTGTTCAACTCAATCAGTTCATATCAGCAAGGAGTATTGATTAAGAGTAGGCGGCATCAAGTTTGTCGAGTAAGAATATCAACAAAAGGTGCTGCAGGGGTCTTGCTCAAATCCACTTTACAATCTTCACGACACATTTCATTATACCCAAAAAGTCCGTAACTCTACTGTTTAATATTGTGATGGGTTATACCGTGGTAAATAACAAAAGAGGAGTAATCACGACCATTTCTGCAAAATGCAACAAAGTCTATTCTGAGGAAGGGTCACTGGACCTGAAACGTTAACTCTGTTTTCTCCTCCACGGATGCTGCCGGACCTGCTGAGCTTTTCCAGCAACTTTGTTTTTGCAACAAAGTCCAAATTTGTGTCAAACATGGCTGGTGCACCATCAGTTGTGAAAGAAACCAATTTCTTGATTGGAATTTTTTTCTCAAGAACACACCTTTTGAATTCCTTCCATATACCCGAACAGTTAACCTCTTTTTAAGGGGCACAAGACTGAGAAGATCTTCTTTAGTTGTCCTATCCTTAAAAACTATGCACATAATAACAATCAGCTGGGCCGAGTCAGTTGTGTTGATGGATTCATCAAATTGCAATGAGAAGCGTTCACAGTCCTTCAGGTCCTGCTGTTGTTGCTGAAAGATGTCTTCAGACAAAGATTCCACTCCTCTTGCTACTGTGAAATCATCAGGTGACAAGTTCTGGTGCCATCATTATTTCTTCTTTGTTCTTAAAGTCCTTGAATAAAGAATTAGTGCCCACAGTCATTGTTTCTTTGGCTACTCTGTCATCTGTAATGATTTCCTCTGTTTTGCCAGAAAATAGGAAGTACAAAATGTTGCCTCAGTGCTTCAGTGCTAGCCTTATCTTTTATGGCTGGTTTGAAAAAAAAATAACAGTTCACCTTACAGAATCACCTTCAGTTCATCAACTTTCTTTGTCTGAAGCATATTGTTCAACAGACATTTATCCTTGAATCACTGTGCATCATTATTGTGTGTCATTCCAAAATTTTCCTTTTTACTTAGCGATTTCCTTTGGTGACCTAGAAAGCGAATTTTCCTTTTTTTATCAGTTGTGAACAGAAAGTTATCTTCCCATTCCAGATGGAAAACATTTTTCATTTCCTTTTACATGGCCCATGTTAAACACATGTCATTACAGCTTCACATTCTAGTTCATTATGCTACTCTGCCACTGGTCACACTGCAGGTCAACCTCTGGATCTGCGCTTCTGGATCATTTAGAATGTTGCTGTATACTTTCAAGCATAAGGCCTGAAATGTCACTTCTGTGGTTGTGATTTATTTTCGGACACTTAATTGGCTTGCATTACTCAGATATTGGATATGAGATACAGCAGTGCTCCCCATAACTTTTCTTCACCCGACACGGACCAATTAGGTAAGCAGCTGACTTCAGATAATCTATTCTGACAGTGAAGGGATAAAGGATCGATCAACCCAGCTTGCAAAGAACATGTCCTCACTCTTGCCTTAACCTTGAGCAGACTGTAAAAGTTATTTGCCAGAATTACTCATTACCAGAACTTTCCAACAAGCACCACGATGTCGCTTGGCTGGTAGTGAGAATGGCACTGCCTGTCAAATCCTTCATCACTCTCTCGGCCACCACACACTGCCCTCAAAGTGGCTGGGGGAGGGAATAGAGACTGTGACACACCTCCTTTGGGAATGTGCCTTTGCAAAGAAGGTCTGGAGAGACATGCAACAGTTTTTGTCGAGGTTGGTCCTGAACAGATCCGTGACAAAGGACTCTGTGCTCGACGGGCTGCTTCCCAGGATGCACACAGGGACAAGCATCAACTACTCCTGGAGGACAGTCAACTCAGTGAAAGATGCTCTTTGGTCTGCCCAAAACTTGATGGTCTTCCAGTGCAGGAATTGGCCTGGACTGAGTGCTGCAGACTGGCACATTCCAAGGTCCAGGACTATGTGCAGGGTGATGCACCACAGCTTAGGACAGCTACTGCCAAGGGGAAAGACTGCTGTTTAAGATCTTTCTGCCAAAATATAACAAGGGTCTATTCAGTTCTCAGACTCCCATTGCCTCAAAATATATGGAAATCTTTTTTCCTGTATGAGGTAAAAATGCCTTAGTTTTTGCGACTAACTGGTAGCTCTGTGGGATGTCAAATGCCAATATGACCCCTGTTTTTCCTTTTTCTCTCTGCAAAGACTCCATGGAAAGGATTGAGAACACTTTGTACATAGTTATATATAAAGTTTTTTTGTGAGTAAAATACATTTTTGCAATAAAAGAAGAAACCTGTTCATCAGACTAACTCTAAACTTGATTCTCAACATGACCCCAATACTAACCGTCACTCAATTACAAATCCTGCACTCCCCACCTCACCCTTTCCCTACCCCTCACACCTCACCCCCGAAATTCTGTGTACCAGATGTGGGCATGGGTAGAACATCAGCCGGTTACTTAGTGTGACATTGGAATTGATGCAAGTGTGAGACTGAGGGGTTCCAAGCCCTGAAAATGCGTTCAGTGAGAGCTGGGTCTGGGGAAGACCAGGTCAGATTCAGTCTTTCTGAATCCGGATTGGCCGTATCACTGAAACTACATCAGTTGAGGTGGACAAGCTGTTTGGCACTGTGTTAACACGCTTGGGCAGTAACTGTCGTGTGGTTACTGTAAAACGGTACAGTCAACTAAGAGCTGGAAACGCCGCTGGTGACGAAGCAGAGCGAGTGGTAGGTTATTGTCAGGGAGTGTGACACAGTGGACAGGGGTGCTGTCATAAAAATCTTCGGCGCTGGAACTAAACTCTTTGTCACAGGTGAGAATTCGGTGCAAAGAGCGATGTCTATTGCAGTAACAGCGGAGATATGCCGAGTAACCGGGTTATTAGAGATTGTGCAAGGACCGGAACTCCGGGTGAATGCCTGGAGAATTGGGCATCGGGACTAGACTGGCTTTCAGAGGAGCGGGCCGATTCAGGTTTGGTTCCTTCGGGAGGGAGGCTGTGCAAATGAATTGGTTATTGTAAAGTGATATAACACAGTGCCATCTTTGGTGCATGGAGAAAAATATTCGGCTCTGGGACTCGGCTCATAGTATCTGGTAAGAGGTTTGAGCGCGGTGATGTGTTCAATGGGTTTCGGAGAGATTTATTTACAAAAATAACGTCTGGTGTGGCGGTCAGTCTGTACAATATTTGCTGGGAGTTTGACTGGCCACGGTGCCAGTTCCTCGTGTTTCCAAACTTAATGGAGGAGACTGGCATCAAATCCCTTGTTCCCAGTGTTTGCCGAAATATGTCAGTGTCAGGATACAGGCGGTGGTGAGGTTTTTGTACAGATGTATGTCACAGTGGTCAGAGGGTAAAGGTCTTCGGAGCTGGGACTAAACTGCTAGTTACAGGTGAGTGGATAGTGTTAGTCACTCCAGCAGCGGTTAAAGAGTCATCGCGCAGCGGGGCTCGCTCCGGGTTCATACCAGGAAAGTCTCGGGAACTTGGGTCAAAGGCCGCTTGACGTGTTCTCGACTCGAGCTTTTTAACGGAGTCAGAGGCGCTGAGTGCATGATCCCGGGTACCTCACGCTGCCAATATTAAAACTGATCATCCCGTAACACGGGGACTGTACAGTACGGGTATCGTGACCAAGATGGCTATCACCAGCAAGATCCCAGCCTGTCTGGGGTAACGATAGGTTGGTATCCAAGTACCGCGATAATCTGGATCCACCACTTAAACTGTGTTTGCAGAATTTCCCCATTACTAGTAACTCTGAAAATTCTGTGATGTTTAATGGGGGAAACATCTAACGTTCCGTTGGATAAAGCAGTGGTAATGAGTAGTAACAGTAACAATTCATAGAGTCAATAATACTAATACAGATGGTA
The DNA here is from genome assembly GCF_021869965.1 of Rhincodon typus. NCBI lineage: Eukaryota > Metazoa > Chordata > Chondrichthyes > Orectolobiformes > Rhincodontidae > Rhincodon > Rhincodon typus. Next base: position 2,491,985 of record NC_063335.1, read on the forward strand.
AGAGCACAGAGACACAGTAAGTGTACTGAGACAGTAATCCTTAAAAGCGTCAGTAATACTCACCGCTGAAGATTTTGTACAGTCCTCTGCCGCTGTGGTCGGTGCAATTTTGCAGTTCGGCACTGGGACCAGGCTCGTTGTAACGGGTGAGTCTTATTTTGTTGCTCATCCCGGGTCATGTTCCCCTGCAGCCGTATGCCCTGCAATTTATGCAAAGTGATAAAGAAAATCTTCCGCTTTCGGCGCTGGGACTTAACCGGAGACCACCTGCGAGTCTTCAAATCCGGCATTTAACAATACACGGGAACAATTCACATTCTGCTTCAGGGAGACACGAAAAACAACGTTTAGCATCGCTTTATGGGCGATCAGATGCTTTAATTTGTTGGGAATGGAACTTGTAGAAACCGGGAAGTTACAGTGGGACCCGAAAATGAACGAGGAACTTAGTTTCCAGTTCAAATCGTTCACTGCTCTCACACAATAGCAGCTCTGGGCAATGTCCAACATAACGGAATAAGCAGTGAATTTATGATACACAAAGCAAGCTGAGTTCCTCCTGCATTCTCTGCGTTCGTTTGAAATTCCAGCATTCACCATAGTTTGCCTTTATATATAATGGATTTACATAAAATTTCGACTTTCAGGGTGAAAGTACTTTAGTTATTTTAGAGCAGCGTTAAGAACATGATTAATGTCCCAAACTGTTTACAATGTCCACAAATCTGTACTTTAGGAGCTAGTGGCTGTGTATAACATCTTGGCAGTTGATGATGTAGGCATAAAGCATGGGAAACTGGGTAGGTCTGGACGCGGGAGGACTGGGGGAAGGGTAGGCGATCTGTTCGGTGCTGGACTGTCCGCGCCGGTGAGGGGGACAGAGAGGCGACATGTGGGATCGGAGCCCCAAAAGGCCGGAAATATGGTCCGTTCATTGCCTTTCAGTCAGAACGAGAAAAGACCATCATTTAGTTCATGTTCAACTTCAACATTACCGCGGGTCAATGCACTTTTAAAAGTTCCTGATCATTCATTGATCGTTTCAACTCAATTACTCTGGTCCCGGAGGAATCCCTAAAGAAAGGAAAAGAGCGACTTCCTTTTCATTAGTTTAGAATCAAAGAAAGTGGCCAGGGGAGCAAAAGTGTTAAGAGATTTGGAAGGCAGGGTAAAATTTTACAAAGATACATTAGAGAAGGAAGATATTAGGTCTATCGTGAATGTGCCACGCCTTTCCAGTTGGCGCTTCTCCTCTGCTCTCCCGCCATAGCTTTATGTCTTTCCACTTTTCAAAATTTGAAATGGTTTCCGCATCTTTTACAGACAGGGCATTCCAGATCACAACTCGCTGCCCAACTTTGAACAAAGGCTAACCAGGTTGGGATTCTACTCATTGGAGTTTAGAAAAAACGAGAAGTGATCTCATTGAAAAATTTAGGATTCTTAAGGGGCTTGCCAGGATAAATATGAGAGAATGTTTCCCCTCATGGGAGGTTTTTTGGACCAGAGGGCATAGTCTCAGAATGAAAGGGCCCCAATTTAAGACTCAGATGAGGAAGAATTTTTTCTGTCAGAGAGTTATGAGTTTTTCGGACTCCTAGCCACATATAAGATAGACAGATTCTTGATGAGTAGGGGAATCAAGGATTACAGGTAAAGGGCAGGAAATCGGACGCGAGGAATATCGGAACAGCCATGATCCCATTGAATGCTGAGCAGACTCGAGGGGCCGAACGGCCTACTCCTGTTCTTAAATCTTACGATCTTATGGTTTGTACACTTACATATGTACCCATGCTTGCCTGACACTGGAAGATATTTCCCCATATTTACTCCACCTGCAGACAGTTGTGTATTGTAAATTTGTTTGTCCTTAACGTAGAAGTTTACAGACATTCTTTTTTTGTTAAAATCAGGCAAAAGTGTTAGTACACCAAAAATTCAAATTTTCCCTCCGAACATCACTGATCTGGAAAAGGATAACAGAGCGCCCGTCGTCTGTCTCCTGACTGATTTCTTCCCCGGAGTCATTAGGGTTCAATGGACTATCGGGGATAAAAAGGCACCCGATGACGACGTGTTAACAGACGCAGCGAAGGAAAACGGCAATTACTCAGTGATCAGTCGCCTGACAATCACTAAGTTGGACTGGAATAGCAAAGACATTCACTGCAAGGCGGAGCATGAAACAAATCCAGGAGGAGCCATGATTAACAAGGACTCCAGAATAGGTACTGTTCCCATTGATTCCTTTGTCCTCTCTTATCTTTGACTTCTTAGCACAAGCGGGTTCAGGGAACATTTTGCATCAATCTCCATCTCATTAAAATGTTCTTTTTGACACTTTCACTTTAAGTTACTGCATTTTGTTTTAGAAACAGCGTTCAGTATTTGCCTGACACAATAATTCATCATATAACCATATAGATAAATTATAGAATAAAAACCAAAAGGACTGCGAATGCTGTAAATCAGGAACAAAAACAAAGTTGCTGGAAAAGCTCAGCAGTTCTAAGGAAGGGTCACCCGGACCCGAAACGTTAACTCTGTTTTCTCCTCTACAGATGCTGCCAGAGCTGCTGAGCTTTTCCAGCAACTTTGTTTTTGTTGTTGTTGTAGATAAATTATAGAGCAGGTTCAATCAGATTAAAGATCCCCCTGCCCTTTAGACGCGTTTTCTCAGACGTTTATTAACTCGCCCGCAATTTAGAGTTCCTAAAATAATTAAACAGTAGCGATTCTAAACCGAATCTAACGATTTTCTATTCAGCTTCTGTTAGGGAACCAAGAGCAGGTTCTGTCCTTGAAATCGGTTAGGACAAATGTTGTTCTAGCAGGGACCTATTTAGGACAATTTCTGACACGGAATGCAATATCTTCCCAGCATTTACATTGCAAATGTGACTTTTATTGCAATACGGTATTCCATCCGCGCCAATGCCCCACTTGTGAAATACGCCGGATTCATAACGATCAGTTTTGAAATCTGTAAATTTGATAAATTGTCACTAGAATAAGGGGAAAAAATAAACTTTTGAAACCTCGCGGGTTCTCCCGAACGACGGCGGAACTTCGTTGGAAGATCCGCTGCAACTCCGGGCGGAATAGCACAAAGGCGGCACTGTTTCATGCAACACCGAAAGACGAATAAAGGTCCGTGCATCAAACCTATAAAAGTTTGATGGTGTGAAACCGGAGCAACATGACCATTATTCAATTCACAGTTGCCCATTCCAGATTATAGTGAAATACTGATCCTCCGGTAAGGACGGAGAACTGAAACGTTTATTGAAAGAAAAAAGCGAAAGCGTTATACCCAATGTCTTAACTGCGGAAAATTATGTTAACGTTTCGAATTCCTTATGGAGTCGACCTCCTCGGTCTAAGAGATTCCGAACTTCCACAAGCACGCGTCGTTTACTCAGGGCCATAACCGGCAGTTTCCAAATGTGTAGACTGCCTGATTCAAGTTTCCATCCCCTCTCACCATTTAACGCACCGCTGAATGTTCGGACTGCTTCTAATCTATGTTCTGTCTTTCTTTCCTTCGCTGTAGCTATACAAAAACCTGATGATATTCCAGCCCCGACGTGTCAGCCCAGTGTTCAGAACATATCAACAATCGTGAATGAAGGTAATTCTTGCGGCTGTATGATCCGGTTTGCCAGTCTAGGAGAGGTTTCTACTGTTGAGGCAATTAACTCGGAGCATAGGTCGTGAAGCTGGACTCAGCGTAGCTGGCGTTCGCTGGGTCGACACCCGCACAATGGGCAGGAACGCTCCTAACATTGTTAGAAAACCATAACTGATCCGGTATTGTTCTTCAGGGAAGGCAGTCTGCTGTCCTTACCGGGGTCTCACCCACACCAAATCCAGACCATTCTCACTGGCGGATTGCTCGGCCAGAGAAAGGTTTAGAAAAACAAATGAACTGAGCAAAGTAACACATTGGGAAAGCTGGTCTCAAAACAATGAGAATGGTACCTAGGAAAGTAAACTGGGGAAAAGAACAACACCGACTAAGGAAGAACTAGAACAGCAACGGGAAACTTTCAAAAGACTGATGAATAGAGCCCAAGAGAAATAGATTCCGCTGAAAAGCAAAAGTCGAACTAGACAGTAATAACAGACCATGAAGATATAGAGAGAAATCAAACTAATGAGAAATGTATACAACAAAACAAAGGATAACAAATATAAAAAAGTTAGGAAATATCTTCACAAAAAAGGAAGGCAAAGAGAGTTTATATGAAATTAACTGACAGAGGACTACTTATTTGTATAAAAAATAACATTCTATACAGATATAAATAGCAAAGGGAAATAATTGTGATAGCTGCAGGACCACTAAGGGATACAGAGATATTTCAATAACGACACCAAAGTGGCAGAAATATTAAATAACTCCTTCGCCCAGAGAAAGTAACATGGCACACACATGCCATTAAAATGAGAGATCGAAAAGATGTACAAGCATTTAAAAATAGCAAAGAAGCGATCAAACATAGAGAGCATGCCCAGATATATCCTTCCTAATCCTCTCTACAGCTCTACCTCTCCCTTCTCCTTTAGCTTTTGTGTTAAACCATTTTTGTCCAAGATTTTGGTCATTACCTAAAAGATCCTTACGGGGCTCGGTGTCATATTTCGATTGATTAGCTTTGACAAGATGAAGCATCTTGAGATAAAAAAGAATCACGATACAAATTCAAATTGTTTCGGATCCGGATGGATTGCATCCGCGCCTTTTATGAAAAGTTAGGGAAAAGTTGGGAGAGGCTTCTTATTAATTGTAGAAAATCGCAAAATTAATGTGAAAGAGGAGAGGTCGACAATTAATGCCTTTTCGAAAATATAAAAAAAGAACAAACAGGTTATTGGGAAATATAAGATCAATGTCAATCGTAAGAAAAATAATGGAAATACATTAAATCTGGAAATAGAAAGTTGTCAGTTGCGTCTGCATCAGCTCATTTCCATTTAATTCCACTTAATTCCAGGTTTGGCCAATAGTTCTGTTGGTTACAACCTTTCAAATGGACACCCAAACATCTTCTCCAAAAGATATCATTCAAAAAACCTAGAGAATGGAAACGATTAGCCAGTACAGATTTCAATAAAGGGGTTGTGACCGACCTTACTAAATTACTTCAAGAAGAAGCAGCAGGACGAGTAGGCAAGTGTAATACCGTAGAAAACTACATTTAGATTTTCAAGAGGACCTCGATAAGGCACTGGCTAATGGACTCATGAATAGTGAAAGTGCGGGATCTGGGGACAGTGCAGAGCTAGGTCCCTACAAAAAAGGAAGCCTTGAAAGTGGTTAATCAGACGGGAAAAATGCTGAGAAGATGTTGGGCAAGGGTTTATGCTGGGGACATTTTGTTCAGTATCTACACAAATGATTTGGACTCACGAATTGGACGAATAATTTCAACATTTTTAAATGGCAAATTGAGCGTCCTGGAGTTTAGTTAAAAGACAGGAATCCAGTAATAAATTACAGGAAGACGTCTTTAAATTCCTAAAATGAGCATGTTTTTAAGAATTAATTTCTCATCTCGATAGGTGTGTGGATAGTACAGTTTGATAGAAAGAATAATGAGGCAACATTACCTTTGGAGAGTACACTTGTAAATGATCTAGAGGAACAGATTGAGCTGGGATGCAGATACACAAATCATTAAATGTAATTATGGAGATTAGAAAGGTTATAAAAAAGGGAGTTCTCTTCCAGTAGGATATGATTCAATAGGAGAAAAGTTTTATGTAAATACGTGGAGAAACTTGATTTGACTCCATTTGGACTTACTATGATTGGCGCTGCTCTCTAAATTATAATTTACCAAGACGCACTGGAGATATGATTTACTAGGCTACCAGAACTGAGAAGTTATACCTAACCAAGAAAAATAAACAGGCTGATCAACTTTCCTGTGAAAGAGAGAGCTGAGGGACAAACAAATGTATGTCTTTAAAATTATAAAATTATTTTATGGGTAGATGAAAAGCTTCCATTTGCTAAAAGAAACAAAACTAGAAAACATAATATGAGTTTGTCACTAATAATTCTTGGAGGGATCTCAAAATTAAATTATCGAGAGGGTAGTTAGAAGGCAAAGGAATAAATTGAATGGCATCATTTCGAGGACTGGTATCGATACAGATAAGGGGAATCTAGACAAGCACGTGAACGAGAAAAGAGGGATATATTGAGCTGAGTCGAAGATAGGGTTTGGGAGCATAAACGCGAGGATGGAACTGTTGGGCCGAATTGCCTTCATCTGAGTTTAGACTTAGTAAACTCCAGCACCATCTTGGCGGAACTCAGGAGTTTTCTACCTATTGCATGTATTTGAGGTGCAATTTGTCTTCCTCCAAATATTGAAAGCTTTTCGTCTTTTCGGGTGAGAATTTCTTGCTGTACAACCTAATGTTTTATCCCTATTTAAGTGAGATTGCTCTCTGGTTTATAGAAATCTACCAAAACTGGAATTTATTAATTCCAAATAAACAGGAAGCAGCTTTCTTTCCATGATTTCATGAGCGAAATTATTAAGACTGGTACTATAATCTGACAGTCCATTTTAAGTATGGGTTTATGACAATACTCAATCGAATTACGAACAGCGATAGCTCACTCAATCACTACAGGTACTTTGTGAAATCTACCAGATCAGTTTTTCACCCGCTGTAGTTTACAGGCGGAGTTCATTGCCCATTATTCATTTTTTTTTCAGATGATTCACTTCACATTCAGTATGACCTCCGTTATTACAAAGCCGCATTGTGCATAAATGCCGTATTTTGTGTTTCTTCATTTCTCAGGTCAGCCTCTGAGTTCACTGAAGTTAGCGACTTTTACATACACACTGTTGTTGGTGAAGAGTGTGGTCTATTGTGGTATTATCTCCATCCTGTACAGGCTGGAGCACCGTGACGTGAAGAAGCCACTTTAAACTGGTATCAACAACCTCCTATTTTAAAATTCTGATAATTTGGCTTTGGCTTTTGCTTGGATTTCCTGTTTATACCCAGAGATTGTAGTTTGCACTATCAGTTTGTGAACAGCTTACAGCTGTCATGTAAATATATCCGGGCAGGGTTTTATTTTCAAGCTTGTGTATGTGGATAATGATCAGAGCTTTCGGATGATTCACTCTACTTGTTAATCAAGTTAATGTGATGTTTTTGCAGAAGTACTGTTTGATGTTTCCAATGTTGCACTTCACGAATTTTTCGCTACAGCTAAATTGCTGTCTTCGTTATACGTTCATCTTGTAATCTTACTTCACAATTTTGCAACTTTGACAATAAAATATATTTCAAACTCATTTGATTCTTTTCCCCTGTTTTACTCTCAGGGAGGCAGGGATCACCGATTTAGTAGTCTATGTTCTAACGAGCACCACTTGAAAATACAGCAGAAATGCCAAAGACTGCTCAAAATATTCCAGTTGACTCCTGCAAAGACTTCATCTATACCGTTAATGTCTGATGTGAAGGAAACCACATCAATTTGTTAATCCCTTATGGATACTAGCGTTCTGTATAGTAACGCGGAGACCTAGACCAAGGATCTAGGGAAGTTTAATTTATAATTGTAAATGGTAATAAAATCAGCAACAAAGATCATGAAGCTTTGGGATTGTTGTTAAAAAAAAAGTGGTTCACTAATGTCCTTTAAAACTGAAGCATAACATCCCTAATTTTGCATTCATTTTCCCTCACAATCAAACGTAACATTCTGTTAGCTTTTCTGATTAATTGTTATACCTGCATATGAACCTTTTGTGATTCATGCACAATGACACCCAGATCTGCCTGCTTATCAGAGCTCTTCAAGCTCTCGCTATTTAGGTAATGTACGTATTTTGCCTTTTTTGTGTCAAAATGGTCAATTTAACACTTTCTCACATCATATTCAAATTGCCAGGTCTTTGTCCACTCATTAATGTATCCATGTCTTTTTGTAGCTCCTTATGTCTTCTTGATAACTCACTTCCATATCTAACCCTGAGCCATGTCGTCATCAAATTTAGCTACCATACCTTGAATTCCTTCATCTGAATTATTTATATACATTAAAAGAGTTGAGACCTCAACTCCGACCCCTCTGGTGTACCATTCGTGACAACCCGCCAGCTTAAAAAAGATTCTTTCATTCCTACTTTCGGCTTCCTGTTAGCTAACGAATCTTATGTCCATGCCAATATCTTCCCCCCAACTTATACACTTAATGGTAAGGCCCTGGAGAGTATTGCCGAACACAGAGACCTTGGAGTGCATGTTCTTAGTTCCTACAAAGTGGAGTTGCAGGTAGACAGGGTAGAGAAGAAGGCGTTTGGTATGCTTGCCTTTATTGGTTAGTGCATTGACTTTCGGAGTTAGAAGGTCATGTTGCGGCTGTACAGGACATTGGTTAGGCCACTTGTGGAGTATTACGTTCGCTTCGAGTACTCTGCTATAGGAGAGATGTTGTGCAACTTGAAACGGTTCAGAAAAGATTTACAAGGATATTGCCAGGGATGGAGGGTTTGAACTATAGGAAGAGGCTAAATAGGCTGAGGCTATTTTTCCTGGAGCGTCAGAGGCTGAGGGGTGACCTTATCGAGGTTTATAAAATCATAAGGGGCATGGATAGGGTGAATAGATAAGGTATCTTCCAGAGGATAAGGGAGTCCAAAACTAGAGGGTATAGATTTAAGGTGAGAAGGGAAAGATTTAAAAGGGCCCTAAGGGAAAACATTTCCACGCAGTGGGTGGTGCTATGGAATGAGTGGTCAGCGGAAGTGGTGGAGGCTGGTACAATTACAATATTTAAAAGGCATATGAATAGGAAGTGTTTAGAAGGATATGGGCCAAATGCCGGCAAATGGGACTAGATTTATTTAGGATATCTGGTTGACATGGACGGGTTGGATCGAAGAGTCTGTCACCGTGCTATACAACTCTATGACACTATGACTCTAATTGGCACCTAATCGGGTTCCTTCTGGAAAATTAAGTGTAATATGTCTACGAGATCCCCTTTATCTGCAGCACAAGAAACTTCTTTAAAGAATTCCAATAAATTAGTTTAACATGATCTCCCTTCTGCAAAACCATGTTGGTTCTGTCCGATAACCTTGGACTTATCCAAATCTTTATTGGTGGCTTCTAACGTTTTTTCTTAGACAGATATTAAATTAATTGACCCGTAGCCTCCTGTTTTCTGTCTCCCTCCCCTTTCGAATAAAGGAGTTACAGTTGCTACTTTCCAATTTAAAGGAACCTTCCCAGAATCTAACGAGATCTCGAAAATAAAGACCAACGCATCAAGTATCTCTATTTACAATCACAAGAACCAACGATCATTTTAAATGACTAAGATCTCTTTAGGTCTCTCTTTAGTCAAGAATTAATAGTGCAGGTGCAGACTTGTAATGAAATTGCTGACAAGATTCAGAAGCACTGACGCCCTCTATCAATTCTACAATGAAAACAGAGCATTCTCGAGGGCAGTTAGAGCTGGCTAATAAATCCCCACGATGTCCACATCCCGGAAACGAAAAAAAAATTCTGGGAAGTTTTTTGAAACTAATAATAACCATACTTCAGATGTAGCACGGCGTCAGTTTTACAATCGCAGCAGTACATCTTGGAGAGGATAAAGCGGGGTGGTCAGTGATTTGAGTTGGAGAACGTGATGCAGAATGACCCCGACAATGAATTTTCGATCTCTTTCTTGTCTGCAGCAGAAGGTGGAGGCTTGCCTGCCTGTCACTTTTGCCGAGCAATGCCCTCAAGCTATACATAACAGATTTTTCTCTCTACCCGTGACAGATGGCCAGGGATAAATACAAAATACTGTAACCCAGCTTATTTGTATTCAAGAGATAACAAGGTGTAGAGCTGGATGAACACAGCAGGCCAAGCAGCATCCTAGGAGCAGGAAGGCTGACGTTTCGAGCCTAGACCCTTCATCAGAAAATTTGTATTCAATTTTATTTCACACGTAATTCTGTGATTCCATACGCAATATATATGTTAGAAGTTATTGACTTCGTCTGCTCGTATATTTCCCTGAGACTCGCGAGGCAATGAATTTTGTTGACAAAATCTTTCCTCTACGGCATAACGTTCAGAACCGTTAAAAGTGGGAAAGACAGTTAATTAAGGGGAATGTTATGTACATTGTTCGAGTAGCGAGCTCTTCTCAAGAGAAATAAAAGATCAAATGTTTGGATCGGCAAATATCTTTGGGTCAGTAACTCGCACTGCTCATGTAAACTCAGTCCCTTTGTCAGCTATCATGAACATGACGGTAACATCCTAAATCCATGCTCGACAAAGGCACTTCCCATCGGCCGGTGGAAATATCCACTCTGGCTGCCTGCCTCTATGGTTTTGACCAGAATCCGGGAGAGGGAGTTTGTGTCCTTCTGGCGGCCTAAAGTTGGGGTGGCTCACTTGTTAGTATTGCTGGCTCACGGCGCCAGATTCTAATCTTCGTTGACTGTGTGTATTTCCGCCGGGTGCTCCCGTTGCCTCCCACACGAAAGATGTGTGGGTTAGGTGGATTGGCCACATTAAATTGCCCCTAGTGTGCAGGGTAGGCGGATTAGCCGTAGGAAATGCGGGACGCTCTTTGGAGGAACAAGATGGGCCGAATGGCCTCTTTTGGCACTGTAGAGATTCTATAAGTGGGCAGGGGCATCGGACTATGTAATCGTCAAGGAGAATAACAATCTGATCATTTCCCTTTGTGTGCCTATGCTGAGGCAGTTCTAGCATCGCCTTAACGTTGAAATGCAAAGAAACATTAATCACACCAAGTAAAAGCAAGCGTTTGGAGTTGATTTTCAGTGCATTTCAGTGCAACTGTATTTATTTTAAACACTTCAGACAAGTTGAACTTTTTACATTTGGTGATTTTGTGTTAGAGGGTTTAATATCAGTTCAGTACCAGCCACGTTGGCCTTCACTCACTGTCAAAATTGTTTAATCGATCAAACTTGGATCCATTTATTGTTCACCGTGAGCGTAGATGTCCTTGTAAATGAACACTTGTCAAACATTACCATTATGTTGTGGCAAATGTGATTCATTCGTACAAATAAAAAGGACTGAAATACCGATACTGAAAAATCCACGAGAATGAAGGGGAGATCGGCTAACGTGAGTGGAATCGTTTCTGACTCGCGTTCTTAGTGATTTTTTCTGTGAGCGATACCCCGAGTTTCAACACCCGCTTAATTCACTGAACCTCACAAACCTTTCTCAGAGTTCTCCGTCAGCAATGTTCGTGAGTTATTCGGTTTTTGTACCTTGCAGATTTTCTATCTTCAAAAATAAGATCATTCAAATTTAGACACTGCATTAATCCAGCACCTATCGGGGCGATATGCTTTAATTTCCTCATATTCAGGTACAACTAAGGGCATATTTGTCAGGGATAACAAGGTGTAGAGCTGGATGAACACAGCAGGCCAAGCAGCATCAGAGGAGCAGGAAGGCTGACGTTTCGAGCCCGATAACCTTGAGATAACCTTGTTATCTCAGATTCTCCAGCATCTGCAGTTCCTACTACCTCTGAAGCATATTTGTCAGGTTTCATTTTTAAACAGTTAAAGGGTTAAATTAAAGATTAAACAAAAAGGCCCTTTTCTATAAGCTGCAGCAAAATTCCTAGAAGCAAAACTCCGTTAATTTGCACTAAAATTGCAATTTACGAAATTACTGAAATAAAACATGTAGAACTCTTAGAATCTGTCTTCTACCACAACCCGTGTATATATTGACAGCTGATTCAAGCAGAGTCTGATTTTCGTACATGAAGCCTCGAGGTTCAACAAACTTCACCTCTTTGAGGGTTTTTTTGTCGTTCTTTTTGCCCTCAGATTCTATATAAAAAGTTTAGAGATTAGATTAAATTCACTATTTAACAAATGTTCAGTTAAATCTCGGGAGAAACAAGGCGTTGCCAGTCTTTGGATAAAGGATTGAAAGCAGAGTTTAGGTACAAATGGGTGATTTTTTGGGTTGGCGAGCTGTAACTAGTGCAAATAGGACTGGATCAGAGCTGGGGTTTCAACTGTTTCCAATCTATATTAATAACCTGGATGAATGGATCAAATGTGTGGTAGCTAAATTAGTTGATTGCCCCCATATTAGTAGGAAACGAAATTATTAAGAGGAGATAAAGAGTCCGCAAATGGATTTAGATTCATTAAGTGATTTGCTAAAACAATTGACAGATGGAGCAAAAAAGTGGGAAAATGTGAACTTGTCCGCTTTGGCAGGAAGAATACAAAAGTAGCATATTACTTACATGGAGAGAGATTGCAGGATTCTGTGGTACAGAGGGAGCTGGGCCTCCTGGTCTATGCATCACCAAGCGTTAGCTGCAGGTACAGTAAGTCATTAGGAAAACGAAGTGTATTTTTTGGAAACAGAATGGAATATGAAGTGGGGAGGTTTTACTACAGCTGTGCAAGGCCTTGATAAGACAACATCTGGAGTACTGTACAAAGTTTTGGTTCTACTTTAATTTGTACGTATACACATTGGCAGGAACTCAGAGAAGGTTCACTCGATTTATACCTGAGGTAAAGAGCATATTTAGTGAAGAAAAGATAAAGATATTCAGCTTTTACCCATTGGAGTTTAGAATAATTAATGTCTTATTAAAACGTAAAGGATCCGGAGAGGAATTGGAGAGTAGAATTCCTTTAGTGCGAGTAACTAGAACTAGGAAGCACAGTCTAATACGAGGTCCTCCTTTTAAGACAGAGATAAGGAGCAAGTTTTTTTTTAAATCAGACTGTTGTTGATCAATGGAATTGTCACCTCCGGAAAGCAGTGAATTTGTTCAAAGCTGAGTTAGATTTTTGTTCGACCAGTGGGATCCGAGACCACAGCCACAATAGCCATGACCTTATGGAATGGTAGAGCAGACTTGAAGGGCCAAATAGCCATTCACACACTTTAGTAAAATTCCAGATGAATTAAAACTTTAATGACTTGCTAGGCTGGAACACCTCTACCCAGTTCGGATGTGACACCAGAATTATATCCCCATTAACATTACTGTCTCCTGACTCCAACATTATACCCATTGTCTGCATTACCCATGCCTGACTGGTTATGGGACTTTGCAACCGACTCAGTGAAAAAGTATCAAACTTCACTCACTTTTCAAAGCTCACAGTCACTCTATCCTCCACAATGGCCACCCCTTTAAAATAAAGAAAATTCATTTCTGAAGAAGGGTCTAGGCCCGAAACGTCAGCTTTCCTGCTCCTCTGATGCTGTTTGGCCTGCTGTGTTCATCCAGCTCTACATCTTGTTATCTCAAAAGTCATTGTTAATGCCTGTTTGTTATATCCTCACGGTAAATACTGAAGCAACATAATTAGTTAATATTTCTTGCCTCTGCCTTTGCAGGTTTCAGAAAAATATTTGCTGGCAGCCATTCTATTTCCCAATGTTGTTATATCAATAGCTTAATGTCAGAAATGGCCTGGAAAGCGCCGTTATATCCTGGTTTGTCTTTTCTAAAAACCTCAGCCGGCGGTTAGGGAACGGATTTGAACGGGTGGTTTGTTCAAACTGCAGGGGCTGACTCTGTTTCTCCGCACAACTAACGGACTGAATCTCGGCCACATTAACCACATCTGGAAGAGAGGGTGAAAGATGCTTAACATCTGGAGCTTTGGAGGGTTTGTTTTAAACTCGACAGTTTCCAAGCTGTAATTCTGGAACTTTTTTTGTAAAGTAAGGGCGGATTACTTTCTTCCCACTTCCCCTATACGCTAGCCTACTTAATCTCTTTACCCCTTCTCTAAATACAGTTTCTTTTTTAAACGATCGGAATCTTAAGAGAAATGATTGGACTTTGTAAACTGAGACGAACGGCCCAATTTTGAATGCAGTTCAAAGCCGTCAAACCATTCGTTTCAAGAACAAAAACAAAACTCCTCCAAAATAACACACATTTTGTGGATGAGTTTTACACAATTTCTAACACAAATTAAATAACTTCTTTAATAAACTTGCCGAGTTATTCCGCGCCTCAAGGCGACAGTTGCGGTTTCCATTACTACAACGGTCACGGAAAATGTGATTATTTCTTGATTGCGCCACGGGCAATGAGAGGCAGAACTGATGTTAAAGCGCCCTGGAGTACTGATGTAAAAAGTATACATTGACGCATCTGGGTTATGTCCCTTGCAGAAATAGAAATATTGAGTATAACATTACAAAATTCGCGATAAACATTTATACAATACCAGTTGGTCTCAGCTGGTGCATTGTGTTCAATTTTGGGCACCAACATTTGGGAAATAGACAAGACTCAGGAAAGGGTACGGATAAGATTATAATGGAGAAATGAAAGTTTTCATTTATGCCGAGAGATCGGGAGCGCTGGAATTGTTCTACTTACAGCAGTGTTGTTTAAAGGGGAGATTTATTGCAAAAAGTCCAAGTTTTGATACAGTAGATCAGGAGAAACTGCTTAGTGTCATATGACTACAAAGTAAATTTAAGGTAATTGGCAAAATAACAAGGTGAGCTGAACAGTTTTGCTTTTACGTAATGACCTGTTATGAACTGGAAAGCGCTGTCTGAGAAGGTGGTAGAAACAGCTCAACGGTAAATTTCCAAAAAATCAATTTGATAAATACATTTTCAAAAGAGAGGTGGGGCAAAAGGGAACATTTGTTACAATGTTAAGAGTTGTAAGCAAAAATGTGAACACATTTTACATCAGACTCTCAAATAGTCTACAGAATGATTATTCTATGGTTATGTTCTGTTCAGAGCACGGTCAAAACTTCCTGTTCTCAAACTAATCTCCTGCAGTTGAGAAAACAGGAAATTATATTTACTAACTATTTAATCAGAACCTTAAGTCTCTAGCATTGAGTCTGGTGAGTGGAGAAGCCACTGAAGTTCTGGTCATCTTTGTTCTGTTCAGTGGGCTGCAAAATTGTAACACATTTTACCTCAGCACCTCATCTAATTCAGTCTCCCTTGATGCCTCCGTTACTCTTTTACATTATCTTTTAAATACTATGAACATAAAGGTGGAAGCAGCGATAAATTTTAAGATAAACTATTAATATAACATTGGGAAATAGAATGGCTGCCAGCAAATATTTTTCTGAAACCTACAAAGGCAGAGGCCAGAAATATTACCTAGTTATGTTGTTTCAGTATTTACCACGAGGATATAACAAACAGGCATCAACAATGACATTAAATAATTAAATGTTATTAATAATTTATGATTATATCATAATGGGATAAGTGCTTTTAAAAAGAAAAGATGAAATATATCATGTAAACAAATTAATAAATGGATATTATCCCTTCAGAGACAACAGAAAGCATTAAATCACCATCTGACTGATTGACCTTTTCTCATTTGGCTGACGCGGCAAATCTAGGTTGCTTACTACACACATACCAGAGAATAGCTATCTCCAACATTTATTGCTTAATTATTGTTTTATTTTTGTCAAATATACTGAGATTTGGTGAAAAGTGTTGTTTTGTGTGTTCTACAGGCAAATCATATCATACAAAGTGCACCAGGGTAGCAGAACAGAGTGCAGAATACAGTGTTACAGTTGCAGAGAAGGTGCAGAGAGAGAAATCAACATTATCATTTAAGAGGTCTATTGAAAAGTCTGATAACAGCAGGGAAGAAGCTGTTTTTGAATCCATTCGTACGTATGTTCAAGTCTAGCATTCTGTCTGTAATAGGGTTGGATTAAGGGCCTAAACTATGCCAAGTTTTAAGAGGCCTTATAATATTACCAAAAAAATGTATCATTCTCACTGAAAGGACAATGAAATTCGAAATATCAAAGCTTTTTGCATATATACATATGTGAAGATACAATAACAACTAAAAACTATCTAAGACATGTGTCTTTCAATAAGCCAATTGGCATTACAAAATACTTTCAAATGAAAGTACTTTATGATTTCTTGATGAGCATATATGCTCATTTAATCTGTTTAACCTGCAGCAACACAAGAACAATAACACAGATCAGCACTTACAAAATGGATGCAGCAACACAAGCTGCAAAAGGGTTAAAATGCTTCTCCTTTTAGATTTTTGATTAGAAATTCACTGATAATGTCCTCAATTGATAATCTATGAAGTTTATCTCTTTTTATGCACATAATGCTTCGTGCAGGCAGCTTTCCTGTGCCATTTATATCTGCAACTCAGGCTTGATGCTTCTCAGCTGCGATGATTGCCTTTCTCCTCAGTATTTACTTACCACTAGACTCAAAAAAAGCCACAGAATTGCTTCTCTATCAGGTAAAATCAGCCAAATCCTATTTCAGAAGATGACTTCATAGAGGCCCTGGTGGTATATATGTCCTTTATCTGAATAACTTTCCTTGAAAGAAGCTTATAAGTGTTTCTTTTTCTCCAAGAAGATTAACATGGACATCATCAGGATATTTTTCATCAAACATTTTGTACTTCTGAAAAACTGTTTGCAACATTTTTGTGTGACTGTCATTTTGTTCAAGTTGGTTTCTGGTAAATCCATCTTAGGCATAAAGGATTTAACTCAAAACTTGACCCTTGGTGAAAGCGTTTCATCAACATCAAGTGCATCACCATCATTGGCTTATTTCACCCTTTCTTCTCCATTTAATCACACATATAGTTTACACGAAACAGGCCTTCTTTAGTTTTGAGTTAAAATTCATCAAATCTTCTGTGAGTTTCTTTCAAGAAGTGAGACAGTGACATATAAAGCTTTGCACATATGCTAAGAGTTATTCTTGCATCCTGTAAGGCATTGTTGGATTTGTGGAAGTGATCTAACAAATGATTCCAAGTTTCTGACATGGACACAAACTCTAAGTCCTCCATTTGTCCCCTAGAATATTAACTTCTCTCCTTGTATCATGTTTTTCACAGTCATCAGTATGAAGATGAGTAAGATCATCAATAATTGAACCAAAACTCTCAGCTATCAATGGAGGAGGCTTTGCATTTGTTCCTCATCTAGCAACAGAGAGATGTTTTGATATAGATTTCTCAGTTGCAGAATTTAATTTGCAAAATGAGCTGAAATGGTTTTTGCTTCTTCATGTGACATACCAGCTTTCTGACTGCATTTTTACCCTAATCCATCTCATTCTAATCAACACTACTGTCGTCACCTAAACCTGCTGCTTGATGCTACAATAATGGGGATTCAAAATTATTACATTAAAATGCGTCAAATACCTTTCCTCATACTGACTATCATACAATATTGTAAAGAGGTACTACATAGGGGTTGCTTTCAAGCCTATCTTTAGATAAGAAAATGGTCCAAAAAGATGAACTGTTATTGGTTCTCAGGTAAAGAGACTGCTAAAAAGTGGGAGGCCTTCAAAAATGAGATAACAAGAGTCCAGAGACATTATGTTCCTGTTAGTGTGAAAGGCAGGGCTGATAGTTGTAGGGAATGCTGGATAATTAGAGAAATTGAGGCTCTTGTTGAGAAAAAGAATGAGGCAAATGTCAGATATAGACAACAGGGATCGAGTGAATCCCTCAAGGAGTATAAAGGCAGTAGAAGTGTACTCAAGAGGGAAATTAGGAGAGCAAAAAGGTAACATGAGGTAGCGGTGGCAATTAAGGTTAAGGAGAATCCAAAGAGATTCTTAACATGTTCTACAAACATATTAAGGAAAAAAAGAGTAAATAGGGAGTGAGTAGGTTCCCTCAAAAATCAATAAGGCCGCCTGTGTGTGGAACCACAAGATATGGGGGAGATACTAAACGAGTATTTCACATTGGTGTTTACATGGAGAAGGATATGGAAGCTAGAGAACTTGGGGAAATAAGTAGCGATATCTTGACAAGTGTCCATATTACAGAGAAGGAACTGCTGGACATCCTAAAATACAGAAAAGTGAATACATCTCCGGGACATGATCAGGTGTAACCCTGAATTTTGTGGGAAGCCAGGGAAGTGATTGCTGGTCCCTTTGCTGAGATATTTGTATCATCGGTAGCCATGGGTGAGGTGCCTGAAGACTGGAGGTTGGCTAATGTGGTGCCATTATTTAACCAAGGTGATAAGGAAAAGCCAGAGAACTATAGACTGGTGAGCCTGACATCAGTGGTGGGCAAATTGTTGCAGGGGATTCTAAGGGACATGATTTACATGTATTTGCAAAGGCAAGGTCTGACTAGGGATAGTCAACATGACATTGTGCATGGGAAATCATGTCTCACTAACTTGATTGAGATTTTTGAAGAAGTGATAAAGAAGACTGATGAAGGCAGAGTGGTGGACGTTTCTCTATATGGACTTCAGTAAGGCATTTGACATGTTTGTGCTGGTAGACTGATTAGCAAGGTTAGAACACATGGAACACAGGGAGAGTTAGCCATTTGGATACAAAACTGGCTTGATGATAGGAGTCAGACCGTGGTTGTGGATGGTTGCTTTTTGGACTAGAGGCCTGTGACTAGGAGTATGCTGCAAGGATTCATGCTGGGTTCACTGTTTTTTGTCATTTATAAAAATGATTTGAACGTGAATATAGGAGGCATGTTTAGTAAGCTTGTAGATGACATCAAAATTAGTGGTGTAGTAGACAGCAAAGAAGGTTACCTCAGAGTACAGTGGGACCTTGACAAGATGGGCAATTGGGCCAAGGAGTGTCAGATGGAGTTTAATTTAGATAAATGTGAGGTGCTGCATTTTGGTAAGACAAATCAGCGCAGGACATGTACACTTAATAGTTATGTCCTGCAGAGTGTTGCTGAACGAAGAGACCTTGGAGTGGAAGTTCATAGCTCCTTGAAAGTGGAATCACAGGGTAGAGAAGAAGGCATTTGGTACACTTGCCTTTATTGGTCAGTGCATTGAGTATAGGAGTTGGGGGTCATGTTGCAGTCGTACAGGACACTGGTTAGGCCACTTTTGGAATACTGCATTCAGTTCTGGTCTTCCTGCTATAGGAAAGATGTTGTGAAACTTGAAAGGATTCAGAAAAGATTTACAAGAATGTTGCCAGGGTTGGAGGTTTTGAGCTATAGGGAGAGGTGGAATAGGCTGGGGTTATTTTCCCTGGAGCGCCAGAGACTGAGGTGGGCCTTATAGAGGTTTATAAAATCATGAGGGGCATAGATAGGGTGAACATCCAAGGTCTTTTCCACAGAGTAGGGGAATCCAAAACTAGAGGGCATAGGTTTAAGGTGAGAGGGGAAAGATTTAAAGAAAATGGCGCAACCAACTTTCCCTCATTTCTATTCACACCGACAAAGAAGGACATCAGTTTAACTAGGACACAGTAACAGTACTTGGACAAGCAAAACAAAAACAAGCACTAGAATTCCTGGAGGCCTGGTTTTCAACCACTGGTGCCAAAAACAAACATGTTGAAATAGACCCCATCTACATACCACCTGAAACAGAACTACCCACCATGACAGACTGAACCATATAAATTCAGAATGGAACAGAACAACAGCGCTTCAACAGAGGCTAGACAGCACTGAGAATGTCACCTAGAAGGGGGACAAAACGTTTGCACAAAAACCAGTAAGCTTGGCGAACCAACCAACAACTCCATTTAAAAGGGAAATAAAGGGCAACTTTTTCATGCAGAGGGTGGTGGGTGTATGGAATGAGTTGCCATTGGAGGTGGTGGAGGCTGGTACAATTACGACATTTAAAAGGCATCTGGATGGGTACATGAATAGGAAGGGTTTAGAGGGATATGGGCCAAATGCTGACAAATGGGACTAGATTTCTTTAAGATATCTGGCCGGCATGGACGAGTTGGGCCAAAGTGTCTGTTTCTGTGCTGTATGTCTCTATGACTCTATCACTCTATGATGGAAAAGGTACTATCATTTTGCAGAATCTGATGATGTTTGGAATGACCTCATTCCAAAATCACAGCAAGCAATGAATGGCTCCCTCTGGTGATGGAACATTGACAGTACATGTTGCATTTCCCACCAACGAAATAGGTGTGAGCTTAAATCTGGTAAATACTGCCACAAAGTTCCAGACAACAATAAAAACATCTCGAAATCTTTTGGCAATTTTAATGCAATAAGAGTCCCAAGGCAGTCACAGGAGTTGATAAAAAAAAAATACCACGTCAAATTAAGAGATATTCGAGACAAATGACCAAGAGCTTTAAGGGTCTTTTTTGATAACAAGGCTTAATATGGCATCTTTCAGGGCAAGTCGAAATCTCAGAACAACCACGGAGCAATGTAGCAGAGAAGAACTGCATTCAGCTCATCACATAACACAGTTAATGAAATAATTTTTGAAACGTGTTGTAATTAAGGATATGTGACAGCTAAGTTGATAAACCACACAAACTGTTCAAATAGCAATATCTCAACAACCAGATAATCCTGATAATGTTGGCTAAGGGATAAATATTGTCCAGGAAAAGAGTTCTGTTGAAATTATTCCATAAATCCCATACATCCACTGGAATAGGCAGACAGATCTTCATTTTCACAAGACAGCGCCTCCAGCAGTGCAGGATTTCCTTAGCACAACACTGGAAATATCAGTCTAGACTTTTGTGCTCAACTCCTGAATCCCACAATTTGCAAAGGCAAGAGTACTACCAACTGAACCACGTCAGACACTAGATTTATAGGAGAATCTTGAAGAGGTCTAGGGGACAATTCTAAAAATTAGGATTCAAGAATCTAAAGATACAACCACTGATGGTGAAGTGAAGAGAATAAACTTGAAACAACAAGGTGCAGGGCTGGATGAACACAGCAGGCCAAGCAGCAGCATAGGAGCAGAGAGGCTGACGTTTCGGGCCTAGACCCTTCATCAGAAAAGGGGGCAGGGAAGGGGGTTTTGAAATAAATAGTGAGAGAGTGGGAGGCGGATAGAAGAGGGATAGAGGAGGGGATAGGTGGAGAGGCAACAAACAGGTCGAAGAGGCGGGGATGGAGCCAGTAAAGGTGAGTGTAGGTAGGGAGTTAGGAAGGGGATAGGTCAGTCCAGGGAGGACGGACATGTCAAGGGGGCGGGATGAGGTTGGTCGGTAGGAGATGGAGGTGCAGCTTGAGGTGGGAGGAGGGGATAGGTGGGAGGAAGAACAGGTTAGGGAGGCAGGGACGAGCTGGACTGGTTTTGGGATGTGGTAGGGGGAGGGGAGATTTTGAAACTTGTGAAATCCACATTGATACCATTGGGCTGCAGGGTTCCCAAGCGGAATATGAGTTGCTGTTCCTGCCACCCATTCAAGTTGTCTTTGTTGAACGTAGTGAGTTTTGGTTCATTTGTTGAAGTACCACATAAGAGACTTATTGAAAGTATTGAAGACCATGGGATATAAAGGTTACTGGCTACAAATACTCAAACTTGACTAAGAAACAGAAAGAATAGCTTAATGCTGAAAATCTGTGTGTGTATATATACTTATTCTGAATTCTTCTTATCTAATGAAATGCTAACATTTTTATGGCAAGGTGTTCACACACCATTATACTTTTGAGTTACAATGAAGTAGACATGAAATATATCCTGGTTGTTGATTAAAATTGTTGGTGAATGGATAACAATGGAGTGTTGATGATGGTAGTCCAGTTGATTCTGTGTATTCAAAAGGCATTTGACAAAATGCCAATATAAATAGACATTAAGCACACCAAAAACCCTTGGAATTAAAGAGATAATGGCAGATATATATTTTGAAGAAGGGTCACTGGACCCGAAACATTAACTCTAAATTCTCTCTGAACTGCCAAACCTGCTGAGATTTTCCAGCAATTTCTGTTTTTGTTTCAGATTGCCAGCATCTGCAGTTCTTTCAGTTTTTTTAAAATATGTTAGTGACTTGAACTTGTGCACATTGGTACAGGGGTAGGCCATTCAGCCCATCTTGCCTGTCCTGCCAACCAATGCAATCATGGCTGATCTGTGATGCAACTCCAATTATTTAAGCTTATGGTGCATAATTTCGAAGTTGACAAAACAAATTAAATTTGTGAATGTAGGAAACAATGAGAGGTATAGTAAAGAACTACAGAAAGACACAGAAGTTCTAAAGAGGGTTCATCCGCTGGGAGAGTTGATTCTGTTTCTCTCTCTCCACAGATGCTGTCAATATTATGTATTTGTGGCATTTTCTGCTTTTATTTCAGGTGTAGTCTGGTGAAAAGGGCAGTCACATGACAAATGTGGTTTAACACTAAGAAATGTGAGTAGCTGTGGTTGCTCTCCTTGAAAACTGTGAATATTAAGGAGAGATTTAAAAGAGATCTTCAAAATTGTGAAGAGTTTTATGGAATAGATGAAGAGCAACTGTTCTCATGAGCACAAAGGTCATTAATCAGAGACATAGCTTAAAGGTAATTGGCAAAAGTACCAGAGGTGAGATGAAGAAGAATGTTTTCACAGAGAGACCATCTCTGATTTTCCTGAAAAGTTGATGGAAGTAGATTGAATAGTAACAGGTCTAAATTGGCAACTCTTTCTTCTCCAGCACAATGGCTCCCTCTGTACTTTGTACAGATGAAGAGTTATAGGTGTACTAGCTTATAGTTGTTTGTCACATTAAGATCTTATCTGGCTATCCACGCAGAATTGTTCGTGTGAAAAGGGTTTGGGTGAAGCTGGGAACAAGTGTGGTTCAGCTATTTAAGTATGTACCTGCAGTATCATGGGGTTTCCTTTCAACATGTTCTGGAGCTTTGAGCTTGGGTTTTAAAAAGATGTGATGTGAATCTACCCGAACACCTTGCAGTTTACTTACAATGTTTGTCGCTGGGAAACTCTGACTGAGTTCTTCTGATTGAGCAATTTATTTCAGTGGAAAATCACTGCAAAACCTTTTTGTAAATCGTAAACAGGTTTCCACTGAACACTATCTAATTTAAAATAATTAGAGATCCCTTAAGGAAATCCTTTCTTTATTTGGCAGAGAGAAGGACTCCACCAAACAATTTGTTAGCTTCAAGCCACTCCTGATTAATGATGATGTTTTGGCACTGGAGGGTGTGCAAAGGAGGTTCACTAGGTTGATTCCGGAGTTGAGGGGGTTGGC
>NC_063335.1:2515442-2531091 GCF_021869965.1 Rhincodon typus
GGTGGGGAGGGAAAGATGTCTTTGGTGGTGGGGTCGGATTGCAGATGGCGGAAGTGTCGGAGGATGATGCGTTGGATCCGGAGGTTGGTGGGGTGGTACGTGAGGACGAGGGGGATTCTTTTTTGGTTCTTATTGCGTGGACGGGGTGTGAGGGATGAGGTGCGGGAGATGTGGGAGACACGGTTGAGGGCGTTCTCGACCACCGAGGAGGGGAAGTTACGGTCCTTGAAAAACGAGGACAACTGAGATGTACGGGAGTGGAATGCCTCATCCTGGGAGCAGATGCGGCGGAGGCGAAGGAATTGGGAATAGGGGATAGCATTTTTGCAGGAAGGTGGGTGGGAGGAGGAGTATTCTAGGTAGCTGTGGGAGTCGGTGGGCTTGAAATGAATATCGGTTTCTAGGTGGTTGCCCGATATGGAGACAGAGAGGTCCAGGAAGGGGAGAGAGTGTTAGAGATGGTCCAGGTAAACTTAAGGTTGGGGTGGAAGGTGTTAGTGAAGTGTATGAACTGTTCGAGCTCCTCGTGGGAGCACGAGGCGGCGCCGATACAGTCATCAATGTAACGGAGGAAGAGGTGGGGTTTAGGGCCGGTGTAGGTACGGAAGAGGGATTGTTCCACGTAACCTACAAAGAGGCAGGCGTAGCTTGGGCCCATGCGGGTACCCATGGCTACCCCCTTTGTCTGTAGGAAGTGGGAGGAATTGAAAGAGAAGTTGTTGAGTGTGAGGACGAGTTCGGCTAAGCGGATGAGGGTATCAGTGGAGGGGGACTGGTCGGGCCTGCGGGACAGGAAGAAGCGGAGGGCCTTAAGGCCATCTGCATGGGGAATGCAGGTGTAGAGGGACTGGACGTCCATGGTAAAGATGAGGTGTTGGGGACCGGGGAATTGGAAGTTCTGGAGGAGGTGGAGGGCGTGGGTGGTGTCACGGACATAGGTAGGGAGTTCCTGGACCAAGGGGGAGAAAATGGAGTCTAGATAGTTGGAGATCAGTTCGGTGGGGCAGGAGCAGGCTGAGACAATGGGTCGACCAGGGCATTCAGGTTTGTGGATTTTGGGAAGGAGATAGAAGCGGGCAGTGCAAGGTTGGGGAACGATGAGGTTGGAGGCCGTGGGTGGGAGGTCACCTGCGGTGATGAGGTTGTGGATGGTTTGCGAGATGATGGTTTGGTGCTCAGGAGTGGGGTCATGATCAAGGGGGCGGTAGGAGGAGGTGTCGGAGAGTTGGCGTCCGGCCTTGGCGATGTAGAGGTCAGTGCGCCATACTACAACTGCGCCTCCCTGGTCCGCGGGTTTTATGGTGAAGTTGGGATTGGAGCGGAGGGAGCGGAGGGCTGCACGTTCTGCGGGGGAGAGGTTGGAGTGGGTGAGAGGGGTGGAGAGGTTGAGGCGATTGATGTCTCGACAGCAGTTGGAGATGAAGAGGTCGAGGGAGGGTAGGAGGCCTTGGGGTGGTGTCCAGGAGGAGGGGGTGTGTTGGAAGCGGGAGAAGGGGTCAGTAGGGCGGAGGTGGCAGAAAAACTGCTCTATGTCCAAACGTGAGCAGTATTTGTATAAACTTGAAGATGCTCAAGATGCCAAAATTAAAGGAGTAGAAATAACTTGGAGGGTCATAGGACATCACACAATCACAGATGGATATGGTAATAGAGGGATTTCAAAACAAGGGTGAGAATTTAAATCCAAGTATTGCTTAATCAAGAATTAATGCAAGCCAGTAAGCACATGGGCTGGTGGAAGAATGGAACTAGCTGCTGGTTAGGACATAGGCTGCAGGCATTTGAATTATTTCAAGTTTACAGAGGGCAAGCCATGGCATGTGACCAGGAATGTATTAAAGAAATCATATCTGGAGGTAAGAAAGGCATGGGTGAGGATTCCAGTAGCAAATGAGCTAATGCAGGGCCAGAGTTGGACAATTTAACAGTGGTGGTAATATTCAATTTGGATGATGCTGTGAATATGAAGAGCTCATGTCAGGATAAGGTTTGAGGCTTGTACAGCCTCAGATATTTGCCGAGGGAAGGCATGGAATGTGAGGAGAGGGGATAGTTTGTGGCAGGGACTAATAACAATGGGTTCAGTCTAGCAAAAATTAAATTGGAGGAATTTTTTTGTTAGTCCGGCATTGACTGTTGGAGAAGCAAAGTGGCAATTTAGTGACAGTGGAGGAATCACAATATGTGATGACGTACTAGAGTATGGAGTTGTAGCTTATACAAACTGATATATTTTCAGTTGATGTCACTGAGGAGTATATCAGTTAATTGTCCATTTACAAAAATATACATGACCTCCTCATCACTTCTTTTTTTCCAAGCTATTAGAAATAGTCAGATCAGTTAAAAAATCAAAAATCTTGCTCATTTTATTTTTGTTGAATTGTTACTGTGTTATGATCCCAGACGAATAAGAATATGGAACCCAGAATGAAACCTTGCGTGATAAACCACAGGTTGAATTTTACGGGAAAACAGCTAAGTATTAATTTCAGATAGTTTCATGGAGGTTTTCTTTCCATGAGTTCTAGTGAGTGTTGTTATGCTATATTCCACGGTTACACACCATGCCATTATTGCACCAGCTCATGTTATCTTCTGCTCGTCAGTGTTGGAAGTAGTCACCACTGCAGGGACTTCCCAGGATTCCTAGTCCATGCACTATATTGAAAACATAGCTGTGCACCAGGTCAAAAACTGTTAGGAATTGCCCTTCATGATTCCTATGTGTCCCTCCGAAATAGTTGAGATGGGGAAGTTAGCTCTCTGCTGATCAACAGGAACCTAGAGGATCTGGTGGACAGGGTGTTAGAGAATATGGCCATCTCCTTTGCTGAGGACTTACTGAGAATACCACAGCACCAGCCCTACCAGTCCGATCTGAAACCGCCAGCTGGGTCAGTGTAGAGTCTGTGGTCTGGAGAATTGTTCAGCAGTGCTGCAAGAAGGCTAAAGACCTTCCGGGGTCTATGAGAACATGTGCCACTATCTTCTTTCTGCTACTTTCCACTCAAGTTAACTCTGCTACTGCACACACTTTTGGCCCTCTCATATTGCATGTAATATCTTCCTTCATTCACCCTGAACCACCTCAATCATCCTACCACCACCCCGCCTTCAACATCCTCCTTGCCCCTCACCTACTACACACACACATATACATACGCACATGCACAAAACTCTGGATGACCTCTGTACTGCCTATTAACTCACTCAGGATACCTCACTACTTTTACCCCACACACCGTTACTAACAGCAGTGCAGCTACTTACCACTCACACGATCCCTCCTTTTGCCTCATTCCAGATGAAAATGACCCACAGTAGGGCAGAAAGAGCCAAGACAGGTGATGGGGTACAAAATAGAATTACAAGAGAAACTCAGCAGATCTGGTAGCATCTGTGGAGAGAAAACAGAGTTGACATTTTGGGACCAGTGACCCTTCTTCATTTGTTATTTTTCCGGCATCTGCAGTTGTTTTGTTTTTACAGGTGATGGGATACCTGACTTTCATCTCCTCACCCCCTTTGAGGAGAGAACCCCTGTTTTAGCAAAAGACGACTCTTGTGGTCTCATGTCCCAGCAACCAAATGGGAATCACTGTCAATTGCTATGCTGTTTTCCTTTTATATTCATCCCATACATTCTTAACATGTCTTAATCTCTACACTTACGTTGCAACTGATTTCCTCTTTTGTTTCCTGCAGGTTCCAGTGCAATCTGTACAATCTCTGCCCTCAAGAAAGTAGCCCTGCAAAGCATCATCTCCTCCTCCACCTCTGAGGAAAAAGCCACAGATCCCATGTATTGGCAAGGCTGCTCCCACACTCTCCACCAGGTCAGACTGACAGCTTGGTGGTTGTTATAGCTAGATTGGAAGCAGGAGCATATGCTGGTGAGCACATCATTGCCATATCTCTGCAGATGATTGAGAAAGAAACACCCCATATTACTGGCACTCAGAAGACTGCCGTGTTTCAGGTGTGAAGAGAAATTGTACTTTGGTCCAATGCATGACGTAGATGCTTGTTCTTGCACACAAAGTGTCCTGGTAGCAGCAATACAATGAAAGGTGTCAGTGCACTTCAAAGCACAACATTGAAGTGGAGAATTGCATTGTAGGTGGATCGTAGGTTTGCCATAACATAATGAGGCTGGTATGTTCTGATGCCAATCTTCATGGACTGGGAGCAGTTATTGGGCACTTAATGCCCATGGATTTTAACCTGTGATGTAGGTATCTTCTATCAAGATGGAGGCCCAGAGGAGTAAGCAGTGTTGGATCCTCTAAGTATCTACTTTTCCATGCCACAAATTATTGCTGTCTGGTTTCTATCTGACAATTGGAAGAATAGGAAAGTGAAATCAATGAGGCAAGATTACTAATGGCATGCAAATAGGTCTCTCACTTCTCACTCGCAAGATTCTCATTGTGCCCTCCAAAACTTAGCTGCAGATCAGATTATTTTTCCTTTGAAGTTGTGAATCTCACCATATTTTCCCAACTGACTTGTCATTGCCATGTCTTTCAAAGGCTGGGAAGATACCACTCTATAAATTTATATTTTCAATTTGTTTACCATGATGGTCAGTCACTGAACATATTCACAAGAAGGTTGTTAATATACTTTTAACAAAACAACAAAATGTTTATTTTTTTCACTACACAAGAATTTAGATGAAAAAAGTTTTATTACAAATGTTAAAAATAAAGACTCAACTCTTCTGCCCTCAACATTACAGATACTGTATCTGCATTGAAGTGTCAGTGCTTCCACTTTAAAGATTATTGTTCAGAGAACATGGCTGTAGTTGGTTTCTTCCTGGCAAATGTCTACATTTATTTGGTGGTATCTTAATGTCTCTTCAGGCAACCCTTAAACAAACTAATGCAACTCATTTTTTTTAACACAAGTTCTTTAAATTCCTCTTTTACTGCCTTCTGCTTCTAGAACTTTCTTTTACAAACATTAAATTAACCAGGATTTTTTTTTTTCTGTGAAATTGCTTTGTAAATTGATAATAGTCCCCTTGCTTTCACAGATCTGATTCTAACAGAAACTTGCACACTTACTGAACTTCTGATTAGTTTTATTTCCAAAATCAAAACTGTTTCCAACTCCTTGTGTCCTAGGAGATTATTGCTAGGTAACAGTCCTGTTTTCCCCCTCTTATCTACCCCTATTTTTCTAAAGCACTGAACTATTCACCTCAAGGGATTTTTTTTTAATTGCTTGCTTAAAAGCATATAAAACAGATCTCCAGATACCTCAAAGCCACTCAAAGAACTCAAAAATGAAACCAAGTCCTTCACTTACTAGCCCACACAATATAAAAATGCAGATTAATTATACATTTCCACTTTAGAACTCATTTCCAAATAACAATAGTATGAACCTTCATAATAAATTCAAATTGTTAAAAACCCCACTATTTTGATTCAAATATCATTTTGTATAAGAACACTGATGTGATTAACAGTTGAAATCTGAAATTTAGAACCCTGCATTAAAACTGAATCTACAGTTGTTAAATGCATTGCAGAAACAGATCTTAAATGTTTCTAATACATCATTTAGTACCAGCAATCCTGTCTCTGGGCCATTTGACCTCTCCTGGCCACTAGGCCTCTTATGAAATTAATGAAAAAATGTATTAATAATGCTTGTAGCAATTCCACAAACATAAGCAGGGAGGTCATGGCCTAGGGGTATTGTTGCGGAATTGTTAATCTAGAGACCCAGGTAATATTCTGGGACCTGGTTTGAATCATGCCACAGCAGATGATGGAATTTGAATTTAACATTTCAGGAGATCTGAAATTAGGAGTTGAATGATGACCATGAATCCATCGTTGATTGTTGGAAAAACCTACCTGGCTCACAAATGCCCTTTAGGGAAGGAAACTGCTGTCCTTACCCTGATCTGGCCTACACGTGACTCCAGACCCACAGCAATGTGAGTGACTCTTAACTGCTCTCTGGGCAGCTAGTGATGGGCAATAAATGCTGGCCTAGGCAGAAATGCCCTCATTCTGTGAATGAATATATAAAAAAAAATAAAAGTTCAAAATATTTGGGTGATTAGACATTGAAGGAATAAAATTATTTGATGGGTTTAAAACATGTGACTTTGTCAGGGCAGTAACAATCAATAGACTAAACACAAGGTGATAAAAAGGCAGAGAAAGGATCACAAATCATAAGCAACAAAAATACAATTTCTCAAATAAACACCTTTCCTCAAATTTCATTGATCCATTTACTTTTATTGCAAATGATTTAATGTATAAATTGATCCATTTATTTCAGTCTAATAAGACAAGGCATGACTTGAAAGTTACAGACATTATATAACATGCACCAGCATAGAGTCAGTAGCTGAACTGATTCTGCTACCTCAATTTGCTTTTGTTGATTCTTTTCATCTCTTAATGAGCTCCTATGTTTAATATTAGTAGTTTGATCACTTAGAGCCCAAATTGTCTTGTGTAAAGTTTGGCCAGGGAGGTTGATGTGAATGCAGTCTATTTCAGCAACACACAGTTTTGCTCCCACAGTGAGTTGTGTTAGGACCTTGTAAAGCCAAGTGACAGGAAACTTCAGAAAAATCACTAAGGATGGAAGAGATAGAAGTGAAGTAGAATGAAGGGCAAAATTTCGAATATCAGTCCTGAGGTGGAACTCGAATCTTAGGTAAAAATTGAATACAAAACAATGCAAGGCTGCAGACATAAAAGGGAAACATAGTGCTAATATAATGAACATCAAATTATTTAACAAATTTGTACATAGAGTCTGCTCTTAATAATTCAGAGTTGCTTTATATGCTAAAGCATTTTTTCGCAATAATTTGAAGTAAGCAGTGTAAACAAAAAACTAAAACAATTATTGTAATTTTAATTAAGAGCAGACTTGATTTGTACAACTTCTGGATAAAGTTTATCACCTGCTTTGAGTTGCATTAAGAAGCAACTCGACTCTGAGACAAAACTGAGCTGAACAGAACACAGGTTACAAGTCTCTGGATCATGCAGTAAGCAATTATAATAATCTGTGTAACAATAGCACTTTTTATCACACATTAACCAATTTTACTGAAAATTAGTCATTTTCATAGCTCCCTGGGATATTACATATCTATTTGTATATAATTAAATTGGAGATCTTCCACCAAACGCATTAAAGCTGTTGATTAAACCAAATTATTGACATATCCATTTCAAGCCCATTTAAGCTATTAAAATATTTTCTCAAATGGTAGGAGGATGGGTCTTCGGATGGGTGAGATGCTCTTCAGAGGGTCGGTGTGCTCTCGATGGGCTGAATGGCCTGCTCCCACACTGTAGGGATTCTATGATCTTCTATAGCACATTATATATTCATATTTGGGTATCCTCATGCCTAGATATTTAGTCTTGGAGGGTGAGGGGGGTGGGGAGAAATGGCTATAAACTATGTGCAACTTAAAGAAGAAGCCATGATTGTCTATTTGATAGGGGTGTTATCAATGAAATATTACTGACACTTTATAACGAAAGGAAAATGATATAGACCCTTAGAACATCCTTGTCCTAAGTGAGATCCACCTTCCTTCAATGGGCTGAAGAGGTGAGTCCAATTTATTCTGGATCAAAAATTCACCCACAACCCACCTAGTGGCTCAAGAAGTATTAATCATTAGTTCTTAGTTCTGTGTGCAGCCCATCCAATAGGTGAGAGGCTTAGGAAGGGTTAATGAACAGGTGAAGACATCTGTCAATAGAGGATGTTCTTAAGGGATAGGAAACACGAGGCAGAAGCAATCTGCCTTCAAGGTCAGTTTAATCTTAGTTCAAAATCAAATAAGCCACTTTGTTGCGTAAAAATCTGAAAATACAACAATGTCATTTATGCATGAGCTGGTGAGAGGATCATCCACAGCTGCAGCATGCCAGGAGGTTTTTTAAGCAAATGGATTAATACCTTATTGTACATATTTAATATTTACACAATTCTTCAGGTCATTAAAATTGATTATAATGACTCATTGCATTAACTTACAAATCTACCGTCATTATTGGAAAGAAATGTATTTAAAACTTAAGGGTTGCACATATCAAAAGATTGGAATATCTGCACTAATGCTTCTCATCTAATAGCATGTGCCAGGTCACAAGAGCTTGCAGTGTTAAGGGTGTGTTACTATTGGAACACTGTTGTTTAACATATTCCAATTGTCATTGGCAGCAGAAATTGCAACCTGCTACCTGCACTGAACTTTGGGACATTCTGCATTCCCAAAGTAGTTAATGGCAAAAGAAAACCATCCCTTAACTCCTTGCAAAACATTTTGTTTGGTTTTATTGTCAAGAATGAAATGAACAATTTTGCCTAATCGGTTTCTAGTTTCAGCTAAATAAAAATGATTTTTAAAAATTTCCTTCAATAAACTTGCATCACAGAAAGTAACAATTGCAAGCTGTGATGTGCATCAATACTCAGGAATATAAACACATGTCTGTCAATCATCTGCACAATTGTGCAATTCTCCCTCTATGCAGCTCAAATACAGACCTTTACAAATCAGGCATAAATCTATAAAAATCAAATGTTCAGGAACACTTCATAATTTATGATGGTTTGTTGTATTTGGTCTATTTCATTGAAAATAATGAAAGACCAAACCAAAATAATATAGAATTTTAGTGCAACATAATGCTTACAGTGAATAGTACTGATCACATCAGTCAGGTAACTTGATCACACATATTGGTGATCCTCGAATGTTATTTCAGTAGAATTATTAATTGCTGAAAATGATTAGGTTGAAGCCTAAAATGAGCTATTTTGAAAAATGTGCAGCAGCTGACTCTGGAATTGAAATTAGTTCAGCGATGGCAGGATCCTGAAGCCATTTCAGAGCTGGCATAAGGCAGTAAAGTGATAAACTTCCAACAGCTGAGGGCTCTGGAGCATAAAGTGAATCTCAGATTTCCCACTGCCAGTTACATCATGTTCTTCCCCAAAAGGAATCCAAGTACTGGGAAAATTCTGCAGGTCAGACACTCAGAAACTTTTCCACTATCCCTTTCAATCTGAGCTGTGTCCACTTATTGAATGCTAAGGGTGAAGTGGAGAAAAAAGTCAAATTACTTGTAATTAATATCCAAACAGCTGAAAACACAGATGAACAACCACTAATCTATTCAGTCAGAAGCACATGGGTGATGTTTGTGCTTAAATTTGGACATAAATGCAAAGCATAAGACAATTTTAGTTTTCATTGGACTGCTTGATAAATATGTACTGACAAGATTACAATATAGTTAGAAGTAATAGCAACATAATAGAAAGCAAACTAGTGTGAGGAATGGAAATCTGAAATAAAAACAGAAATACCCACTAGATTAGGCAGCATTTGTGGAGTTAACATTTCAGGTCTATGACCTTTCATAAGAACTGAAGAAAGATAGAAATACAATAGATATTAAGATTGCAGAAGTCTTTTATTTTGTGTCGGGGAGGGGAGGATGGTATGTAGGAAGAGAGTTGCCTTCAGGAAGAACATGAATCTAACCAAAATGGACAGGAAGCAGCTATTTGTAACAAAATCTACATCAAAGCAGTAGGAATCGTTCAAAAAGGAAATAATGAAAGTGCAGGGCCAATACATTCCTGTAAAAGGTGAGGAGTGGAAGGTAACATTCTCGAGAACCCTGGATATTGAGGAATGTAAAGGATTGGATAAGGAAATAAAGAAAGCTTAAAACAGCAATTGCCCTAGAGGAGTACAGGACGTGCAAGGGGTTATTAAGAAACCAAAGAAAGAGCATGATAAAGCACTGGCAAATAAAACATAGGAAAATCCAATGCATTTTATGAGTACATTATGGCAAGAAAATAACCAGCAAAGAATGGGATCCGTTAGGGATTTAAGTGGTAAACTGTGGGAGCAGCCAGAATTTATAGGTGAGGTTTTAAATGAGCACTTTACTGTATTCACAATAGAGAAGAAAGATGAAGATATAGAAATATTGGAAGACAGTGACGTACTTGAGCAAATCACAATTGGGAGGGGAAGTGTCAGTGATCTTAAATTAGGAAAGTCCCCAAGCCTAGATGAGATGAATTTCTGGCTGCTGTGGGAGGTAAGGAAGTAAATTGCTGGGGCTCTGACATGAATTTTTGAATCCTCTCTGGAGACAGGAGGGTCCCAGAGGACTGAAAGACAACTAATATGGTACCAATGTTCAAGGGAAGAGGTAGGGCTAAATCAAGGATCTATAGGCCAGTAAGTCCAAACATCAGTGACAGGAGGACTACTGGAAAAAAATTCTGAGGGACAGAATTAATCTCCAGTTGGAGAGTCAAGGGCTATCAGCATGGCTTTGTGATGAGAATATCATGGCTGACAGGTTTGATTGATGTTTGAGAGGAGTAACTATAAGTATGGATGAGGGCAATGCCTGGATATCGACTACTTGGACTTTGGTAAGGCTTCTGACAAGATCTTGCATGGGAGACTGTAAAGAAAGTAAGAGCCTATGAGATCCACAGCAATTTGGCAAATTGGATCCAAAACTAGATTAATGGAAGGAGGTACAGGATGGTCATTTTTGTGATTGGGAGTTTGTGTAAAGTGGTGCAGCGCAGGGTTTGGTGCTAGGTCTCCTGCTGTTAGTAGTGTACATTAATGATCTAGAATGTAGGAGGAGATCTCTTCAGTAAGTTCACAGATGACACAAAAAAATGATCATGTGGTAAACAGTGAGGAGGAAAGCCTTAGATCTCAGCACGGTATAAACCGGCTAGTCAAATTGGTAGAACAATGGCAAATGGAATTTAATCCTGAAAATGCATTTTGGGAGGACTAAAGACAATGGAGTACACGATAAATGGAAGAACCCTCGGAAGTAACTAACAGCGCTTCTGATGAATATCAAAGTATAAAAGTTACTTTATTCTGATAAAAAGTAAATTGGTATGAGTTGTAATTTCAAACATCAAAGGGAAGATCACCCCATGTTTTGGAAGACAGCTGAAAAGTAGTCCATGTCATCCTGTTCACTGTTCTGTCTCAGGAATGTTTCTCAATGAATGCAGGTAACCAATTACTAAATCTGTCAGTCCACGAGCATTGCTGCCTGGATTTGGGATCATTTCAAATTAATGAAATAGACTTATTCAGAATATATCAAGTTTGTCAACAAATAAATCGTAATTTAGCTGAATGGCAGAACAGGCATAAGGAGCTGAGCAGCTTGCTGCTGTTCTTAAGGTACACAGCTCTTCAATTCACAAAAGGTTTTAACTTATCGTAGTTGTTTGAGTCAACTTAAAACACAAGCTATTGCAACATTTGTTTAAAATTAAGATCGCATGAAGTTTGGTTTGGTTTTCATTTGAACCTGACGGATATGGTAAATGTATTTCCAGTCAGTTGTAGACCACAAAAGTAATGGCAGTTTGTACAACCCGAATATAGGGTTGGCTTAGTGTCAGGGATTAATGCCAGGTGCTTTTATGATAGATTAAACTGGTATAACAGTTTAATCACCAAGTGTGAAACTGTCATATGGAAATTCATTGTTCTTTATCAAGAGCTACGAGAGTGCAACATAATTATTGCATTTAGAGATAGTTCTGAAGTTTCAAGAGATTGCACAATTGTAATGGTGTGTAGCAGCTCGGCTGATTTGGAGAGATGATCCCAGCATCATGGGTAGATTCTCCACAGGAAGAGAGAGAGAATATAACAAAAATAACAGATCTCTTTTGAATGTTTATATGTTTTTTTTCTTTTAGTTTTATTGTGGCTTACCTCTTTGGTTATTAATGTGCTCTTTATGGCACAGATAAAAGGCAATGGCCTAGTACTATTATTGCTGGACTGTTAACCCAGAGACCCAGCTAAAGATCTAGGGACCCGGGTTCGAATATTCAATAAATATCTGAATTGAGAGTCTAATGTTGTTGTCAATTGTTGGAAAAACCCATCTGGTTTACTAATATCCTTTAGGGAAGGAAACTGCCATCCTTACTTGGTCTGGCCTATACGTGACTCTAGAATGACAGCAATATGATTGACTCTTAACTGCCTTCTAGGCAATTAGGGATGGGCAATAAATGCTGGCGTGGTCAGTGACACCGTCATTCCGTGACTGAATCTTTTGTCCCTTCTGACGTGTGTTAGACTGCTTATGCCGATGTTTGAAAACTCATTTTTAGCCCCCACATTAAAATGGATATGCCTTTGTTAAATCTTGTCTAATTCCAGCATTTATACAAATTACTGAACAGAGACTGCTAAGGGCCTGATGCACAACACTCATCACAGTCATAAATCTTAATTTTTACTTTGCACTGTAAAATTTTCACCATTTGCCTCTCGTTACATCCTCCCTGGTTACTGAAATGATTTCATCCTTAATCAGTAAGACTTTTCCTTCTCCCTGCCTTTCTTGTTGATCTGATAACCTGGTATATTTGGATCTAGTTGCGACACTGCTTTGAAATATATTCACTCATGGGTTGCAGCTGTTACTGGCATTTTTTTGCCCATCCCTAACTGCTCGAGAAGAAGGTGGTGATTTGTCACCTTGAACTAGTGTAGTCCACATGTTGTAGATGCATCAACAGCAGTGATCCCTCTAAATTGCACGGCTGCACTGATGCTCAGAGGTTCCGTGCAATAGACTGGAGTGTGATGCATTTGCTTCTGAGCCACACACGTACCTCACAGATCTGTGCAGCAGAAGACGTAATTGGGGGAAACGTTGATCCACAGTGCTGTTAGGAAAGGAGCTCCAGAATTTTGACTCGGCAAAAGGCAGAGATATAGCTCCAAGTCAGGATGCTGCAAGGTTTAGAGGGGAACTTGGGGGTGGCAGTATTCCAATCCATGTTGTCCTTGTACCTCTAGCTGGAAGAGGTTGCAGGTACTATTGAAAATGTTACTACAGTGACTTATTACAGTGCAAGTTGTAGATGGTACATACTGCTGTCACTGTATCAGTGGTGGAGGGAGCAAACGTTTAAGGTGGTAGATGGGTTAACAATCGAGTTTTGTCTTGGAATAGCATTGGCCATGAGGAGAGAATTTCATCAGAGTCCTAAACTTGTGCCTTGTAGATGGTGAATAGGTTTTGGGGAGTCAGGGGCAAGTTACTTCTCTTCTCACCAGTTGCTGGAAAAGCTCAGCAGGTCTGGCAGCAACTGTGAGGAAAATATCAGAGTTAATGTTTTAAGCCCGGTGACCCTTCCTCAGAACTGCAGTTCTGAGGGTTACAGGACCCAAAACGTTAACTCTGATATTTTCCTCACAGATGCTGCAAGACCTGCTGAGCTTTTCCAGCAACTTCTGTTTTTGTTCCTGATTTACAGCATCCGCAGTTCTTTCAGTTTTTACTTCTCTTCTCAGCTGATTTGCTGGGCTTGGCAGGAGTTTAGATCCAACTCCCTGGTTGTGGAATCACTCAGGCCTCTTTTTGCATGCTGCTTCTACTATTTGGCATGAAAGTAGTTCTGCGTTGTAGTTCTAACAGATTGACACCTCAGTATTAGTTGTGCTGTTCTCAGCATGCCTTCCTGCACTTTTCAATGAACCAGATTATCCTGCGTGATGGTCAAGGGAGTGTGGTATAGGTCAGTCGAGGGTTGATGCTTTTCTTAAACAAAAACATTCATGTTCTGTGGGTTTCGAGGGCGTGACTTAACTGAATTTGAGATGGTGTTGGTAGTGAACTGTCTTCTCAAACCTCTGAAATCCATTTGACATCTATAATGCTGTTAGGGAGGGAATTCCAGAATTTTGACCCAGTGACATTGAAGGAACATTGATATATTTCCAAATCAAGATGGTGAGTGGCTGGAGGAGGAATTTGTAGAACTTGTGCGCTTTCATACATCTGCTTTCCTTGGCCTTTGCTTTGGTAGTAGTCATAGGTTTGAAAGGAGCTGTCTAAGAAACCTTGGTGAATTTCTGCAGTGCAGCTTGCAAACGATACACACTTCTACCACTCTACATCAGTGATGGAGGGATTGAATATTTGTGGATGTGATGCCATTCAAGCAGCTACTTTGGCCTGGATTGTGTCAAGCTTCTCAAGTGTTGATGAAGCTGCAGTCATCCAGGCAAGTTAATGGCATTCAATTAGTTTCCTGACTTGTGCCTTGTAGGTGATGTACAGGCTTTGGTGAGTCAGGTGATAAGTTACTCGCTGCAGGATTCTTAACGTCTTTCCTTCTCTTGTAGCCACGGAATCTATATTGCTAGTCCAGTTTGGATCCTGGTCAATGGTAACCTTAGGATGATGATAGTGGAGGATTCAGTGATGGTAATACCATTGAATGTCAAGTAGCAATGGTTAGATCCTTTCCTCTTGGAGATGGTAATTGCCTAGCATGGAGAAGGAAATGTTACTTGTCACTTATCAGCCCAAGCTTGGATATTGTTCAGGTCTTGCTGCATTTGGACACAGATTGCTTCAGTACCTTGGTTGTCACAAAGGGTGTTGAAAATTATGCAGTTATCATGGGTATCAGACTCAGACCATATGATGGTGGGAAGGTGATTGATAAAGCAGCTGAAGATGGTTGTGCATAGCACGTTATCCAGAGAAACACTTGTAACGATGTCCTGGAGGTGACATGATTGGCCTTCAACAACCATATCCATCAGCCTTTGTACCGAACATGACTCCAAACAACAGTGTTGCCAGTCACTGAGGATGGGAACATTTGTGATGCCTCCTCCAATAAATTGCTTGATTGCTCACTACCATTCATAGAGATCTACCACATGGGAAAAGGCCCTTTGGCCTATTGTGTTCCTGCCAGTCAAAAACAACCACCTAACTATTCTGATCCCATTTTCCAGCACTTGACCCATGGCCTTGCATTCCTTAGCATCACAAGCGTGATGACTGGAGAGATAGCAGGGCTGCAAAGCTTAGATCTGAAACTTTGCTGGTTAAATCACTCAGCCTCGCTCATCACTTGTTTGGCACTTGAATATGTCATGTGTTGCAGTTTCATCGGAGTGAAATTTTAGGTATGCATGGTCTTGTGTCTGGCATTCCCCATCAGTACTTTTTTCTGTCAGGGTTGATCCACTGGTTTGTCGGTAATAGTAAAGTGGAGTATATGTCAGGCAGACTATGTTACAGTACACTTCTGCTGCCTCTGATGGCCCACATTTCCTGGATGCGCAGATTGAGTTGCTAAATCTGTTTGAAATCTATCCCGTTTAGCATAGTGCCACACATGACAGAGAGCGTCCTCAAACATGAAGGTGGGACTTCATCCTCACAAAGATTGTTTCTCTTACCAATACCATCACAGACAGTTACATCTGTGGTAGGCAGATTGGTATGAGTGACATAAGGTATGTTTTTCCAACTTGTTGGTTCCTTCACCACCTACCACTGGCCCAAGTCCTTTACAACTCAACCAGCTCACTGCTGCTCAACCACTCTTGGTAATGGACATCGAAATCTCCATCCACTGCCACCCTCAGTGCTTCCTTTAAGCAGAGTTCAACATGGAAATGTGGTTATTGATGGAAAACAGGAGATTCCTTACCCAAGACAACAAGGTGCAGGGCTGGATGAACACAGCAGGCCAAGCAGCATCATAGGAGCAGAGAGGCTGACGTTTCGGGCCTAGA
>NC_063335.1:2531491-2549690 GCF_021869965.1 Rhincodon typus
TGACGTTTCGGGCCTAGATGAAGGGTCTAGGCCCGAAACGTCAGCCTCTCTGCTCCTATGATGCTGCTTGGCCTGCTGTGTTCATCCAGCCCTGCACCTTGTTGTCTCGGATTCTCCAGCATCTGCAGTTCCTACTATCTCTGATTCCTTACCCAAGTTTGTCTTGGTACCACGATATGTCAGGGAAGAATCTACAGTCAATGTTGAGGACTGTCAGGGTGACTCTCTCCTGACTATATACCACTATGCCGCAACCTCTGGTGCGTCTGTCTGACAGAACATACTCAGGGATTATGGTGGTCATGGCTGAGAGAGAGTCGTACATGCTGAATCATACTTTGTAATGTCAGGTTGTTGTTTGACTAGTATGTAGGGCAGCTCTCCCAGTTTTGGCACAAGTCCCCAGATGTTAGTAAGGCAGACTTTGCAGAACTCAGTGGTCTGCTAGCCCATTTCAAAAGCATTTAAGATTCAACCATATTGCTGTGTGTCTGGAGTCAAATGCAGATTAGACCAGGCAACAGCAGGTTTATTTTTGTAAAGGACTTTTGTGAACCAAATGGGCTTTTACAATAATTGGCTATATTTTCATGGTCATCATTATGCAACAGGTTTGTAATTCCAGATTTATTAAATGAATTTAAATTCTAGCAGCTATTGTAGTTAAGTCTGAACTACGTACTGGCTGAACCAAGTCTGGATTACTGGTCCACTTACATTATCTCTACCATCCTATCAGTCTTATCAACCATGACTGAATGGCAGAGCAGACTCGATGGGCCGAATGGCCTAATTTCTGCTCCTATGTCTTATGGTCCTATTATCTCCCCCATGTCTTGCAGTCATGTTTCTGTAATACCACACTACCACGTCAGACTCTTCAAGTTAAACTTGTGCCTGCAATTCACTCAATTTGTTTACTATATTATACAGGTTTTTATGAACTTATTAGACTTCACAGCCTAGCTGCCCTTCTGCTTTCATGTTCTGTTTTTCTCTTCTGCCTTAATTATTTTACATCTTAGTTCATTTACAGGTGGTGTTTAAAGCAGAATTGATTGTTCCTCTACACTTATCACCTTTTTTTGTTTACAAACTATTTATCTCTACTCGTGTTTCCATTCAGCCCCTCCCCTTCATTTACTAGTTTAAACTCATTGTCTGCTAGGTTTCAGCCTGGTTTGGGTAGAGTCCATCCCAATGGTACAGGCTGGTTCTGGAAAATCCATCTGCATTTAAACGCAATAAGATATGAAGTTGGTTATCAGGAACCCCGAGGTTGTGTTTCTAAGTATAACACTTAGAGGAGGTCAGGGAGAACGCTGTTTGTTACTAAGATCAGCGGAGAACAAACAGAGCAGGCACGTGCCAGGGAAAGAGAACAAACTAAAGCGCACTTATCATTAGCTTCTATCTTTTGAAATCGTGCAGCTGTCAGTATTTCACTCAAAGAGCCTGGGCTTGATTAGAGCAAACAGGAATCAATAGTTCTGCCATTTTCCGCACCTTTTAATTTTTTGGATTCTCAGCATCGTGTTCCTCGTCAGAATCTACAAATTAAACAGAAGCAATAAAAGTCAACTTCCGTGCCTCAGAGACAATGGAAGTGAATTATACCAACAAGCAGGCAGGTATATTTTCAGGCAGTGCTACTCATTCTTTTTTTCTGGATAGAAAATGATTAGTGAATGAAACACATCATTCTGTTTAACCAGTTCTGTAGGTGTTACATTCAAATCCCTCATATTTGCCTTGCTCCTATTTTCTTTCAAGCTTTAAAAAGTTGGCATGGTTCTGTTTCAATCAAAAGTGATTTCACAGTCTTACAATCTTTTAAGGGATTTCTCCTCCTTCTAAATGTCTTACTTTAAGTCTTTTATCAATGGACCCTTGTTCACATGCTTCACAATTGGAAACAATCTACTTCTATCAATTTTGCCCTTCTTGTCATACTCTATTTCTTTTCATGATATTGCCTAATATGCAGAGCATTTCTAGCATTTTTTTAAAATTATTATTTCAGATTTCCAGCATCTGCAGAATTTTGCATTTGTGTTAAACATGGACAGGCTCCCATTAAAGGGCACTCAGAGTTAGATACTAAATAAAAACCAAAAGAACTGCGGATGCTGTAAATCAGGAACAAAAACAAAGTTGCTGGAAAAGCTCAGCAGGTCTGGCAGCATCTGTGAAGGAGAAAACAGAGTTAACGTTTCAGATCCGGTGACCCTTCCTCACCGGACCTGAAACGTTAACTCGGTTTTCTCCTTCACAGATGCTGCCAGACCTGCTGAGCTTTTCCAGCAACTTTGTTTTTGTCACTCAGAGTTAGAGCTCCCTTCGTAGCTAAAGAAATACAACTTTAAGAAAATTAAATAAAAAAGAAACAAATTTGATGGATGTCAATTCATAATTCAACACAGCACCAAGGTGAATATGGGAAGTACAGAGGAAAACTGAAAGAAATGAGGGACAAAGAAAGTATGTGAATAGATTTGCAGATAATGCAACAAGGGAATAAAAAAAAAAATTTAAACAAATTTAAAAGGGCAACCAAAAGGGACATGACTTATTTTGGGACTAAAAAGATAACTTGTAGGGGGTGAATGATATTGTTGAGTACATTGGCTGCATCCTGTACTCTAGTGATGATGGCTGTAGTGTTGTAGCAATGGGGACAGTAGTAGCAATGTTGGATTGGGTACAATAATGAGGTTGTTAAAAAGTTTGACAACACTTAACTGGTACATATAGTACAAATCCTAGGTTACCAAAGGTGGAAATTGTGGGGGCACTAGGCATAATCTCCCAAATATCCTTGAATATGGGAACAGTGAAAGAGCACCAGAAGTTTCAAAAACAAAAATTAACCCTCAATTCTGGGAAGGAGACAGATAAACTGGTACCTCCAGGACAGTCAACTTAACAGCAACTGTGTCTAATGTCTTTAAAATTTCAGCAAAGGAGAATGAAGTTCCATTTGGAAAACACAGGCTAATATAAAGTTAAATGAAAAGAACTACAGATGTAGAAAATATGAAACTATAGCAGAAATCAAATGAAGTTAATGTCTTTTAGCAAGTCAATTTCAATCAAGATTTTTGAACTAGACAGGGTTGATTAGGACGGTGCAATTTATATTGAGTGTATGGACTTTCAGAGGTAACCAAATAGATAATAATAGAGTTATTAGAAAAAGCTATAGGGAGAGGCTGAATAGGTTGGGGCTATTTTCCCTGGAGCATCAGAGTTTGAGGAGTGACTTTATAGAAGTTTATACAATCATGAGGGGCAATGGATAGAGTGAATAGCCAGGGTCTTTTCCCCCACAGTAGGGGGCATAGGTTTAAGCGGGGAGGGGAAAGATTTAAAAGGGATCTAAGAGGCAAATTTTTTCATGCAGAGGGTGATGCGTGCATGGAATTAGCTCCAGAGGAAGTGGAGGAGGCTGGTACAATTAAAGGCATCTGGATGGTACATGAATAGGAAGGGTTTAGAGGGATACGGTCCAAATACTGTCAAATGGGAGTAGATTAATTTAAGATATCTGGTCAGAATGGACAAGTTGGATCGAAGGGTCTGCTTCCATCCTGTATATCTCTATGATTCCATGAGTCTAATTGAAGTCCATAGGCTTAAACTGATACTGAAACCATAGAAACAAAGCTGGCTAACAGACAAAAAAAAAAAAAAAAATCAAAACAACAAGGAATGGTGGTTTGTCAGAGGCAAGGAAATATATATGCATCCCCAGAGGGACTAATATTAGAATCATTTTTTTGTTAATATACAAGGATGACCTGGACCCAGGTATATAGAGTACAACTTCAAGTTGTGCTGATGATATGAAACTTGGAAATGTAGTAAACATTAGGGAAGTTGGAAACAGATTTCATGACTCAGATTGGTGAAATGCGTAGATGTATAACAGGTAAAATTTAATGTGCAGTGATGTATCTCAGTATGAAGAACAAGAAATTATGTACACTAAATTATACAATTTTAGAGAGAGGGCAGAAGAGATGCTTCCAATTGATACAGGAAATAGGACAGTCTTAAAGTAACATGAGGAATTTTTAAAACTTAAACACAGCAAGTTGCTGTGATCTAGAATGAACTGCCTGAAAAGGTGGTGGATGCAGATTTAATTGTAATATTCAAGAAGAAATTGGAAAAACATTTGAAAAATAAATATATTTAGGGCTGTAACAGAAAGGGTAAAGTAGGAGCACTATTTGGATAGCTCTTTCAAGGGGCTGGCACAGGCTCAATTAGCCATATAGCTTCCTTTTGTGCTGCATCATATGCTACCAGCTACATCAGTCTTGGGTTCAACAAAAACATTTCGAATTTAGATCTTTTTTCACATTTCTAACACCTTGCAGTTTGCAGTAGTCTAGTGAATCTGTCCTGCAGCTATCCATTGTCTCAACATCTTTCCGGTGAATGTGGATACACTATAATTGTACAGGTTGCATCAACAGTTGTCTTACTGTCCGCTGGCAAGTCTTTTTTAAGAGATTAACTTATTTTGTTGCACAGCACAGCAGAAAAATTAAAACATTCAAATATTTACAGAGTATTTAAATGTTGCAGTGGACAAACCTTTCAGTTACAGCTAGCCCATGCAATTAGATCTTTTGGTTCCTCTTAAAGCTAAACTTTTTTAGAAAAAGTTTATTTTTAACATATAGCAGATTTTGAAGGAGACAGCCCAAGATAAGTGAAGTGGTGGTTGTTCTGTGGCTGAAAACAGTTAAACTCCCACAACTAACACCTGCAACAACTTAACCCAGACAGCTCAGCCGAAACTAACACTATGCAGGAAATACTCACTGTGGTTTAAGATCATGGCTTGGAGCTAGAGATTTGGGAAATATGTTCCTGTGGCAGAGAATCAATCCCTCAAAAGAAAAAAGTTTCAACCCATCTCTTTGAAAATAACTGAACAGGACAGGATGTGGTGGAGAGACTGTGCAATACAATAGGAGCACCATGTCCAAAGAACTGGCAACTGAAACAGGCACAGACCCAAGACAGGGAGTCTTCTATTGAACCATGAGCTCATTAACCTACGTGCCACACAATAACTTATGCATCCTAACACCATCAGTCTAGCTCAGGGACAAAATTGTATTACTTCCAAAAACAAAAACCACCACATCAGCATTCATGACAACTTCAATGTAAAATGGTCACATCAACCCTGATCAGCCGACCTACAGATATCAATCAGCATGGCTATACTGAAGGTCAGTCACTGGTTAACAGCTG
The DNA here is from genome assembly GCF_021869965.1 of Rhincodon typus. NCBI lineage: Eukaryota > Metazoa > Chordata > Chondrichthyes > Orectolobiformes > Rhincodontidae > Rhincodon > Rhincodon typus. The sequence goes on from NC_063335.1 coordinate 2,536,766, forward strand.
CTCTGTGCTTCAGCAAAACGTACTTCTGAGAATCAACGTCACTTCAACCTCTTCCGTACTGGTTAGAACTGAATTCACACTCCAAAAGGCTGTTCAGAAAGCAGAAGTCCACATTTGAGAAAAACTCAGCAATTGCTCACAACACAGGACAAAACTCAATTTTTGAATCACATTATGGCACTGGAAAGCATATTCTGAGCAGAGTAACAAATACTATTTAGAAAGCATTACTCAGGAATATGAATAGGTTGTAGCTGATATTTACTGCAACATGCACAAAAAAGACGTAAATCAAACTAGAAAAAAAATGCAGTGCTCGTGAAAAAAAAGTTGCAAAACTTCAACATTCTTTGTCACAAGCTTATTTTTAAACAGGTGAACCAATTCAATTCTTACAAGCATGATAACAGTTGGATTTTCTGCACGTGCTTCCAGCCAACATGGCTCTTGGTTCACCAAAAATAAAGTGATGACACCTACGCCACTGAAGGACAAGTACAAGGGCAACTGTGTTCAGTTCTGGTTGCCACACTACCAGAAGAATGTGGTGGCTTTGGAGGGTACAGAAAAGATTTACCAGGATGTTACTTGGTACGGAGGGCATTAGCTATAAACGGGAGGTTGGAGAAACTTGGGTTGTTCTCACTGGAACGACAGAGGTTGAGGGGTGACTTGATAGAGGTCTACAAGATTATGAAGGGCATGGGCAGAGTGGACAGTCAGAAGCTTTTTCCCAGAGTGGAAGAGTCAGTTACCAGGGGCCATTGATTTAAGGTGCGAGGGGCAAGGTTTAAAAGGTAATGTACGAGGCAAGTTTTTTTTTTAAAAACACAGAGGATGGTGGGTGCCTGGAACTCGTTGCCAGGGGAGGTAGTGGAAGCAGATACTATAGTGACTTTTAAAGGACATCTTGACAAATACATGAATAGGATGGGAAGACAGGGGGATACGGTCAGGTAGGGGGTTTTAGTTGTGATGGGCAGCATGTCGGTGCTGGCTTGGAGGGGCGAAGGGCCTGTTCCCGTACTGTAATTTTCTTTGTTCTTTGTACCTTGCAGCACCTCTAATGCTCAATTGTTTAGGACTGGCTTACAGAAGGACTGGTCCCCATTCCATGCAAGAATGCTTCAATTTCAGAAGCACTTAGGAATGTGACATATAATACATTAGGAAAACAGATAAAACCTGTATTTAATTTGCATCTTTAACATAAAAACTGTCATCATTTATACAGAAACATGATCAGTCAAAACACAAAATGAACTAAGGTTCGAGTAGATTTATAGCTTGGGGTGTGGATGCTGTGGTTGATTCACTCGCCAAGCCAACCACAACAGAGAACTGCTTGATGAGTGGTCAAAATGCTCCCTGAAATAGGTGGGTTAAAAGAAGAGAGATGGAAAGCAGGGAGTGGGGTCAGAAGCAGAAGTAAAGATGGTCATAATCTTGGAAAAAAATTCAGAAATTATTATTTCCTGAAGGCCAGGGATCAAGGGTTTTATTGATGATGCAGGAAAGACAGAACTTTACACGGAAGGGGAACTTTCTTCTACCAAGGTGGATACAGCAAGTGGAAGATGGTTAGGAGTTTGCAGATCTGGAGGCGTGAAATTAAATTCTAACAATTGAGTTAGTCAGTGGTGGAAGACTTTGGGAGGAATTTGGCTCTAGGAGATGGTGAGTTTCAGTGGTTTGCACCAAATGTTAAGGCAGGATTAAATTGTCTAATGTAACAGGTGCTTAGGGAGGGAATACACTACATTAGGCACTAGATTCAGAGCCGTTCTCACTTGTTCCACAGACTAGCATGTGGGTGGAAATAAATTGTGCAGGGAAGAGGATAAGTTGGGAGTCCAGATTGTGGAGAATTTTTTTTTTTTTTAAAATATGATATAAATCAGAGTACTTGGGACAGAATAACATCCCCAGTTTCAGCAGTCCTGGGCAACTGCTGTTTCCTGATCGAATCATGGATGTCGTTTATGCAAAAATTTTGGTGAATGGCCAATTAATGTTGATTTGCATGCAGGATATCTAAGTGGAAATTAATCAGACCATCAATATTCTAAACACGATTGTACATTTCACACCAATGAACACATATCTGTGGTAAATTAACAGCCTATCATTCCATTCGATTAGTGATTATTGACAGCCATGAGCCTATACAGGTTGAAACTTCCCCACAATTTCTGTTGTATACCTACAATACTCACCAGCAACAGATTCAGGAGGTGAATAAAACTGTCCATCAGACAGGGGGCCAGGAAGAATAAGAGGTGCATGCTCTGATACATCAGACACTACAAAGAATCCTAGAACAGGAAGAATGACACTTATTACAGACACAGGCAGACCAAATTGTACAAGATTTATTATAGTTCATATCCCTAAAACAAGTTAGAAGTTGTAATTTAGTTTACTGACCTGACATGCATCATACCATTCAAATGTATAGACCAACATGCTATTGATTTGAATGCTCTTACAGCAAGAGTAGAATCCCATGGACTCATGAAAGGGAAATCAGGCCTGACAAATTTACTAGAATTCTTTGAGGTGGTAACAGCAGGACAGATAAAAGGAATGCAGTGGATGTAATATGTTTGGACTTTCAGAAGGCTTTGATAAGGCACCATACATTAAGCTGTCTAATAAGAGCTCATAGTGTTGGAGGTAGTATAATTAGCATGGGTAGGGGATTGGCTAACTAATAGAAGACAGAGTTGGGATAAGGAGGCCATTTTCAGGATGGCAGTCTAATTACTGGTGTGCCACAGAGATCAGTGGTGGGGCCACAATTATTACAACATATATTGATTACACAGACAAGAATGGTGACTATACTGCAGATGACACAAAAGTAAGTGGGAAGGCAAGTGGTGAATGTGTCTCTGGAAGAATATAGGCACGTTAAATGAATAGGCAAGAGACAGTAAGAATTGCCGATGCTGGAATCAGAGATAACATATTCTGAAGAAGGGTCCTGACCTGAAACGTCAGCTTTCCTGCTCCTCTGATGCTGCCTGGCCTATTAATGATTAGGCAAAACTTGGTAGATGGAATACAATATGGTAAAGTGTGAAGCAATGTACTTTGACAGGAAGAAAAGAAGAGCTGAATATTATTTAAAATGGAGAAAGACTACTGAAAGCAATGGAACAAAGGAATTTGGGAGCCTTCATCCACAAATCACAAAAAGTTAGCATCCAAGTTCAGCAGGTAACAGGAAAGACAAATGGAGAGTTAACCTTTATTACAAAGGGAATTGAGTGTAAAAAGAGGGAGATTTTGCTAAAACTATACAAAATACTAATTAGATCTCAGCTGTAATACTGTGAACAGTTTTGGCTCTCTCATCTAAGTCAAGATATTCTGGCATTGGAGGCAGGGCAGAAAAGGTTCACAAAGCTGAAACCAGGTATACAAGGACTGTCTTAGGAGGAGAGATTGAGTAGGTTAGGTTTCTACTCATTAGACTTTAGAAGAATGAGGCAACTTTGTCGAAACGTACAGCACTCTTAGGGATTTTTACAGGGTAGATGTGGAAAGGTTATTTCCCCCTATCTAGAACAAGACGGCATAATCTCAGAATAAGGATTCACACATTAAGATATAGATGAGGAGGAATTTCTTCTCTCAGAGGATAGCAAATCTGTGGAATGCTTTACCAAAGAGGGTTATCAAAGCTCAGTTGTTAACTATGTTCAAAGCTGAGACAGACAGAATTTTAAATAGTAAGAGAATCAAGGGTAATGGATTAAAGGCAGGTAAGTGGAGTTGAGGATTATCAGATCAACCATGATCTCATTAAATTCCCCAAGACGTAGAGCACGTACGGGCATAAAATTGTAACTTGAACTGATTTCAATGCAAAATTCAGTGTTACAAATCAAATTATTGTGTACCATCTATATCACCTGCCCCTGATTATCCGAGTGCAGCCTGTGGGGAATAGACAGCACAAAAAGCAGTAACTGCACTTACTGTTTTCACCCTTTGCCTCTTGTGGCAACACCTTAAAATCCAGGAACCAAGTCTCAATCCAGGCTAGTATGAAGGAGATGATTGGCAGTAAGTAAGCAAAGGCAGTACCTTGGACCAGGAGCTAAATTAAAATGAAAACCATTGACAAATTAAAAATCATGATGGTACAAAATCACAATTTTTAAAGAATTTATTCTTTCACAGGATGTGGATGTTGCTGGCTAGACTGAATTTATTGCCATCCCACACTGCCCTTGAGAAACTAATTATGAGCTATATTCTTGAACTGCTACAATCCTTGGGGTGTAGGTACTATTAATCTGCACTTGGCAATAAATTGAATGTCAGTGAGTAAGTTAAGTTCCACTAAGGTTGCTTAGCTCCTGACTTCATTACAGCTTTGATTCAAACGTGGACAAAAGAGCTGAACTCCAGTGGTGAAGTAAGAGTTACAGCTCTGACGTCAAGGCTGTATTTGACAGTGTGCCATCAAGGAGGTCTAGCAAAACTAGAGTCAATGGGAACCTGTGGCAAAACTCTGTGCTGGTTGGAGGCATACATAGCACAGAGGAAGATGGTTGCAGTTGTTAGAGTTTAGACATTTCGGTTCCAGGACATCAATGCAGAAATTTCTCAGAATAGTGTCCAAGACTCAAACCATCTCCATTAATGACCTTCCTTAAATCATGAGGGGTCAGAAATGGGAACATTAGCTGATGATTGCACAATATTCAGTAGCATCTGTGACTCCTCAGATACCGATGCAGTCTATGTCTAAATGCAGCGAGACCTGGACAAATCCAGCCTTGGACTGAGAAGTGACAACTAACATTTGCTCCACATAAGTGCCAGGCAATGACCACACCCTTCAAGACAGAATCTATCCATTGCACCATGACATTTGATGGCATTACCACCCCTGAATCCCCCACTGTTGACATGCTGGTGGTTATAATTCACAAGAAACTGAAGGGTACTAGCCATGAGCAGGTCAGAAGCTAGAAATCCTGCAACAAGTCACTTATCACACAAAGCCTGTCCATCATCTACAAGGCACAAGTCAGGAATGTGATGTAATACTTCCTTAATGTCTGAATGTGCGCAGTTGCAATAATGTCCAACAAAACTTGACAACATCCATATCAAAGCAACACAAATATTCAATTCCTCTATCACCAACACACACTAACAGCAGTGTGTGCCATCTATAAAACGTATTATAGAAATTCACTAAAGCTCCTCAGACAGCACCTGCCAAACCTATGACCACTACCATCTAGAAGGACATAGGCATCATGCATGGGAATACCAACGTTTGCAAGTTCTACTCCAAACCAATAACCACCCTAACTTGGGCTATATCACCATTCTTTCACTGTCACTGGGTCAAAATCCTGAAGCTCCTCCCTAATAGCACTGTGGGCGTACCTACATCAAACGGACCATAATGTTTCATGAAAGCAGCTCGCCATCACCTCGCAAGGGGGATGGGAAATAAATGCTGGCCCGGTCAGCGAAGCCCACATTCCCTGATGAATAACAGAACAAAATCTAGGGCACTGTCCTTGTGAGATTGGAAGGTACTATCAAAGGAATCTTGGTGAATTAATGCAGTGTGTTTTGTAGATGGTATACACTGCTAGCATTGTGCATTGGTGGTGTTGAGCCAGAGTACTGTTGGAGGCTGCATTCATCCAGGAAAGAGGAAAATAGTCCACTGCACTCTTGAATTCTGCCTTTTAGATAGCAGAGAGACTGCAGGAGTCAAATGGTGAGCTGCTTACTGCAGAATTCCTAGCCTCTAGCCTGATGTTGCAGCCATAATGTGGTCAAGTTCAGTTTCTGGTCAATGGTTAGCCCCAGTTTGTTCATAGTGAGAAATTCATGATGGTAACATGAGTTGAATCAAGGGGAGAGACCGCAGATTCTTCCAAGTTTGAGACTGCCACTGTCTGGCACTTAAGTGATCAGTAACATTTATGCACACATCAACCCTGAATGTTACCTGGTTCTTGTTGAATAGACAAACTGCTTTGGTATCTGATATCTGGTGTTGAACACTGTACAATCATCAACTAGCACACCCACTTCTGACTGCAGGATGGGTCATTGATGAGACAGCTGAGGACACTACCTAGATAAACTTTGGCAGTGGTGAACTGGGACTATGATGACTGGCCACTAAAAATCACAAACATCTTCCTTTGTACTATGTGTAATTCCACCCTGTGAAGAGTTTTGCACCTGATTCCCACTGACTTCATGTTTTCTACTTTTCCTTTATATCATACTCTGTCAAATGCTGCTTTGATTTCAAGGGCAGTCAGTCCCACCTTAATGAATATTTTATTCAGCATTTTGAAGCACAGTCAGTACATACCTTGGAAACAATTACTTTTACAATTAGAAAGGCACTGGTGACAGCTGTTGTAATCTGTGAAGAGAAGAATAATGAAGAGAAGAAGCATTTACAGTCGTAAGAGGAGAAATGACAGATTTGGTAATTCAGTGCTCAGTACTGATGAAAGATTAATCTAACTTTATTTAAACGTTAGAACTGTGACCCCACTCATGAAAATGATCACACTTTATCCAAAGTTATTCATTCGATCAGACACACCTAACAGAAATCAGGTAATCACGACCGAACCTTCTATTTGTACTGTCCAGCCCTGACAGGGGTCATGCTCTCTGCATCATTCAAGAGTGTGTGGAACAGTGAAATAACATTTGAGGGAAGAAATAATTTTGTGTGCACCAGATTAGTTACTCAAATCAAAAGCTCACAGGTCATTGAAATGTAAATTGCTACATCACTCGATTGAGAAGAGGTGCCCTTTCATAGAATCCCTACAATGTGGAAACAGGCCCTTCGGCCCAACAAGTCCACACCGACCCTCAGAGCATCCCAACCAGACCCATACCCCTATAACCCACCTAATCTACACATCCTTGAACACTATGGGCAATTTAGCATGGCCAATCCCCCTAGCCTGCACATCTTTGGACTGTGGGAGGAAACCGGAGCATCCGGAGGAAACCCACGTAGATATGGGGAGAATGTGCAAACTCCACACTGACAGTAGCCCGAGGGTGGAATCGAACCCGGGTCCCTGGTGCTGTGAGGCAGCAGTGCTGATAGAACTCCTACTCCCTGATCTGGAATCGAACCTGGGCCACTGGGCTGAAAGCGCCAAATCCTAACTGCTAGACCACCGCTAACTTCAGACTTCAGTTACAGCAAACTGCTGGCCAGTTTACAAAGAATTTGATTCTACACATTTCCCAAATGAACATGATAATAGCTTATTTTCACTGCATCTATAGTCCATGTCACCATTTATAGACAATTTTAATATAAGCCTCTCATCTGTTTTGAGGAAGGGATTAAGAAGAGGGCAGTTTCTGGCTGACATTTGGTAGATTTTCAATGTTTTAAGACAGGGAACAACAGCAATATTGTCACACCACTCACCGCAATCATCCACCAGTGGTTTAACCTAAACAGAGCGTACGCAATAACCAGCATAAGGAATCGGAACACTGCCAGTAACTGGGAAGGACAAAGAGGATTAGATAAAAACTGTAAAGTATTTGAAGCCACATTAAATAAGTATTTCAAGAGAAAATCTACTCACGAAGATATCAAAGTAAGATTTATGGAAGTCATAGTGAATGACCTCACTTTCTAAACTATGAATTATGCCACCATCTACCTAGAAAACAAAAAGACACAAGTGGAATTATTTTGCCAGCAATGGTTACTGAAACTGGGGATTAAATAATCCAACATCCAGATACATACTGGCAGTTATTCAGATTTTAAACATGGATCAGATATACTAAACATTACCAATTTGTAAGCACTAAGAAATGTCCTAATTATCACCACCAATTAGTGTTGGGCAACAAATGCTGTCCTTACATTCCGTGAAAACAAAAGAATTATCAAGCTATTCTAAAAGAAACTATTCAGTTTGTGATATTCCGATACATTGCAGTTATTAATCACGTTTGCCATGGGATCATTGCCAGCATAAGCGTGGAGTTTCATTTCCGAAACTCCTCAAAATACTGATTTACCATGAAAATCTAGAACTAATAATTCACAATAAATATCCAGAAGAAATGGCCCTTTGTTACTCCAAGTGCATTTGTATGGAGTGAGCTAATATTATGAAAAATAAATAAAAGGGCATATACAGGAAGAGCAGGAAATAGACAGGGTGCAGAACTCTATCACAGAGTGGAACATATTAGGCTAAATGGACTCTTACCAAGTTGCAAAATTCGATGAGTCCATAAACACCGTATCAGAATAATTAAACCAGATCTGAATGATTCAAAGGCCTCAAACAGGGTGGTCAGCTCAAGTCTGAATGAATGTCAACAATCCATTAAATTGACCTTATATTAAACCAAAACAATCAGTTTCAGTTCTGCAAATCCTGGAGCCTTCAAAAAAAAAAACTAGGGAAACAGGAGACAGAATGTCTCTCTTTGAATGTCCTGACCTTTTCACCCAACAGCCCAACACATGGTCCTCCGAAACCCATTCCCTTGATATACATTGCTGCAAAGTGTGAAGAGGAAATGGTAGTGGATCACAATATTGGGGCAATCCCTTCTGGGGTAAACTCATATGTAACATCTGCAAACTGGGAGTGTGGAAGAAATTACAGGTTAACAGTGGCTATTTTGGTGAGAATCAACACTGCAGTCAGTCATTTTGAAAACTAGTTCTTAGCTGAAAGTGCAAGGAATAAGAAACTTAAAGCTTCTAGGGGCCTGTAATATGGCAGTTTCTGAGTAGAGTTTAGGCAGGCCTTCACAAGGTGATGACAGTTAATGACTAGAGGATTACATTTAAGTTAAAGCTGCGTGTACAGCAATACTGTGTTGCTTAAATGAAGTTGACACAAGGAAAGCTCTCTATCAGAGGATTTTTCAAAACATGATATGCATGACTCTGGCAAGGTCAAAGTATTTTGGCCCATCTGAATTTCCCTTGAGTTAGTGGTAATGGGAGACCTTCTCGAACTAAGTGAATTGCTCTGCTATTTCAGAGGGTAGTTAAGAGTCAACCACATTGCTGGGGAACTGGAGTCATGTATGCCAGACCAGGCATACTCCCTTCCCTGAAGAACATTAGCGAAGCAGATGATTGCTCTTTACAACAATCAATGATGGTTTCATGGTCACCATTATTGAGGCTAACTATCAACTCCAGAATTTTATTAAATTAGTTAAAGTGAAACTCCATAGCTACCAAGGTAGGATTTAAACTAGTGTCTCCAGAACATTAGCATGGTCCTTTGAATTATTAGCCCAGTGGTATTACAAATATGCCTGTTTTCTCAAGAGGAGAGAAGGTATAGCAAATAAACTTATTACATTGCAAGCAAACAATTCCAACTGTGAGTCAAAAAGAGAGGCAAATAGGATTGTATCGCATTATCAAGAAAGGAGAGGGAGTGGCATAGTGATAATGTCACTGGACTAATCATCCAGACCTCCAGGCTAACGTTCGGGGTGGGGGGGCAGAAATCGGTTCAAATCCTGCTACGGCGCATGTTGAAATACCTCAACTCTCTCTAAAACTCAATAAAATTCTGGAATAGAAAGCTCACCTATTAAGAACATAAGAACTAGGAGCAGGAGTAGGCCGTCTGGCCCTTTGAGCCTGCTCCGCCATTCAATAAGAACATGGCTGATCTTTTCGTGGACTCAGATCCACTTACCCGTGTTCTCACCGTATCCCTTAATTCCTTTATTGTTCAAAAAAAAAAAATCTACTTTTTTTTTAAAACCTTTACTGAAGTAGCATCAACTACTTCACTGGGCAAGGAATTCCACAGATTAACAACCCTCTGGGTGAAGAAATTCCTTCTCAATTCAGTCCTAAATCTGCTCCCTCTAATCTTGAGGCTATGCCCTCTTGTCCTAGCTTTACCTGCCAGTGGAAACATCCTCTCTACTTCTATCTTATCTATTCCCTTCATAATTTTATATGTTTCTATAAAATCCCCCCTCAATCTTCTGAATTCCAATGAATATAATCCCAATCTACTCAGTCTCTCCTCATAAGCCAACCCCCTCAACTCCAGAATCCAACAATGTAACCACTGCCAACTGCCATAAAACCCATCTGGTTCATTAATGTCCTTTACGGAAGGAAATCTATCATCCTTACCTGGCTTGGTATACATGTGACTCCAGAGTTGTTTGTCCATTAATTACCCTCTGGGCAATAAATGCTGTCTTAACCAGTGGCACTCAGATTCCACAAATGTTTAAAAAGTACATAGTAGAACGGCCTCTGACTATTGTAGGAGATATAGTCGGATCTCTTCAAGACAGCAGTGCATGCAGTCTGGTCACCCAACCAATGGAAGGTTGCTGATGCCGTAAAAGGAAGGAACGTGAAAATTAAGAGTGGTAAACACAACTTAAAATGTGAGGAAAACTGGACAAAGTGCAAGAAAGAAACAGATCAGCAATTCTCTGCTCGCAGGAGAACAAGATGAACATCGTCAGTGTTTCCACATACCTGTAATTCCCTATCCCCGAAACCACTGTAATAAATCTCTAAGACACTCTCCAAAATTAATTTTGAATTGAATGCACCTATTGGCGTCAAACTAGTATTTGATATAGATTCAGTACAAATTTCCTGACTTTTGTAATCATAGTCCTTAATTGGGCTTTATAAAGCCCATTACACAAACTATTGTATTAACTGTTTTGTTAAAGTCATGCTTCCTTCAAAAGATTGTGCACAAATAACCCCAGCTCTGTCTTCTTGCATAGACCAGCAGAGTCAAATAGTAACTTTTGTGCCTTACACTGGCTGAGGGTGTGTGTAAAGTGAGGTGACACTTTGCCTAAACGTAGGTAAGTTCTTAAACTTGTCACCCACAATGAGCAGAGATACCAGCCAAACTTAAATTTAGTGATTTAAGAAGAGAGACTCTCACAATGGCAATAAAAATAATCTATTTTAAATTCAAAAAATAATATTTGGTCCTTTGATCTCATTGGATGGGTGATTATTCTTACTGGCCACATGCTATCCATATTTTATCAGAGCCTCTATCCTCTGTCTGTCCATTCCCAGCAAGTTTGTCTCACCACTTCATCCCAATTCTCTATCTGAGCCTCTCCCCTCACTTCTTCCATCTCCAACAATTTGATCAACTTAACCCAGTCTGCACATGTTTGTCAAAGGGTATCAGTGGCAACAAGTCATTTGCAGAATATACACAGGGATGTATACAAAGCTGTCGCTTGACTGCAGAAGCCTACATTAAAAACGGAGTTTAATACTTACATTTAATTCTATTATCCACAGCAAACCAACAAATAAAAGGTCAAAAGTAACAAATAAGCAGAAAGTCCTCCTAACATCAGAAATAGGTTTCCTGTCACTGTATGGCTCTAATCTAGCTGCAAGTTGGGATGTGTGAACGGAATGTGTGGTACTAAGGGAAGTACTGGAATTGAAACGATCAGCTCGAGCTTCCTCCTGGTCATTCGGCAATTTGCTCATCCTGCACGACTCTACCGTAGCTTCAGCATCACCAGAAGCAGCTGTACAAGAACAGAAACATGACAGTTCAGCAGAGAAGTGTAGGAGGAGAACGTAAAAATAGTAAACACATGGTTTGCTTTCCTCAAATAAGGACCAGGCAACTTATATTAATACAACTACCACCCCCAATTTAACTATAACTGCCCCTATCAAACTCCCACTGCGTTAAGCCCCCGCCACCAGAATCTCAGATGCCCAGAAGGGGGAGGGTTACTTGGTTCATGGGCATGAGAGCTGCTCCTGCAAGCTCCCAGGTTGTCAATGGATAGATGCATTAAACCATGGTATGAAACACTGACTAAACTTCCTTCTGTGTATTGTGATTCTGACTATCGAGTCTGTGTTGGCTCTTTCAAGGAACAAACCATTAGCCCTATTTTTTTGATACAACTTTCTTTTGAAAATATTTATCCAGTTTCCATTTGAAGTCTCTGTTTCTACCACCCTTTCTAAATTCGAACTGCTGACTGCATAATAAGTTTGTTCCTTCTAATGTCACCTCTGGCTCTTTTACCAATCTTTTCACTTCCTATCCTTAGGATTTGTCTTTTCAGCCATTACAAACAGTTTCTATATTTAGAATAATTAAACCAAAGATTTTGAACATTATCAAATCTACTCTTTGCTGTTAACTGTTCTCTTTCTCTACACAAATGCTGCCAGATGTCCAACACTCTGCTTTTATTTCACAATTCCAGCAATCGCAGCATGTCTTCTCTACTCAAAGGAGAACAAGGTGAGCTTCTTCAGTCTTTCAAGATACGTGTAAGTCTCAGGGATGAGGAAGATTGTAACAAATTTCTCTGTATCCTCTCCAAAGCATTCATGTCCCTCGTAAATTGGTTTTGGATGTAATAATACCTATTGGAGTCAAACTTTTGTTCTTTACAGATTCAGTACACTTTCTTGACTTTTGTATTCATAGTCCTTCAACGGACTTTATGAAGCCCGTTACCCATAATACTGTAATAACTGCTTTGTTAATCAGGCATGACTTTAACAAAGATTTGTGCACAAACAACCCCAGTTCTGTCTTCTTCCATCTCTTTTAGTGTCATTTAGTTGTATTGCCACTCATTCTTCCCAACAATAGTAGTTGAGGTGAATAGTATATAGAAGATGCATTTAAGAGAAAACTAGACATATGCATGGAAAAAGGAAAAGAAGAATGTGAATCAGAGATAGTAGGAACTGCAGATGCTGGAGAATCCGAGACAACAAGATGCAGGGCTGGATGAACACAGCAGGCCAAGCAGCATCATAGGAGCAGAGAGGCTGACGTTTTGGGCCTAGACCCTTCTTCAGAAAAGGTTTCTGAAAAGATTTTCTGATGAAGGTCTAGGCCCA
>NC_063335.1:2559690-2699640 GCF_021869965.1 Rhincodon typus
ACACCTTGTTATATCACATGATATTTGAGGTCTGGTCTCAGCCATGTCCTATACAACTGAAGCACAATTGCCTTACCTTCATAAACAAAAACAGAAGTTGCTAGAACAGCTCAGCAGGTCTGGCAGCATCTGTGAAGAGAAATCAGACAACTGAAGGAAAGGTCACTGAACCCGAAACATTAACTCTGATTTCTCTTAACAGATGCTGACAGACCTGCTGAGCTTTTCCAACAACTACTGTTTTTTTTTTCTGATTTACAGCATTCTCAGTTCTCTCATTTTTTATTTTGCTTTACTTTCACATTCATTTCCTCTTATAATGAAAGATAGCATTCCATTAGTCTTCTTAATTACTTGTTACACCTATATAATAGCTTTTGTGGTTCATGCACAAGAAAATCTAAATCTTGTTACACCTCAGAATTCTGCAATTGTTCCATGTTTAAGTAATACTCTGGGTTTTTCTATTCTTCCTGCCAAAGTGAAGAATTTTCACTTTTCCACATTGTACTCTGAAGATGACGTTTGTGCGATGACGTTGAGTAGTGTCAACTAACAATAAGATGACCAAGTTGTCAAACAAGTGCTACAGAGAACAATGCCAACTTCTCCAGGTGAGTATATAATCAACAGATCAGGATGCATTGTCAAACCTCCAAAGTGTTACATTGAGGCTTGAAATGTTCATCGTGTAACCTTTGTTTTTACTGTTTCCATAATTATCGAATTGACAACGCATGCCTATGTACAATCATGTAGCTGGGTCTTGGATAAATTTTATCTTTGCAAAAAGGTCATGTGGTGTTATGACAATCACTTGAACTTTGCCAGCAAAAACTTATATTAACCCAGACCTGGTCAATCCAATATAACCCCTCACATGTAACTGGAAGGAGAGACTCTGGACTATGTTATGTGCTCTTATCTTGTCATACACCTCTCTCAAAAGGCCATCATGGATGAGGATTCCAAAACTGGATCATCTGTGCCAGCTTGGTCTTCTACAAACTATGGCAGTGTGTATTTGAAAACAGAGATCTCTGAAATCAACAAAAGTTCTAGCGTACACAGAAGTTGTTATCATCACACACTTATACTCCAGTGAGACTTGCTCTGTGTAACAGTGACACATAAGAATGTGAGAGAAATTCCACGAGCAATGCCTCTGCCTCATCCTTCTGATTCAAGAGTAGGATCATCCTTATTGAAGGATAAGCATTCAGTAAAATCTGCTGCAAAACCAATTACGATGGACCAGACATTGTATCCAGATGGCCAAAAAGCATCTCTCCTGCCAAATCTTTTTATCTTAACTCTCCAATGAACAGTCTTCGAAGCAGTGGGAGCAAAATAAATGCAGGAAAGACTCTGAGGTTTTCCTCAAAGTATGGTGACATTGACATTAATAACTGTGAGAAGCTTGCTACCAGTCTTTCAAAATGATGACAACTTGTCCATCAATCTGCATGACACTTTGAGTCATGAATGATGAGAAGAGTGGTGACAGAGAAGCAAAGTAAAGAAAGCAAATGCTGCGTTCTAGATCCCACTACAACTCGTGATGTCCTGCTTAATATACCTAAAGAGAATCAGCTTGTTCAGTGATGTGAAAACTCATGCCAGAAACGCACAATGCTGAGTAGATGTCATGTTCAAATTGATGGACGGCTAATAAGAACTAATTCTTTATAAACGTTAACAATTCTCAAGTTTCATACTTCTTCAAACATATTCTGCTTTGCTATTTGTCTTGGATCACAGGGTGCATCCAAGCAGTTCTTTTTGGATTCAGTTAAATGTAGTTAAGAGAAGGCTCGACAACAGCAATTTGCTTAAATACGAACATTTATTGAGTAATTTTAAAAGACGAAAAAGGAAAGGAACATCTATTAAGTAAATAAAAAGAATGAAAAAGCGAGGAAAGAAACAATAAGCCACACACCTTCTGCCTGTTGAGGACCCCTCGATCGAAGGCTGATCGGGAAGCTGAGCTTGTTCCTGGCACCGTTCGCAAACCCAGTCCGAGGTGAAGTCCAGTGACTTGGAACGAAACTCTCTCTCGTACTCGGTATAACAAACAGCCAGGCACAGAAAAAAAAACAACTACAGAAAAACACATTGATTGTGCCGTCTTTGGCATGTACAGGAATGTTCACAGGACTCAATCAAGGTCATGCAGCTGGCGAATATCATCAACAATTTTAGCCCTTCAGCCCATCCTATACAATCCACCCCTCATGATAACTAACAACGCATGTTACAATTACAGATGCAGGTGCAAATCAGCGACAGCCGCACGAGAACGTAGAATAAGAGTATGTAATCTACACTAGAAGATTAAAACTACAATTAAAATAGCTAGTATCAGTATGAATAATATAACAATAGGGTGTATCATCAAATTAACAATTGCAGTGGCCTTTGGGGACCAACCCTCAAATACACATCACACCCTGATGTATGGTCAAGGCTGTGATAGAACCAGCAAGTCATGTTACCTGACTGAAGTGACCAGAATGTCGTCTACATTTTTTTTTCTATTTACATAATTTGCTGTAAAATTCAGTATATTCCAGATTCAGGTTGCTTAATTTCTGGTTTTTTTTAATCCTCTAGTTCCCTATCCACAGACCACCTCACCCATTAACAGTAAAATAACATCATACATGGACTCAAAACTTCTCCAGCTCTCTTCACCTGTATCTGTCTTGAGGATACTCCTTCAATACGTTTCGCTCCTTGTCAATTTTATGAAAGATTGTATCGAGTGGTAACTACCTCCAAATGCACATGCCACCTTTTGAGCTACAATATACATGGAATCAAACAACACAGCTCTAACTCTCGGGTGGCACGGTGGCTCAGTGATTCACAGCACCAGGGACCCGGGTTTGATTCCACCCTGAAGTGCCTGTGTGGAGTTTGCATATTCTCCCCGTGTCTGCATGAGTTTCCACTGATTGCTTCGGTTTCCTCCCACACTCCAAAGGTGTGCAGGTTAGGTGGATTGGCCATGCTAAGTTGCCCATTGTGTTCAGTGATGTGTTGGTTGGGTGTGTTAGCCATCGGAAATGGAGGTTGGGTGTGTTAGCCTTTGGAGTTTAGAAGGATTAGGGGGGATCTAATTGAAATTTTCAGAATACTGAATGGCCTAGACAGAGTGGATGTTGGGAAGATGCTTCCATTGGTAGGAGAGATTAGGACCGAGGGCACAGCCTTAGAGTAAAGGGAAGACCTTTTAAAACGGAGATAAGGAAAAACGTCTTCAGCCAGAGAGTGGTGAATCTATGGAATTCACTGCCACAGAAGGCTGTGGAGGCCAGGTCATTGAATACATTTAAGCCTGAGATAGATAGGTTCTTGATTGTCAAGGGGATCAAGGGTTATGGGGAGAAAGCAGGAGAATGGGGTTGAGGAACTTATCAGCCGTGATTGAATGGTAGAGCAGACTCGATGGGCCGAATGGCCTAATTCCTGCTTCTATGTCTTATGGTCTTAAATGCAGGGTTACAGGGAAAGGGAAGGGGGATGGCTCTGGGTGGGATGCTCTTCAGGGGGTCAATGTGGACTTGTTGGGCAGAATGGTCTGTTTCCACACTGTAGGGATTCAATAATTCATCAGGCTTTACCTTCAACTTATGCTTCCCTGGGGTTCCCTTACCACAGACTCCGACACCATCTTAGTTCAACCTTCTTTCACACACACTAAGTGTCCCACCACATTACAATTTCACCCACTGGTTTAAACACTTGAGTACATGTATCATCCAAACGCTCAAGATGGGGTATCTGTATGTCACTCAGTCCACCATTACTCCTCCCATACTCCATATTCTTTCATTTCTGTCACATTTTGGCATAATAACCAATCACACTTTTATTTTGATCATAATTCTTTTTACATCCCTTTCACTAATACTACTTTTATTGTTTTAAAGACAGTTTCTCTTTGGATTTTGTGTCAGTGTCTTATCATTTAAACTATGTTTTTGTGCTCTTCCAAGTCACACAAATCCTTTCGTCAAGTAGGTGTACATGTCTGAGACCTATTCTTCAGAGCTTATTTTTTACCGTATCAGGTTTGTTACCTCTGAGGTAGCATTTACTTTTGTACATTTACATCGGTATCCCAAGACCATGTCATGCATTCTTGACTCCCACATGATCTTGTCAAATGATCAATGAGGTTTTACTTATCTGTCCACATATGGTGCCAATTCCTTGGGTAGTGGTTTGATCTCCAATTCAATTCCCTTAAAAAGAAAGACAAGGACACAAACATCACCAAGAAAATGCTATCAGTTTCTTGCTCTCATCTAAACCTCCTTTTCACTACCATAACATTTTACCCTGATTTGCTACTTCAACCCATTATTCTAACTTTTTTTTGCCTTCTGCCACCAGTCTCCAACCTTAGTTACTTCGCCTCATCCAATTTTGCAACTTAACTATTATGACCATATCTAATTCCAGAGATCTGTAGAGATTTGTAGTTCATGGAACATAATCTTATAATATTTTAAAACAGAATTCAAACATTTCTGTTTGATTCAGGCACAACACACTTTGTTTGCTCCTTTTCTAAAATAACCCACTTTTTTTAAAGTTACTTGATAACTCATTCTATATATTTGATATATCTCGATGTAAATTTGTCCAATATCAATATTTTGTTTACTCCCTTAAAGTTGCTAACCGTTTTTGTATGCATTGAAATGACTGAGACTGTGTGCATGCACTTTATCATTTCCCAGAATCCCCTTAAATTTTCAGGTAACTATCCAATTTAAATGTTTTAGAATACCAGGGCATGTGAATTTTAATATAGTTTTTCTCATGATATGCTTAAGTGTACCCAGGCTCAGTGGTTTCGAGATTCCTGACAGTCACTACAATAAATATTTCCACAGTACTTTCCCAACACTGAAACGTGTTATTGATGAATGGCTTGATGGGTTGAGGGTGCATCATCCATCACTGTGTTGTGATGTTGAAATTTGTAAACGGGTTCAGCCTTCAGTGTCTCCAACTTCTAAAAAAAACACAAACAAGTTCTGTCCACTCCATGTCAAGCAGAATGAGTTAATTAGTATTTATCTACTATAGATTCAAAAAGGGGGTGGGGTGTAAACTCCTGTGCGTAATTACATCATCCATCTCTTCTCTTCCTTGCAGGAAGGAAAAGCCCACCCCTTTGTTAAGTTTGATTTTCCTAAACTCCTCGCACGCAGGGAGTTGCATTTTCAACATTCCAAGTCCCTATCACTTGGATATTAATAATGAGTCAATCTTACCATCCGCAATTAAAGACTCACTCATATTAAAACAATGTTTGGAAGTTCACTCTGGCCAGAAAATGAAATTACAAATGTGGTAATTTCTGGGATTAAAATTTATCCAGTCCAAACCCACACGGAGCCAATTCGAAAAGGTAAATTTTTACCAAGCTTTACAAACCAAATTTTTGAATCCACATTTTGCAAATCTTTTTGCTTTACACAACCACTGATAGTTTCTTAAAAGGATATTACATTAACCATACATGTCCCATACTGATACAAGCACAAAACACTTTCAAATCATCATATATTCCCAAAATGCAAATTAAAACTTCAAAGTATCCCTAGATCTTGAGCTCCAGGGAACGAAAAGACACAAATTGTGCAGGATGACATTTAGCAGCCAACAAACAAAGATGCATTCAAACTAGACCAGAAACAGCTAACACTTCTACAAGGTTCAGTGCACTTGCACAGTGCAGAAACCTGGCCTCCAGTTCTCTCTTTTTCCAGTTATAACTGTCCCCAATCCTTTCAGGGGTCCTAATTATGCAAACATATTAGCTACACACCTGAATCCAGACTCTGCTACATTCCACTCCAGGAAGATCTCTGGAGCATCAGGTTGCTTTTCCCTTCTCTTACACATTTTCCCAATTTGCATTCTCATTGCCAAAAATGTTTTGGATCACAGGGTGTATCCAAATGGTTCTTTTTGGATTTGGTTAAATGTAGTTAAGAGAAGGCTCGACAACAGTAATTTGCTTAAATGTGAGCATTTATTGAGTAAAGATGAAAAAAGAATAGAACATTTATTAAGTAAATAAAAAGAATGAAAAAGCGAGGAAAGAAACAAAAAGCCACACACCTTCTGCCTGTTGGGGACCCCTCGATCGAAGGCTGGTCTGGAAGCTGAGCTTGTTCCTGGCACCATTTGCAATCCCAGTCCAAGGCGAAGTCCAGTGACTTGGAACAAAACTCTCTCTCTTATACTGTGTAACAAACAGCCAGGCACAGAAAAAACAACTACAGAAAAACATATTGATTGTGCTGACTTTGGCACTTACAGGAATGTTCACAGGACTCATTCAAAGTCATGCAGCTGTTGAATATCATCAACAAATTCAGCCCTTCAGCCATCCTATGTACTATTCTTATGACGAACGTGAATAATCTCACATTAACCCATTTATACTGTTGCAAAGTTGAGTAGAGTACTTGTAGATTGGGAGGCAGGGAGTTAGAATTTGATGTTTGTAAAATGTTAAGCGGGGAAACCATTGCATGGTCCCTTTAAAAGATCATGTGCTCTTTCTTTGCTTAGAGATATAAATTGGATGTCTATGAGCAGCAGCTTGAAAGTTTGCAAGTACATAGAGAGTACCCGAATTGGAAAATTTGTATCAAAAGGCCGTACGGTTAGCCGGCCAAGCAGCAGTTTTTTACCAAGACAATAGGCTGTTGAATTTAGCCAATTAACTTGAACCAGGTACTTAGATACCAAAACATATTAAATTTAAGTCTGATGGTTTTGACAACATAGGACCAATCCTATTGTAAGAAACTCTGTGGAGTTTGCACATTCTCCCTGTGTCTGCGTGGGTTTCCTCCAGGTGCTCCAGTTTCCTCCCACAGTCCAAAGATGTGCAGGCTAGGTGGATTGGCCATGCTAAATTGCCCATACTGTTCAGGGATGTTTAGGTTAGGTAGGGAAATTAGGGGAATGGGTCTGGCTGAGATGCTCTTCAGAGGGGCGGTGTGGACCTGTTGGGGCGAATGGCCTGTTTCCATAATGTAGGGATGCTATGATTCCATGATTCTAAATATTGATATGTCATCAAGGGTATAAAAAGAAGGGGGCAGTTAGACAAAGACGCCAGAGCCAGCTGCCATCCACCAGAACTAATGGCCCTCAGCTCTCAAGAGAGAATCGCTGCCTCTCACAGCCTCCTCTATGTCTTAGAGAAAGCACCATATAAACAACAGCAGCACAACTAGTTAATATTTCTGACAGAAGAATTGATGGAGTAGGCATTTCTGACAGAAGAACTGACAGAGAAGGCACAGAACATTCCAGAAGACACATAACCTGGCTGCAATTTCGAGAGACTAAATTCTTTTTTTTTATGTATAAGTGGGATTTGTATTTATTGGAACAGCATACCATTAGAATCTTGTTTTATTCAGGAATAGTTAGTAGTTAGAAGGGATTTATTTGGTTTGTTAATAGTTTAGTTAATTTGTTCACTGTTAGAATTAGATGAATAAAATTATTACTTGTTGATTTTAGAGTGTCAGGGATTTATTTTATTTAACCACTAGAAGCTGCTGAAAAGCAGGTTACACCACTTTTCGCACTCCTTTTATAGATTATGGGGCAAGGTACACCTCTTTGGGTGTTTCGGTTTTAGTTCTCAGAGGAGGGGTGGGGTCAACTTCTGCTTTGTAACAATACTGTATCTGATAATTTCTTGTGCATGCACTTAACCTTTCCAAAACTCTTTGTGGACTCTGTGTCCTCCTCACAGCTCACATTCCCTTCCAGCTTTGCATTATCGCCAAATGTCTGTTAAATAATCCTCTGCCAATACTAATATATTACCCACAACTACATGAGCACATATTCTGTGTGTTAATCTATTGTGTGGCTTCTAATTGAATTATTTTTGAAATTCAAGCATACTACATCAAGTGGATCCCCTTTATCTACAGTATTAGTTCGATCCTCAAAGAAACCACAGATGAAGTGAAGAGAACTTTGTATCATCATCTGGGAAAGTGCGCTCTAGTATTTCCAGTATCTCAATCAATGACAGTTGGTGAATTCAGTTTTATTCCTTCTTCTCTGCAGTAGTTTTGTTGCAACTAAGTGCCTTACTAGGCTATTTCGGAATCAACACATACCCAAAGGCCACACCTTTGATTGGAAGAAAGATAAAGGAGAAGTTGTTCAAAGTGAGGACGAGCTTGGCCAAGCAGAGGAGGATGTTCATCGATGGGGGCAGTTCAGAACTTCTTTCCCAGAAGAAGCAAGAGCTCTAAGACCATCCTGATGGGTGATGGATGTGTAAAAGGATTGCACGTCCATGGTGAAGACGAAGCAGCTGGAGCCCGGGAACAGGGAATTCTGAAACTGATGTAAAGCATCCGAAGTGCGGAGGGTAGATAAAGTAGAGTTGTTGTAGGAAGAAATAAGTTTCTTGGGGTAGGAACAGGCAGAAATAATGGGTCTGCCCAGGCAGTCCTGTTTGTGGATTTTGGGGAGAAGGTAGAAGTAGGCTTTATGGGGTTGGGGTTCTATGAGCTTGGAGGCTTGGGGACTTCACCAGATGAAATGAGATTAGTGACCATTGTAGACACATTGGCTGATGTTCAATGGTGGTCCAGGGAGAGGAGGAGGTAACTGAGAACTGACACTCAGCCTCTGCAATGGTCAGTCTGCCTCTGTAGAGGTTAGTCCACCAGACAACAACAACAACACCAACCTTGTCAGCAAGTTTAATTACAAAGTCAGGTTTGGATCTGAGAGCATGGAGTGCAGTCAGTTCAGAGAAAGACAGTTTTGAATGGGTAAGGGGAGAGTGTGCAGAGAAATTAAGGTGACCAATATCACATTGACAGTTCTCAATTAACAGGTTGAGTGCGGGTAAAAGGCCAGAGGGAGGGGTCCAGGTGGAGGAAGAGTGTTGGAGATGGATGAAGGGGTCTGTGGGACAGGGAGAGGGATCTTTTCCAAAGAAATGGGCACAGAAATGAAGGTTATGGAAGACGAGTTCAACATCATTGAGGTGGGGGTGCAGAGGTATAAAGCTAAGACCTTTGCTGATTATAGAAAGTACTCAGATAATGGAAGGTCAGAAAGGATAGTAAACACATGACAGAACCTAGAGATGGGAGAGGGGATGGAGTCAGAAGGGCAGGGAGAACAGGAATATTCCGGTGGGTACCTCTAGGATGTTGCTTAATGCCTGAAAGAAAACAAAAAGCCTCTTCTCCCTCACATCCCCCCATCTCCCCCAACTTTGGCTTCAGCATAAACACCATTTTTTCCTAGCTGCTAACAATAACGCAACAGCTTCCCAGCTCATAGACCCCCAACAATGTAAAGCCCACTTCTACCTCCTTTACAAATTCCACAAACAGAACTGCCCAGCAGGCTCATTATTTCTCCCATTTCCTGCCCCACAGAACTTATTTCTTCCTGCCTTGAGTTGATTTTTTCTCCCCTTGTTCAGTTCCTTCCCACTTACACCCACAATGCTTCTAGCACTTTATGTCTGTTTCAGAATTTCCAGTTTGCGGGATCCAGCTGCCTCTTCTTTACCATGGACGTACAATCCCTTGCTCTGGCCAATGAAGGCAAGTGTACCAAACATCTTCTTCACTACCCTGTCTACCTGTGACTCCACCTTCAAGAAACTATGAACCTGCACCCCTACATCCCTTTGTTTGGCAACACCCCACAGGACCTTATCGTATAGAATAGATCAAAATAGAATAACAATTCATTGTCACTTGCATTCATGAAAATACAGTGAGATGCGCATAAGCCACCACAATTTGGCACCATTTAATTCCGGAAATTATTCAAAAAAATGTTGGGACAAAGTTTAGGTGGCAGGATGACTCAAGGGTTAGCAATGCTGCCTCACAACGCCAGAGTCCTGGAGATTTCATGTTCTCCCCATATCTGCTTGGGTTTCCTCCGGGTGCTCCGGTCCAAAGATGTGCAGGTTAGGTGGAGTGGCTGTGCTAAATTGCCCCGGAGTGTCCTGGGACATGCAGGCTATGTGGATTAGCCATGGGGAATGCAGGGTTACAGGGATAGGGTAGGGGGAATGGGTTTGGGTGGGATGCTCTTTGGAGGGTTGGTGTGTACTCAATGGGTTGACTGACTTGCTTCCACACTGCAGGGATTCTATGATCCTAAGTTTGGTCGTTGTTTTTTCCCTCCAAGGCAATCTGGGTTTATGGAGTAGCTACAGAACACCATCGCCGAAGCCCCCACTGAGACCACCAAAGCAAGGATTTCCAGACCAGGCCTGCCAGTGCCAAAGCTGACACCGAAGCCACTGCATCATCTCCATAGCAAGGAGAGACGGACCCGACGCAAAGAGAAATGAAGAAATGAAGAACAAAAGCGAAAAAAAAGGCAAAGAAGAATGCGGCCAGCCAAGTGAGCAGGAGTGGGAGTATATGGGCCCGAATACTTCTTACTTACTGCCAGCTTGTCATGATGTCATGAAGGGCAAGTATGTAGAAAGATTCAAAGATGAGAATGAGAGCTAAAGCTATAATGGTGGAGTCACAGAGTCATTGAGACCTACAGTGCAGAAAAAGGCTCTTCCACCCATCATTTCCATATGAATCTACCTATTTATTCTAATCTCATTTTCCAGCACTTGGCCCATAGACTTCTATGCCTTGACATCACAAATGTATGTCTAAATGCTTCCTAAATGATATGAGGGTTTCTGCCTTGTTGGGTTCCTAAGAAATAAGGAATGAGTCCACAATTGTTTCAAATATCCAGCTTTATTTCTTCTTATATATTGATTACAAAGTTGTCAGTTGAGAACTCTGCAGTAACAGCTTTATTGATGTGTCCTTTACATTTTTTCCTATCCTCCCTAAAACTGCAAAAAAGGGTCAGTACTTCTGTTAACTTGTTCCGTGATATCTTCCCAAAACAATTTTCAATATACTCCACAGCCTATACCACCCTTACAGGCAGTGATTTCCAAATTCCCACCACCTTCTGAGTAAAAAAGTTATCCCTCACATCCTGTTTAAATCTTCTGTCCGTTACCTTAAATTTATGGATAGTAGGAACTGCAGATGCTGGAGAATCTGAGAAAACAAGGTGTAGAGCTGGATGAACACAGCAGGCCAAGCAGCATCAGAGGAGCAGGAAAGCTGATGTTTCGGGCCTAGACCCTTCTTCAGAAATTAATGATTTAGATTTGACTGTAGGAGTGTTGATCAGCAAGTTTGCAGATGACACAAAAATTAGTGGGGTGGTAAATAGTGAGGAGGAAAGCTTTAGGTAACAAGAAGATATAGACAAGCTGGTTAGATGGGGTCATCAGTGGCAAATGGAATTCAATCCAGATAAATGTGAAGTGATGCACTTGGGCAGGACAAACAAGGCAAGGGAATAAATGATGAGCAGTAGGACCCTGGGAAGGACTGAGGATTTCTGAAGAAGGGTCTAGGCCCGAAACGTCAGCTTTCCTGCTCCTCTGATGCTGCTTGGCCTGCTGTGTTCATCCAGCTCTACACCTTGTTGTCTCAGTCCTATAATGTGGATTCCAGAACTGCACACAATACTCTGGTCGTGACCTAACCAACCTTTTATATAGTTCCAGCACAATGGTTCTGCTCTTACATTCTATACCCTGACTAAAGGCAAATATACCATATGCCTTCTCAATCACTTTATCCACTTGTCCCAGTTCCTTAAGGGACTGGTGAACATGCACACCAAGGTCCCTCTGATCCTCAGTGCTTCCCAGGGTGCTACTGCTCATCATTTATTCCCTTGCCTTGTTTGTCCTGCCCAAGTGCATCACTTCACATTTATCTGGATTGAATTCCATTTGCCACTGATGAGCCCATCTGACCAGCTTGTCTATATCTTCTTGTTACCTAAAGCTATCCTCCTCGCTATTTACCAATCCACTAATTTTTGTGTCACCTGCAAACTTGTTGATCAACGCTCCTACAGTCAAATCTAAATCATTAATATAAAACACAAACAGCAACATGACCAACACTGACCCCATGTGACCTACTAGTCACACACATCCAATCAGAAAAGCACACCTCAAACATCACCCTCTGTTTCCTGCCACTCAGCCAATTGTGGACCCAACTTATTAAATTTCCTTGGATCCTATGGGCTCTTACCTTTGCTGTCAGTCTCCTATGCAGGATATTTTTATAAGCCTTGCTGAAGTCCAAGTAGACTACATCAAAAACATTGCCTTCACCTACATCCAGGTCATCTGTTAGAAAAATTCAATCAAGTTGGTCAGACATGATCTCCCCTTAATAAAACCATGCTAACTGTTTTGATTAATCCCTGCCTCTCCAAATGCAAATTAATTCTGTCCTTCAGAATTGCTTTCAACTTTAGACTGATTGGCGTGTAAGTTTCCTGATTTATCCCTTTCTCCCTTCTTGAACAATGGACCTTATTGATTTTGGTGAAGAAAGAATCTTTAATGCTAAGTTGTAAGAAAGTGTGCTGAATTGACCAAGATAAATCTGTAACACTGCTTGAATCAGTATATTTGTGGACCCAATCTATTGGACAAGATTATCTTGATTTCTGTTTATCAAATGCCAATCAAAGGTAATAATGTCATTTTTTTCTGAGCCATCCTGATGAACCACCGGAGGGCAGCACAGGCTGGTGTCCTATATGAGAGAGAGGTTCCCACACTGCTTTCTACTGTAAATAGTTTAATCAAGCACATTGCTTATTGCATTCAAATGTAGGTATCTCTCTGCAGTTCATTTTCCAGCAGTAATAAACTAGTAAATGTGTAAAGAATTTTCAGATTGATGATAAGAAGAACAGATTTCATGTAGTGAATTGTAAATATACGTCTCTAGGTGGGGTTTTACCCATGCAAAATATTCCAGAAGATTCCAGATTAAGACTGTGTTGAAAATCCCAGAGCATTCTAGCTCATGCTAGATATTCCAAGACATTGTAGATATCCACCTTACCACTGACTGGGAAACTGCTGCCATACGATTTGCATTAACTACTAATATGAAAGGAATATCTCCACACTGGCAAAGTCAGCACCTGTGTGTGACATTGTTAGGATATGCATCTGGTACCAACTCCACCCAAATGTGTCTGTCTAGTGTCACTGGTGCCCAAGGAATCCTTGTTACCTTCAGTCCACTTGCATCTCTGCTTGACATCCCTCTCTCTTGTTTCTTTTGGTATATCTCAGCACCCAGCTCTCTTGCTGCCACTCTGCTTAGCTTCTCCCATTTCCCCACCACCCCCCTTCACATGGCATTCCCCTTTTCTCCATTTAGTACCCTGCCCACTTGGCTATCCCCCCTGCAGCTCTGTTCCGAACCCTCACTGCCTCTTTCCCACTCACCCGCCTTGTGAGGAAGCAGGTGGTGAGTGAGAGGGACTCAGTGAGGGGTGCAGTGAAGCAGACAAGTGTTTGAACTGGGCAGTGAGCAAATTGTGATTCCAGGATTTAAATTAATTTAAAGCATTTGGGACACTTTTTTTACGCAGGCCCCTCACTGCTACATCATTGACTGGGACATTACAGCAACTGTATGGATTTTCTGAGTTGTGGTAGAAATAAACACATTCTGATAGAATTCTAAATACAGATAGAACTCGTTAAAGAATTCATCCTTTGATACAAAATAATCAGAGGTATAGATAGAGTGGACAGCCAGACACATTTTCCTAGGGTGGAGGTAGCTATTACAAGGGGACATAGTTTAGTGGAGGTAGATATAGAGGAGACGTCAGAGGTAGTTCTTTACTCAGAGAGCGGTCGAGGCATGGAATGCATTGCCGGAGAGGGTAGTGGAGTCGACCTCATTAGGGGCATTTAAGCGGCTATTAGATAGGCATATGGATGATAGTATAAGGTAGGGGTGGAGGTTAGATAGACCTTAGGTTTAGGGTAAAAGTTCGACACAACATCGTGGGCCGAAGGGCCTGTACTGTGCCTGTACTGTCCTGTACAGGTCAAGACATTATTGCAGCAATTTAAAAGGCCAAATGTTTCTGGGGATTCCTAACTGATCTTGCAAAAGTGGTGATGAGCTGCCTCCTTTAACCATTGCAGTCCACATGATGTCCACACACAATGCTGTTAGAAAGGGAGTTGCAGGATTTTGACCCAGCAACAATGAAGAAGCAGCGATATAGTTTAAAGTCAGGATTGTGTGTGGCTTGGAGGGAAGCTGCAGGCAGTGGTATTTAATGCTTTTGCTGCCCTATCTTTCTAGGTGTTAGAGCTCATGGGCTTGGAAGGTGCTGTTGAAACACCCTTCCTGAGTTACTGCAGTATACCTTGTAGTTAGTAAGTGATATCCCTTTAAGAAACCAAACTTGCAGATAACCCTGTGTTTTTATTTCAAAAATATACTTTATTCATAAAAAAAACTTTATATACATAAGTAGTCACAAATGCAGCTTAGTTCTGTATGGTAGCATATGAAGGAACAAACAAACATTGCAATCAAAAAAAAATGCTTGAAAAGCAGGTCTTGTACAAGTAATAAATGCCTTGCGTTTGTTTTTTGGACAGAGTCAAGCTGCAATGTTTGTTTAAAAACTGAAAGAACTGCGGATGCTGTAAATCAGAATCAAAAACAGAAACTGCTGGAAAAACTCAGCAGGTCTGGTAGCATCTGTGGAGAGAAATCAGAGTTAATGTTTTGGATCCAGTGACCCTTACTCAGAACCGTACAGACTTGCTGAGTTTTTCCAGCAGTTTCTGTTTTTGATTCCGATTTACAGCATCCGCAGTTCTTTAGGTTTTTAAATAAACATTGGAGCTTGACTCTGTCCAAAAAACAAACAAAGGCATTTGTTACTTGTACAAGACTATATTTACATGCATTTGAGGCACGGGTGTGTCCGATAACTGAACAGATCACCATTTAACTTCGCTAGAAAGACCTCAGACAGTGGTCTTTCCTCACTGCTCCTTGGCGGCAGCTGCCCCAACATTTAATGCATCCCTCAACAAATATTCCTGGACAAGTGTGCCAGTCAGCAACACTTGATCGAGGTCAACTCCTTGTTCAGGAAGACCAACAAATTTTGTGCACAGCAAAGAGCGTCTTTCACTGAATTGATGGTCCTCCAGGCGCAGTCGATGTTTGTCTCAGTGTGCATCCTGGGGAACAGTCCACATCATGCAGCTGCTCGGGGTGAACTTTGACAAAACCCACTGCATCTTTCTACAGACTTCCTTTGCAAAGGCACATTCCAGAAGGAAGTGTATGACAGTCTCTAAACCTCCACAGCCACTTCAAGAGCATTGTGCAGTGGCAGATGCTCATGAGTCTGTGTACTGACAGCAGATCTGAGCAGAAAATGGTGCTGTCATCCATTTACACAGAGGCCTTGACTTGCTAGCCTCCATTACCTGGTATAGAGACCCCTGGAATCAGTAAAAGACTCTATACAACACACAAACAAGGCAGGAGAGAGTGGGCAGTACCTGGACGCATACTCTGTCAACAGATCTCTTTTGTACTCGTTTAGCTGCAAATAAACCCACCAGAGATCTTTCAATAAATGGAATCCATGTACCCTATTTATGTTACATTTTGATAGCACAAAAATATTCATACATGGTGTCAGAAGTGAGATTATTATCAGTAAGTTCAGTGTTTACATACAAGAAAAGCTTAAATGCAAACTGGATGACATGGAATGCAATAGTCATTCATCATGTGGACCACCTCAGAAACTGGATATTTCATGGGGGGCATCTTTACCACATTATCCCAGATCAAACATCAAGTGAATAGTTTGTATTGTCAAATCACTCATCCTGAAGTGTGGAACAATGAAACAAGAGTTTCATGTTGCCATGGTACAACTCACAACTGCATCTCTGGATATGGGGTTACCTATCACCAGCAGAGATCATGTTTAGAGGGCATTTGGAAAGTAAAAAGGAAACTTGATATTGCTTTAAGAGTGATGTCCCTTTAAGAAACTTAAAATGGAGGCAAATCTGTATGGGGATGTGATCATGTGATCAAAGGCCACGGGCGCTGTATTGTAGCATTATGGACACAGGCTGAGTCTAGCGATTTTTCTGGAATTTCTGTATTAATTTAAGCTTACTTTGCTGAATTGCTAGATTGAAATGCTGAGTGATGCCAACAGCATATGTTCGTTTCCCATGCTGGTGCATATTGCCATGAAGGGCTCTCCTTCTCGACCTCTCCCCTTGCCTGAGGCATGGTGACCCTCAGGTTAAACACTACCATTCGTCTCTCTACAATGAGAAAGCAGCCATGGTCCAGTGGGACTATGGCGACTTCACCTTTTTTAGTTTCAAACATAGCCCACTAGAGATCTTTGAGTAAGTGGAATCTACATACTTCATTTTCGTTATGCTAGGACAGCACAAGAACCTTATTACATACAGTGCTGCCAGTGCATGTTAATGGTGAAGGGAATGAATATTTAAGGTTGTGGACAGGATGCCATTGCAATGAGACAACAAGGTGCAGGGCTGGATGAACACAGCAGGCCAAGCAGCATCATAGGAGCAGAGAGGCTGACGTTTCGGGCCTAGACCCTTCATCATTGCAATGAGTTGCTTTGTACTGGGCATGGTATTAACCCTCTTGAGTGTTGTTAGAACTGCTCATATCCAGGTATGTAGAGAGTATTTCATCACACTCTTGCCTTGTACCTTGAAGATGCTAGACAGAAGGTCAATTACTCACCTCAGGATTCATGATCTACTGTAGGAGCCACAACACTTATATTTTAAGAAGTTAGCTGCTGAGGTGAGTTAGGTGTAGAAGCTGTAATTTTGGGTATACTTTGACATAAATCTTTTATAGCTATTGGTTATATTTGTGCTTTTTAGTGTAATTGGAAAGCTTCCTGACCTGAAATACTCATTTTGTTTCTTTCTTTATAAATACTGTCAGACATGCTAAGTATTTCCAGCATTTTATGGGTTTTGTTTTACCTGTTCAGAATTCCAGTATTTTACTTTTGTTTTACAGCTAAGTCATGAAGAAACTATAGTTTTACGATCCACTGTAATAAACTAGTTAAATCTGTCAAATCAGAAAGAAAAGAATCTGTTGGTGCCCACTCCAGCATCTGCTTCACCTAATTCACTTTTCCAGTGAGACTGGAACAGTTACACATTACGCACCAGCAATAATCATTGCTCTGTGCAGTTATGCAGTAAATCACAGCCAATGATGTCAGACCTACTGTCAATAATCCTTCAGCAACTATTGAGATTTCTGCATATGACACCATCAGAGTGATTTAAATGCAGGGTGAAGGGACGTCAACCACATTGATGTTGAGGATAGGAGATTGAGTTGTTATTTTTCAATGAGCCACACCTTTTTGGAAATTACACGTTCTCCCAGCTTTAGGGTAAGAAAAACACTAGCAATAACTGCAAATGTTTTCTTCAATATCAAGTAATTTTACACCTACCTCTACTGAGCCACATATACCTTGTTCTCACTCTAATAGCAAAGCAGAAAGCTGCTAGACCAGTGTTGCTGGTTTTAAAGGAGAAACCTTAACT
This sequence comes from Rhincodon typus, assembly GCF_021869965.1. Lineage (NCBI taxonomy): Eukaryota > Metazoa > Chordata > Chondrichthyes > Orectolobiformes > Rhincodontidae > Rhincodon > Rhincodon typus. Next base: position 2,577,278 of record NC_063335.1, read on the forward strand.
GTATTTAGCCATTTATCATTTGTCAGTGAATACATGTAGAAAAAGACAGATGTTGGGGGTAATTTTCAACCTCTCCCCTCAGGTATTCAAAGAGCAAAGCACATTGCTTACTAGATGAAATACCTAGGCATTAACAATCACATGGGTTGTGGAATGAGCAAGTTCCACTCTACTCTTTGCAGTAGGAGTACAACAAACCTGCAAATCATTCCCCAACACTTTTATCTAGGTCATTAAAGTATCCTGCAAGGAGCAAAGGCCCTAAACACTGCTCACCAGCCCCAGGCACATCCATAGCATTGATAACATTTTTCAGCTTCCATTAATTTATATAATTATGCTTTGTGGAAAACTCTATGTTAAAGGCCCTTAGCCAAGCTTTCTAAATATCCAGGCAAACAATGTCTTTGGAGAAACTTCCATCCACTAACACAATAGCTTTTTCAAACAAATTCAGTCATGTTAGTAAGACATGACATGTGGATGTTCATTTGTTGTCTATGATATACATGGTACTATATTCCAAAAAGCTTTTGTTAATTACATATTCCCCAGCTTTAGGGTAAGAAAAACGCTACTTATAAAAGGTTAGAACAGGAGCCAATCTTTACATTTTTTTAGAAATATTTATTGACAGAGGTATCCTTTGCACCTCCAATCTAAGCCCACACGATATCAGTCTGTTCCTATTCATAGGGACACAAGTGGATTCCTAGGTGATTCCCACCATTGCATACCATTAAAAACAATTAATAAACAATTAATCTAAAGCATCTTTAACAATCCCTTTTACAAGTCTTCCGTATTACTGAGGTAAAACTAATTGCCTATTTCTATTCAGGACCCTTCTTCAGAAATGGGGGAGGGGGAAGGTAGCTCCAAAATAAATAGAGAGAAGAGGGATGGGGCTGGGGAAGGTAGGTGGGATGGTGATAGATGAGTGCAGGTAAGCAGTGGTGGGGATTGGTCAGTGAGGTTGGAGAGAAGATGGACAGGTTGTGTCAGGTCAAGGAGGTGCAGATGAGAGGGAGGGTTGGTCATGTGATGAGGCCGGGGGTGGGGGAGATTTCAAAACTGATAATGCCCACATTGAGACCATTGGGTTGTAGGCTCCCAAGGCGGAAATATGAGGTGTTGTTCCTCAAGTTTCTGGGTGGTGGGACACTGGAGGAGGCCCAGGATGGACATGTCACCCAGGGATTGGGATTGGGATTGGGATTGGGAGTCGAAATGGTTTGCAACCGGAAGGTGTTGTCATTCGTCACGTACAGAGAGCAGGTACTCTACAAAGCCATCTCTGAGCCTCCACTTGGTCTCCCTGATGTAGAGGAGGCCACATCGGTAGCAGCGGATGCAATAGACCACATTGACGGATGTGCAGGTGAACCTTTGTCTGATGTGAAAGGTTTGTTTGGTGCCTTGGATGGAGGTGAGGCGGGGGTAAGTATAAGGGCAAGTGTAGCACTTCCTGCGGTTGCAGGGAAAGCAACCACCCCAAGCTTTCAGCGTTACAATTGATGCATTGTTCAGTGATGATTTGGGGATTGTAACAATGGCCTTATTTCCTTTAATTGTGCACAATGTATATCTTTGATTGCCTTAGAACTATGTTCTTTTAATCAATTGAAACATTGTTGTTTAAGTCTAAATGAACAGTAACTTTTGGATCTTGTTTCTCTATATTCTGTGTTGCTACATTGGTGTGCACAGTCAGAAATAGACACAAGTTAGTAATAGGTGGCTTACACCCAGTATGCACACACTTGTGAATTGCAACATATTGGTGATGGCTAAGATTAAAATGTGTAATTGGGAACAGTTTGTTCTGAGCACAAGGGTCTAAGTATGCAATTAAATTACAGTCAATTTGAGATTCACTGAGGTTTTCAAAATACTATCTTAGCTATTAAAGTTGGAATTTTATTGATATATATTTGATCCCAGCATTAATTATTTTTGCTAAATCTAAAACTGAATAGGACACGGGGCAGGATTGAGCGACAATACCCTTACTCAGAGCTTAGAGTGTGGCTTGATAAAATTGATTCTGTATAAGGACTGAGAAAATGTCAACTTCCAAATTACATATTAAATTTTGGGTGTTACAATTTCTTTCGTTGCTAATTTTAGTGAGCATTGTATTTGTTATTAATTATGTTTATCCCTTACTGTGGATTAAGCTAAAGAAAATCAACGAAAAGGAAACAGCTAATTGCTTTCAGATGCAAGGTTACCTTAATGACCCATTTGCTCTATCAGATGAATGTTAAAAATCCTATGACATTGTTAAAAGTACAAAGGGAAAATTCTCATGATGTGCTGGCCAATATTTGTTGCTCCTTACAAACCTCAGTTTCATTATGAAATTGTAGAGATTGATGTATGGAATGGATCCTCTTTGATGTAATTTTACAAGCACTGATGTTCAGATTGGGCTTATTAGCCTCAGAAATACAGGAAATAAATATAAGTGTTGATACATCAAGGGAGTACACCAGAGTGATGTCATCAGGATCATTGGTTGCATAACCGAGAACTGAAGCATCTGATTTACCAGCTTGTTAAATAAAATGTATGGTCAGAAAATTTATTGGTCAACATCTCACATGATAAAATGAACATGTGGTGCACTTAACAAATAATTGGTATCAAAACTATTTCCATATTTGTAAAATTTTGCTTATGTTGGATGCCAAACAAATATGAAATTATCTTTCAAGCTCTATATTGTGTTAAAAGCAGGAAGGGGTGGCTAGTTGGTACAGTAAATGGGTTGGTGGAGTTTAGGATTGGGATCTCAGAGGTGAGGTGTGGACTTTGAGATTAAGCATGTATTTGCGAAGTTTGGACCATGATCTCAGAAATGATTCAATGCACAGTTGCTTAGATGGCCCAACTGCAGGTTGGGTAAACAGGAGCTTGCTAGATCTCATTGGACCATTTGAGAAGTTGAGTGAGTGGGTAAATGCATGTTGGAGGAAAAATAATGTGGATAAATGTGAGCTTATCTACTTTGGTAGCAAAAGCAGGAAGAAAAATTATCTAAATTACAATAAATTGGGAACAGGAAAGACCTGTTGTTCTTGTATAGCAGTCCACTGAAAGTTGATATGCAGGGGTGCAGCTGTTGGTGAAGATGGCAAATGTTATGTTGGCTTCCAGAGTAAAAGGATTCCAGTACAGGAACAGGGATATTTTGCTGCAATTGTACAGAGCCTTGGTGAGATCACAGTTGGAGTGTTGTGTGCAGTTTTGGTCTCAATATCTGAGTATGTTCTAGCTATTCACAGAGTAACAAAGGTTTACCAGACAGATTCTGGGATGGTGGGACTGACTTGTGAAGAGAAACTAGATTAGCTGGGTTTATAGTCACTGGAGTTTAGAAGAATGAGATTGGGTCTCATAGAAACCCAAGAAACCAGCATGACAATATGACTCATAATGAGACTTTTCAGTTCCACCAAGTTGTTTGCAAGCAGAGTTAAAGCAGGTGTCCTTATCAAATTAAATTTTAGAGTATGAAATCATTGACTTAAAAGCATGCACAACCACTATTTGTTATGTGATTGTCAACAGAATTAGAGAGGGTAAATGCATAAAAGGATTGGGGAGTCCAGAGCTAGCGGTTATAGTCTAAGGATATTGGGTAGGCTATTTAGGGCTGAAATGAGAAAGTGAAGACAGACTGTGGAATTCTCTGCCACAGAACACAGTTGCCAAAACATTGAATGTTTTCAAAAAGGTGTTAATTATTGTTCTGACGGCTGAGGGGATCCAAAGGTACAGGGAGAAAGCAGGAACAGGGTACTGAGTTGGATGATCAGTTATAATCATATTGAATAGTGGAGCAGACTCAAAGTACTGGACACCCACTCCTTTCCTATATTCAATATTTGTATGTTTTTTCCTTCTGTAAATGAAAAGTATAATTTCATATCTTAATATGCCCACCAGCTTGACAATATGACTCATAATGAGACTTTTCAGTTCCACCAAGTTGTTTGCAAGCAGAGTTAAAGCAGGTGTCCTAATCAAATGAAATTTTAGAGTATGAAATCATGGACTTAAAAGCATGCACAATCACTATTTCTTATGTGATTGTCAACAGAATAGGTTGTAGTACATTTACTGTCCAGCCTCTGCCTTTTTTCAGATCCTAAGCAGCCTATTAAATTGACATTACAGTATGTAGGAATTGTACATACCTTATTAACAAAGAATTGCTGTGCAGTATACATGGTGAAACCGATTTAAGCCCTTCATGTATGGTACTGACAGGCCAAACATACTTATAAGGTCTTTGGTGGCACTTAGTAAAACTAATCCAAATGTTGTCTATTTAGTGGCCTTAAAGAAACTACCCAATCACTTCTGATTGTACCCAGCTCATTACAACCCTCAAAACACCACCCATTCTCTGTCCTGATTCCCTCTGATTGCTTCCTCCAACTTCATCAACCATTGTCCCTCCATCACAGCTCCAACTTGTTTCCCTAGGCTGTTTTAAAAATAAATCTGGGCTTTGCTTAAATGACGAAGATGCAGCACAATCCAAAATGAGAACCTGTCTCCAATCATGCCATAAGAATAATTTAGAATAACTGTTAAATCTATCACAGCTCATCAGCACAAAATGAATCAGTAACTCCAAGTGTCAGGGATTCATTTTGCTATATATAATCTGTCCAGACAGACTCATTACAGCTTTATGGTAATGCCTGGGAATTCTAAGCACTCATGTATCTCTCCCAGTGGCCCAGTAGATTTGCTCAATTGTGAATCCGACCCTTTTGAGGAACAGCATCCAGCACTAACTGATTTCTATTGAGGACTCCCTGTGTCCTTGATGAGTTGTTATTTGTTGCACATAATTCTGTCTGCACATTGAGTGATTATCACTAATTGCAAAACTAGATATAAATCCAGTGCAGATCAATTGCTGCTATAGAATGAGTGATATATTCATTACCACAGGTCTCCAGTAATCAACCTCACCCCAAAAAAGGGAAAATCAATTTTCTCCAAGATACTGTCACCATAACTCACACAGCTTTATATTTTTCAATTATGCTAGGTAATTGCTATTCAGGATAGGCATTGGATAAAGGCTGCTGCCAATTTTGGATCAATACAGCATGTTTGTAGAAGACCCAAATCAATTAGGGAAGTTCAATGACATGCTGGGACATCGTGGATTTTGTTACTGATTTGCTAATTCTTGTCTTTCTTGGTCTGAAACTAAAACAAGTTGCAGCTTCACTTCTACAAAGTTGAGTGAAGTATAAAAGTATAATTGTAGAATTTTAGAATATAACAGCACAAATGGAGTCATGAAGTTTATGACAATAAAAAGGTTTCTTATTCCTCTACTCTTCCTTTGCCTTATTTCGCTATCCTCTCCCTACACCTTAATATTTTAATTTTAATGTATTCATTCACTTCCTATAATCTTCTACATTACGCGCAAAGTACATAACTCCCTGTACCACATCTTACATCCAGATAGGAGTACAGACAGAAGTATAAGCATTGTATTCTGCAAATCTGAGAAATGCACCTCCTGCCTTCAATACCTGGACCAAATATCATATATTTCATAGAAAGAATCATAGAATCCCTACTGTGTGGAAATAGGCAATTTGGCCCAACATGTCCACACCACCCCTCCAAAGAACATCCACCCAGACCCATTCCCCCTACCCCTGCATTTCCCATGTCTAACCCACTTAACCTAAACATCACTGGGCACTATGGGCAATGTGGCATGGCCAATCCACCTAGCCTGCACATCTTTGGACTGTGGGAGGAAACCGGAGCACCTGGACGAAACCCACGCAGACGCTGGGAGAGTGTGCAAACTCCACACAGACAGTTGCCTGAGGGTGGGATTGAACCCAGGTTGCTGGCACTGTGAGGCAGCAGTGCTAACCACTGAGCCACCATGCTGCCCACGGAATATATTTCTACCAAAATACTGCGTGCCACTTTTGTTTAATCTTGAGCTGCAGAATGTTCAAGGTGTTTGTGGACTGTCAGATAGAACCTTTGGTCAGTGGAACCATCTTCTCTGGTTATTGATACCTGCAAAGAACCAGCTGTAACTAAAGCAGCGTGAATGGGCTGCATGAACACTTTGCCTTATCGCAACCCAGCGCTTGACAGGCTGGCTCAGTGCTGTGCTTGATCTGTTACTGCAAGAGTCAGTATGATAAAAACAACTTTGCTGTCATGTAACTGCTGGAGGACACTGTTTATTAAAAGTCTGTGGTACATAGTAATTGTAGATTCAGGTACAAGAGTGTCCTGCAGAACCTCTGCCTCATCTGTTTGCCATTTGTGTCCTGTTTGGGAGAGGCTGTCCTCTAAAAGTCTTCCCCCAATGTCTTAGTGGCAGAAGCATAATCAGTGAGACCTGTGACAAACCTAGTGCTGATTCATAGGTCTGTGAGCTGGGTATCTGAAATATCTAAAGGGAACCAGAGAGAACTCTCCAATGATTGGAGTCATACCTAGCTCAAGGGAACACATTTGTGGTTTTCGGAGGCCAATCATTTTGTCCAGAGACGTCACTTTATAGGTTCCTCAGGGTAAAGTCCTGTGCCCAAGCACCTTCAGCTGTTTCATCAATGACCTTCCCTTTTTCATAAAATCAGAATTGGGGATGTTTGCTGATGACTGCATAATGTTCAACACCATTTACAACTCCTCAAATACAAAAGCCATTTGTGCCTAAATGCAGCAAAATCTGCATCATCTGAGACTTGGACTTTTAAGTAGTAAGTAACATTCCCAACAGGCAAGTGTCGGACAATGACCTTCCTGAACAAAAGAAAATCTAGCCATCTCCCCTCGACATTCAATGGCATACCATCACTATCAACATCCTGGGGCTACAACTGACCTGAGTTTTAACTGGGCCCCCATATAAATACTCTCTATATGAAGAGAAAACCAGAGACTGGAAATTCTGCTAAAAATCATTTCATGACTTTCCAAACATTTTCCACCATCCACAAGGCGCAGGTCAGGTGAATGATGGAATAATCTCCACTTATCTGAATGCATGCAGCTCCAACAAAAGTCTCTGTTGAGGGAGAGCAGACGTTTGATGAGCGCCTCATCCAGAGGTTATTCACTTATGGGACACAGGTGCGGTTGGCTGGGCCTGCATTATTGCCCATCCCTAGCTGAATTACTAGGGCAGTGACATTACTATACGCAACTATCAGGCTGAAGTGGTCTTTAGTTATTTATTCAAGTATTTGATTTTGGTACCTGTCCAACCTCACAGTATAGGGTTGAGGTCAGAATGAGTGAGGTAGTGGTGGCTTTGCCGTATGACCTATTTTATGTACTGACATCCACTAAAACATGTCAGATGGAATCACATTATGTGCCTCTGTGACAAGAGGGCTTTCTCCTCCAAGGAGATCAGAGCCCTGATATTGGCCAAGATCTGGTCCTTGCTTGTCCTCCTTCAGGCTGTCTCCTGAAAGAAAATGGAAGTATGTGGGGGTTTGAGTGATTTACCCTGCAGCCCAGTGTGTGTGAATAGAGATTAAAGGTTGTGTCTGTCTCTAAACTTGGGAAATTCCACAAGCATCCAGGTAAGGCCATAAGAGAATGACTATCCTTAAGATTTGGAGCCAAGACAAGTCAACGATTACAGGGAAAGTTGATGGGTTATCATGAGTTAGAATATTGGCTGCATTATTTTCCAATTGATACCAGTTTTATACTATGATATATAAAAAAATAAAAACATTGTGATAAAAATGGAATCCTGGCACAGACTACAAAGCAATAAAATTAAAGGGTTTCAATAGACACTATAAACTGCAAAATTCAAGCATTGTGTGGTACAGTAGAGAATACTAAAAATCATATGCGAAAACAAAGTTCCTCAATACACAGAATAATAACAATTGTATCATCACTGGGGCTTATATGGTGTGTTGTTAAACACAGAATGTTTATATTACAGGCACAGGATTTCTTGGAGCTTTTGTGAAACTTGGCAATGTTCAGCATCTGATACAACGTGCCTGGTGAGATAAAATCACATTTATGAAACAAATTTAGCCACAAGTAGCACATTTCCAGGATTTAAGAACAAGTAAGAAAGCAGAGGAATGTGTATTTGATGTGTAATTAATTTTGGTCACAGCTATTTGTCCATTGCTGTCAGGACATCACTCAGGGTTGTAAACGAACTTAAAACATTCATCATTCAATAAATAATTTATGGTTTGAACTGGTGATGCATTCCAATTAGAATTAGATAGGGGTCTAGTATTTTCTGCAATGGGTTGTACCTGTTTGTAAATAGTTATTTTGCTCAAATTTCATTTATGAAAGAAAACTGAAGTTAGAATCCTTCGCAGGCTTAGAGACCCAAAACATATACTATGAGCTCAGTTAACTCTCATTTAAAAAGGCAGCAGAATAATCAACAGACATCCTTTCATAAGCAGAGGTAATGAATGGGTATGTGGGAAACAAAACATTAAGCTTGCTCCACCATTCTACTAATTCATGGCAGATGTGCTCTTCACGTACTTACCTTAGTTCCATATCCCTTGATACTATTGTCAGGATGATGTACATTGGTAGTGAAAGGATTGAATGTTTAAGATGGTGGAATGCTTATTAAGCAAATAGGCTGTTCTGAAAGTATTTAAAAATGAGTTGGAGAGATTTTTGAAACATCAGGGGGTTGACGGCTCTGCTAAGCTGGCACAAAAGTGGAGTTGAGACCAAGTGCAGATTAATCATGATCCTGTTGAATGGCAAGGAAGGCTTGAGGGGCCAAATGTCCTACTCCTGCTCCTATTTCTTATGTTCTTGTGTAAATCTTCCTGTGAGGATATCAATCACAGTCCTGATAAGGTGCAACCTGTCCAGTTAGTATAACTCCTACCTGCTCCAGAGCTGGTCCCACTTCTAATTGCAAGGGAATACAAATTTTGTTTATGCAACCTGGCCCCATAATTGATTCCTCCAAAACCCAGTATAAATCTAGTGAATCTGTACTGATTCTTTGCACCTGCCCCAAAGCCAATTTATCTTTCTCCGCATGCAGTGTCAAAAATTTGGTGCAGTGCTTATGAAGAGACACTGTGGGCAGGAAATTATGGGTGGAGGAATAGGGGTGGACCATGGCATCTTCTCTGGAAGAAAAGTTGGTGGTCAGCAGGCAGGCCAGTTAAAAGCCCACTGTGCAGATATAAAGAATTGAGGGTGGGCTAAATGAAATCCTAGTAAGACTTCTACCCCCAAATGCAAGGAAGCCCCGTCCTCAGGAGCTACCAGAAGATTTGGCCAGCACCAGATCTCTATAGTGGGCACTTCTAGCATTAGCGTCAGGCCAGCAGGAAGACCTCATAGAACCCAGAAGCAAGAAAGGCTGGGGACTTTAGATAGGGGGCTTTCAGCACCTTATTTAGAGAGTGAAGATTATGGGGAATAGGTTTCGTACCATGGGTGAGTAGGAAGGATGGGAAAAACTGTCTTCTTGGTGGTTTCTCCAATGGGCAAGTTGCACCTTCCAGTGAAGGCAGTCCACTTCCTTCTCACCACTTTAAACACTTTGAAATACATGATGTGCCTTTTCCTGCTCAAATGCCTAAGCAAGTTTATGACATGAGGTCATTTTAGCTTTAACCAGTTCGAATGACCTTTAATTATTTATTTATATCACATGGGTGGGTTGCTAATTTCAGTGCCTTCTCACCTTCTGTATTTGGTAGGTGAGCATGGGAATTGGTAAGAAGAAGATGGTCTAGGTACACAATCTATATTAGATGGTATTGTCTCACACATTGCCCCTCCTATAAAAAGCATCATACCTCAGCAGGGCATGTAATATCCAGCCCAATGTGATTGGGGAACTTCTCAGAAACATCCAATATTATGACCCACTAATACAGCATCAGGTTTCCTGCTAAAGAACAACCAGTTTCTATGTGCATGAATCCTCTATCAAAATAGGGGATATGCCAACCTTTCTGTAGATAGGGGAAACAACAACTGGGTTACAGAGTGTAATCTACCTCCCATCCCTCTATTGGTCCTTCTTATTTTGCAAAAAATGGGCAGGGAAATTCCCATTGGGACATTAAGCAATCTACTATTGGGATTGGAACAACAAAGAATAATTACAATGACTGATAGGTTGAGGAAAAAGATGTGTGAAAAATTATTAGAGACGCAAAAAAATGCATTCCATCTCTAATCCTTGGTTTTGTATACCACATTGTATAGCACCTTAATTGAGAAGAACATAAATAACAGTTGCATACACAAATGCCAGAAAATGTCATGCAAAACATTGCATCCACGTTTGTGAATCTGAATGAGGCTTCTGTCAGAACAGACGGGAGCAACTTGTGTGCATTGGCAGAAATGAATATCAAGTATAAATGGTCTCTGACTCTGTCATTTTGCACTGCTCCATTAGCAAGACCTGGTTCCTTCTCAGATGCATGGCATTTCCAGGGCAGATTTGTCATGATAACAATGTCGGGAATAGCTGGGTGTGGCTCCTGAAAGACTGTACTATCTTAGAAAGGAATAGTAATGGGCTCGTGAGAGTATATTGAAATGTGTCTGTGGATACCATCAAATATTAAGTGTTTAACAGTGAAAACAACTCAAGTTTTCAATCAGATGGCAGTTCATTACACATCTTTTCTTTTGCTTCTACATGTGGATATTGGAAAGGTTTCTTCTGTCACCTTGTATATATGAGGTAATGATATATGGAGTTACTGACATTCAGGAAGGAATTATATGATGGTAATTCAATGAAGGGAGGTCTGATCTTGCTGCTATAGTTATTACAAAGTTCTTTCCAAATTGAATTTCAATTTTATAGCCCTCCTAGAATGTAAAAGCAAATACTTCACCTTCAGTACCATACTTAATATGCTTGGCAATAAGAGGAAGGTATTTTACATTTTACTACTATTAAAGGGCACTAAAAGTAGCACTTCATTTTAACATCAATGCATTAATAGTTAGCAAGTTCTAATTAGTGTATAATGATGAATGAGAAAGAGTTTAATCAACTGGGATGACTGAACAAAATATGTTTTTATCATGAAGAGGCTAGGACAATACCTTGTGGTGTAACCTAGTTTCTCAGACATTCTAATAGATTCTAATAGCACATATCATTCTCTGGATTTACTGTGTCACCAGAAGCTCTGAACTCTGGCACTTACGCCCAAGGTTAGATAATTTGTTTGTCCCAAACAGATCTATTTGTTTTGAAGGTCCTGAACAGATCAACTCTAAAAGTTGATTGTGAGCAGGTAGTTTTCATTGGACTTTGCATTTAACCACTGACGTTCCGGGTGCTCTACCACTCTCCCTACCTCATCCTCACTTTTGATGGTTTGCACTGTCCTTAACAGGCTCTTTGCACATAAATTATTTAACTGGAAAAGACGGGTGATTTACTGGTGGTGATTAATAAATGCAAAAGAAACAACACAGGTGAGTTGATGGTGGGGAAAAGAAAACATTTGGTTGTGCTTAAGAACACTTCTGAATATAGAAAAGTAAACAAAAACAGGTTTGAGGTTCTACCTTCTCCTGGGCTTGGATAAAGTAGCCATCAACAGGTAGTGAGCCATGTTGGGGGTTATAGATTCTGATTATCTGCCTGTCCTCTTTGGCTATGTTTATGGTTGGGTGGCCTTAGAAAGTGAGCATGTGGTGTTCACCAATACTCTTGAGCAATTAAGAGAAAGGTGCGCACCATGGAGACTAGAGTACATTATCTCCCTGTCTAACTCCATTTTAAATTCATCCCCTCTCCCTCTTCCTACCCTTCCCCACTGTTTTGCACTCCCCTTGGTGGGTAGTGTTGTTATTTGTTAATTATTCATTTGGTCAAATGGGTGATTTGGTGGTGGGTATAAAATATAAGAACTGAGGTTATCACCAACACCCTTGAGGGATTTAGAAAGAGGTGGACACCACAGGGCTGGAGTGTATTATTTCCCTCCCCAACTCAGTGTCCCCTCCCCATCTTCGTACCCTCCCTATTTTGTTACTATTGTGCTGCGTCTGGTTGGCAGGGTTTGTTATTTGTTTATTTGGGTGATTTGGTAGTGGTTTAATTGGAAAAAAAACAGCTGAAGTGCCCATTGCCCTTTCAGGCAGTGGATATTCCAGATTTATAAAAAGCTGAGTTAATGGAATGCTTGTGGTACAGTGGTAGTGTCCCGAACTCTAGACCAGAAGGCCTGGACTCAAGTCCCATCATGCTCCAGGGGAAACTTTGGTTATTCTCTCTGCCCATGTACCAACACTACAGGGGCTAAAACCTAGAACAGTAACAGTGTTTGATGACGAGGGTGCATAGATGAAATATTTTATGTTTTGTGACAGTGAATGCAGACTCAGCGGTTCTTGGCTGAATTAGACATAACTGCTGCAAAGGCTAACCGGAATGTTGAATTGTCATCTGCTTTCGGTGTGATAGAATGGGCAGAGGCCTTAATTAGTATAGTACCTGATGAAGCAATTATAAAAGCACTGGAACAACTTAGCTATTGGGATAAAATGTTTCATGAAACTGATTTTTCGACCTTCATTTGGAAGAAGACAACACTCTAAGGTAAAATCGATGGAATTTATAGAAATAAATAATTACACAAATAAATTTATTGAAACATCCAAAAAAAAAGTTGAGTTTTTCCCAAGAGGGGCATTGACTTCTGGACAAGGAAAGGGTGCAGACTGAAAGGTGGAAACTGATGTTTGTACTAGCCACAGATTTACAATAAAACCTTTGTAAATCTCTGAAAGTCTTTTGCTGCCTAATTCAACATATGAATACTGGTGTGTGAAATACAGGAGGAGACAATACCATTGAAAATAAAGTTTTTTTTGCATATTGAGAAAGTTCTGCATGATTTTTAAAATATATTGCTGAATGCCATGGCTTCAAAATAGTTTGGTGCATTACCATTAATCCTCATCAGTCAATCAGGTCAGTGATAACACCGTTGATGATAATCCTGTGGACTTTGAAGTATTTTAAAATAGTCATGTTTCAGCAACAGTGAATTAAAAGCAGAAAAGGTTTTTAGTAAGTAACTACACTGAACAAATAGGTATATAATATAAATTTAGCCACTCATGCTGTTAATATGTTAGAATTTATCTGTGCATTGGACTCAATTTTTACCAGTGTAATATTTTTAATCCTCTGCAAATGAGTGCTCAGTGGTTAGCACTGCTGCCTCACAGCACCAGGGTTTCACACAGAGATAGTAGGAACTGCCGATGCTGGAGTCTGAGATAACAAGGTGTGGAGCTGGATGAACACAGCAGGCCAGGCAGCATCAGAGGAGCAGCCTGTGTGGACTTTGCACATTCTCCCCATGTCTGCGTGAGTTCCCACCAAGTGCTCCAGTTTCCTCCTACAGTCCCAAGATGTGCAGGTTAGGTGGGTTGGCCATGCTAAATTGCTCGTAGTGCTCAGGGATGTGCAGGCTAGGTGGATTAACCAGGGGAGATAGTGTTACAGAGATAGGTTAGGGGAATGAGTCTGGGTTGGGATGCTCTTCAGAGGGTCCATGTGGACTCGATTGGTTGAATGGCCTGCTTCCACACTATAGGGATTCTATGATAAGATCCATGTTGAAAAATATTCCATGTATCTGTTCAAACAAGATTGTGTAATTATATCATGTTTATATTGGATGTCTCTAGTGGAGATTTCAATAATGGACCGAGTTGAGCCAATGTCAGGTGTTTAAATTATGGACTGGGTAGTTAGACATTAACCTTAAAATACAATTTTTTGCAGATTAATTAATTGGATCTGCTTCCTAACTAAAGATTTTAGTATCCTTTTATCATCCTGATAGTAAACATATTCAGGTTCTACAGGATTTGAAAATTTAATAGCATTTGTTGTTTCACTTGAAAATCTGTTAGAGCTTGCATTACAAAATGCAAAGGCTATTTTAGAACTCATGTTTTTTATATGGACATGGCCCCTGGTGACGGGTAGCGCAGGTGCACTGTAGGCTAGCTGCAATATCTTTATCAATGTGGAATTGTATGCTGCTGATCAGGCGTCACAGCTCATTAGTCAGTGGTCAGATAATATGTTCCAGTAAAAATATCCAAACCCCATGCTTTGAATGTGAAATAATAAAGTTTAATACATATATGGAGCCTGGTCAAGGTTTTTATTTTCTGAGAAGTGTCAACTTGTTCAGTACCATGCTGAGTTCAGAGGAAAACATTTAACTTAATAAGAGGAAACTAAAACATTGGCATTTTGATGCTTGTCTTCTTTACTCAAGAATCATATCATAGAATTCCTACATTATGGAAGCAGGCCATTCAGTCCACACTGACCCTCTGAAGAGCATCCCATCAGATCCACTGCCTACCCTATCTCTATAAACCTGCATTTGCCATGGCTAATCCACCAAGCATATACATCCCTGGACACTATGGGCAATTTAGTATAGCCAATCCACCTAACTTGCACATCTCCGTACTGTGTGAGGAAACTAGAACACCCAGATGAAACCCATGCAGACACTGAATGTGCAAACTCTGTACAGACAGTGACCTGACAGTGGAATTGAACCCAAGTCCCTGGCACTGTGAGGCAGCACTGCTAACCACTGAGGGACCAGCCCTAGCTTCTCCCAAAATAACACAAGTGAAGAGCTCAGTTTTTAATTACTCTTCTACTCTACTCAAGATGAGGTTTGCCTATGCTCCTTCTTGCTTCTTGTTAGTAACATGTTCAGCTCAGAATTAATGTATGACAATTTCATTAATACAGATGGGTTTAAAAATATTGATTATTTTAAAGGAAACTTGCAATAGCACTGAATATTTTGCTAACTGGTGCAGAAAGATCTCATTTTTTCCATTACACCTTTTTTTCACTTTAATGTCATATTGACTGAGGATTAAAATGACCATAGGTTAACGAAACTAAACATTTATCCTGCTGAGTGTTTACCATAATGGATCAAGAATTGGTTATTTAATCTCATATACATTCTACTTTTTTTGATGCATGTTTTACTGATTCAATAATACCTAGAGGAATCTTTTTTAAAAGGGCAGAAAGAAATATTAGGACGATGTCACCGTTACAGTCTGTACCCTAGCCAACTAGAAATTGATCAGAGATAGCCAAACCAAATATTTTCTTAAATACAAGTTTTCTCCTTTTATTCAACAACACCTGCTTACAGGCTGACTATTAAATTCCCAAATATCTGGAGCAAGAGACTGAGTTGCTTCCATTAAGAGGAGCTATCAAGGGTGCTGTTGACCTCAAATACAACTTCTTTTCAATAATTTCAAGTAAGTGCAGGACTTGAATCTTACAGGAGTAAAGAATGATGAAATAACTATGAAAACTATTTATTTACAATGCTTTGAGCATTCCTGTTTTAAATAGATAAGAAACAACATTGAAAAGTTAGGGAGAAAAAAAAATCCATTGTACTGTATATAATGGGAAAGTGAGGAGATTCACCTGGCACACTTCTCTTGGTCTTTCCTTAATTCTATGAATCTATCAAGTGGGATATTGGACTGTCTGAATTGCTTTTATAAATGGTCAGCACAAATTGACAGGTTGAATGGCCTCTTTCTGTGCTTTTCTTTCTATGAATGGCAGGACTCTGAAAAGTAATGAAGATTTGAGGGACCTTGGTGCATATATTCACAGATCCCTGAAGGCAGCAGGGCAGGTAGATGAGATTGTTAAAAAGTCATCCAACATAGTTGCTTTTATTAGCTGAAACACAGAATCCATGAGCAAGGAGGTAATGCTGGGACTGTTTAAATGCTGGTCAGGCCACAATTGGACTACTGTGTGCAGTTATAGGAAAGATGTGCGGTTACAGGAAAGGTGGAGTTTGCACATTCTCCCCATGTCTGTGTGGGTTTCCTCTGGGTGCTCCGGTTTCCTCCCACAGTCCAAAGATAATGCAGGTTAGGTGGATTGGCCATGCTAAATTGCCCATAGTGTCTAGGGGTGTGTAAGTTAGGTGGATTAGATATGAGAAATGCTGGGTTATAGGGAAAGGGTAGGGGAATGAATCTGGGTAGGATGCTCGTCGGAGGGGCAGTGTGGACTTGTTGGGCTGAATGGCCTGCTTCCACACTGTAGGGATTCTATGATTCTATGATGGTTCTATGTGACTGTATTAGGAAGGATGTAAAAAAAATTTATCAAGATGCTGCCAATGTTAGAGAATCTGACCTGTGAGGGGAAAAAAAATGGATAGGTTGGGGTTGCTTTCATTCGCCTGTGAGTCTGTGTGTCTGTAGTCACATGTAGATTTCTTTCCTGAAAGGACATTAGTGAACCAGATGATATTTTTAATTGACAAAGGCTTCATGGTCACTATTGCTAAAATTAGTTCGTTTACTCTAGGCGTATTAATTGAATTTACTTTTTAACAATTGCCAGACCAAAACCCATATCCTCAGAGCACCGGGGCGCTGAAACATGTCTATGACGTATGTCTGGGGCAGATAGGATTTGGACACACACATTCTGGTCCAGAGGGTGGGATTATGCCGCAAGACCTTTAAAAAGTACACAATAGATGTGAACTATCCACCATCTACAAGGTATAAGTCAGGAGTGTGATAGAATACGCTATGCTTGCCTGGATGGGTGTAGCTCCAACAACACTCAAGAAGGTGAACACAATCCAAGAAAAAAGCAGTCCACTTGATTGGCACCCATCCACCACCTTAAACATGCTCCACCACCAACGCACAATGGTAACAGTGTGTACTATCTACAGATTGCACTGCAGTAACTCACAAAGGCTCTTTCGACAGCATCTTCTAAATCCATATCCTGTGGAAGTAGATGTATGGGAACACCAGCAGCTGCAAGTTCTGCCCTAAGTCACATATCATTCTGACTTGTAACAATAACTTCATTCCTTCACTGTTGCTAGGTCAAGATCCTGGACTTCCCTTCCTAACAGCATGCTAATTGTATCTATGCCCCTAGGAGTGCAGCAGTTTAAGAAACTAGCTCAACACCAGCTTTCCAAGGGCAATTGAAGATGGCCAATAAGTGCAGGCCAGCCAGTAACCCCCAAAAATCATCAATAAACTAAAATAACAATAATTTAGCTTGTGATCAGAATCCTCTTGCGCTATCAGGTTAGTGTTACAATTGCTAACACAATAATGTACTTTCCATAAGAAGTGTCAAATGCAGTGCTGCCAATCTGAATTAAGGAGAAGGGGGTGAAGGGTAGAGTGTGGAAATGCTATCTTTCTTCTATAGTAAACAAAGAAATCTCATCAGTTAAAATAAAATACACAATTCTGGAAAAGATTGTTTGCGATTGTGTACAGGAGGTTATCAGTTCACATTCTGATTGTAGAATCCATTTCATCCACCTATGTTAACAATTCAATTGTTATGTGCAAAAGTACTAATATCATACAATCGTGTCCTAACTTGTAAGTGATTATATTAAAACAATCCATGATATGTTTGATGTGTTAAGTATTTATTCCAAATATGCAATATTTGTCTGTTTTCATTGTGTAGTAATAAAAAATTGAATGGAGGTAGATGAGAAATCTTTCAATTTGGTCCCATCAAAGTACATGAAATATATAAAAAAATTTTGCCTCAATATAACCATGCAAGTCTTAATCATATGACTAAAGTAGTTGGAACAGAATAAATCTATTCTTCTCTCTGTGACTAACTTTTATGAATAACATGGCACAACATGAAGGCAGGTTCTCTTTTAACGCAAGCAGGTTAAAAGTGAACAGAGCAATATTCACTGTCTTTCCCTAGGTAACTACACATACCTTTCTGGCACAGATCCTAGCGCTTTTCTAGATGTAACCTTTGGACCATTATTATAGGAACTTGTTGTCGACACTTGTGTTACTAAAGGGTTAAAGGCTGAGTAACAGCTGCTGTCTGGTGGTGGTGATTGTGGATGGGGGGAGGAATGGATGGAATGCAGTGACACAATGCTGCGTATATCTCTTAAGCATCTTGCTGGATAGCCTACTGTTGTACCTGACATGTTACTAATAAGCTACACTCATTGTACAGCATTTTGGGAGATCTTGAGGAAGCTAAAATACATAAATGCATGTGTTTCTTTCTTTCATATTTGATAACCATTCTGTATTGAGTTAGTTGGAATTTTCTTAAATTAATATTCAGAATATTTTTCAAAAAATTATGAACATGACAATCTAAGTAAAAGATATCATAATAAAGAAACTTCTTTTTTTATTTTAATCTTCATGATCAGCAGGAAAATTGCACTGTAGGATATGAAGGCATTGAAAGCTTTCATTTCCTTTCAACCTCTTGTTGATACAATATTGTATCCTCAATAGTACTAGGTAACAGGACTCTGTCATATCATGTACTTTTAAAGTTGTCATTTATGGTATAAAATTATCATGATATCAACTCCCATAAGAGTTAAAATATGGATTTATGGAATACAAGTCACTTTAAAAATTAACATTTTGGGTCCAGTGACCCTTCCTCATGTTCTGACCTGAAACATTAACTCTGATTTTTCCTCACAGATGCTGCCAGACCTGCTGAGCTTTTCCAGCAACTTCTGTTTTTGTTCCTGATTTATAGCATCCACGGTTCTTTTGGTTTTTGGTTGTTTTGAACTTGTAGATGTAAGAAAAATGTGTTACTCTGAGTTAATCCACCTAGCCTGGTGAATACAAGTTATACAGTTTATGATATAGCTGACTAATTTTGTTATTAATCTTTGGAATCCTTCACTCCCAATTATAATTCAGACTCAGTATTTGAGTATGTGAGCATGTTCAGGGTTGATAAATTTTAGGATACTAAAGAAATCAAGGGCTATTGGATTGTTGAGCTTCTTGAGTACTCATCCAGGTAAGTGAAGAGTATTCTGACACAATCCTCACTTGCGCCTTGGAGATGATGGACAGGCTTTGGGGAGACAGATGGTGTTACTCATCACAGAATTCCTAGCCTATGACATGCTCTTGCGGCTACAGTATTTAAATGGTTAGTTCAATTTAGTTTAGGATCAATAATAGCCCCTAGAATATTGATAGTTGGGGATCCTGCAATGGCAATGCCATGAAATGTTAAAGTTAGATTCTGTCTTGTTGGAAATGGTCACTGCCTGGCACTTGATGGCACAAATGTTTCTTGAAATTTTTAAGCCCAAGTCTGGATATTGTCCAGATCTTGCTGCATATGAACAAAGACTGCTTCAGTAGCTGAGGAGTCATAAATGGCGCTGAATATTATGCAGCCATCAGTGAATATTCTGACTTTTGACCATATGCTGGAAGGAAGGCCATTGGTGAATCAGCTGAACACAGTTGGGCCTTGGACACAATCCTGAGGAACATACTTCCAAAACCACAACCACCTTCCTTTCTCATAGAATCATATAGTACAGAAGAGGCTCTTTGGCCCATCTAGTCTGTAGTGCCAAAAATATGCAACTACCTACACTAGTCCCACTTTCCTGCACTAGGCCCTTTGCATTGAATGTTATGATACTTAAAGTGTTTATCTAAGTTCTTTTTAAAAGTTGTGAGGTTACCTGTCTCAATGACTCTCCCGGGCAATGCATTCCAGATCCCCACCATCTCTGGTGGTTAATAAATGTTTTCCTCAAATCCCCTCTAAACTTCCTGCCTCTCACTTTAAAGTGTCCCCTTGTTCTTGACCCTTTGACTAAGGGAACAGCTGCTTTCTAAAAGTAGAGTCAAACCCACAATCTTCTGATCCATAATCAGACACACTATCCATTCTGCCACTGGCCTCATTTAACTCCTTACACTTCTGTCTCCATTCAGTGATGGTCAAACTGTCAATGAAAAATAGAATAGTTCTTCTGTACCATCATTTTGCACTTAAAAAAGGACTGCTCTTCGTCCTGTGGAAAATGCATATATAGCTATTTTAGTGAGTAAACTTGGATTGTATTGTGCCATAACTTTCTTATGGGTTTGACTGAGCATGGCTAGGTTGGGGATAAACCTTCCCACTTGATTCACTGTGCCTAAGAAATGTTGTACACCAATTTATGCACTCCATCTTAAGAAATTCACTGACTCTTGACTCTCTTGGATACACTCAGATGCCTCATTCTTGGTTAATTTGTTCTACAAATATAATCTTCATGTAAGAGAATTGGCATTTCTCACTTTGCGTAAAGCCTGCATTCTCGTAATGCCTTTAACATGTCCCTGGCCATGTGGTTGTGTTTATTGTTTGTTTTAACATGCACTAGGATATTTTCCATATGGCAAATGGTTCCCAGTTTCCCTTCTAGGATCCTAGACATCGCCCTGTGGAAAATCTGTGGTGCAGATGAGATCCCAAATAGTGACGAGTTGAAGCCATAGCACCTAGATGGAGTCAGCAATCTTGATTAGTTTAAAGGTATCTGCCAGAACCTACTATTGGCATCTAGTATTGTGAAAAATTAGCTTGTTGCTAATTTTGCCAAATTTCCTATGTAACGCCTGTGTTTAATTAAGTAAGATCCACACACAATCTTAGTTCTTCATTTATCTTGGGAACAGTTAGTAGCTTGCAGCACTGCTGTGTTAGTTTGGACATTGATATGAACTGTTTTCAATCATGCTGCCTAATTGTGATTTTACCTTTCCCAACAGAGGATGAAGAATTTTACTTGGAATATACAAGCAGATAGGTTTATATCTTCTTGCAGAGTAATGCGATCCTTCTGCTTTCATTTGCTGAAATCTTTTAATAGACTTGAAAATTCTCTCTCATATTCATTTCGCTCTAACAGACTTAGATGAGCACATGAACTTATGCTCAACTCTGAGGCATTCTGATTCTTCCATGTATACAATGTTTCACTGAGGTTTTGTCCTCTGCAACAAAGCTTTGTACTCATTTGACTATGCACCCAAAAATCGGTGCCTCCTGGATCTTGGAGATTCATATTAACTAATTTGATTCTCTCAAACTTCAACCATGGCAAGCTATCTGCCAGTATTGAAACTGCTTCTCTTGTATTAAGTTTAACTTCTGTTTCAAAGCCTTCTATCTTCAAACTGATGGTCCAGAATCAGAGATAACAAGGTGTAGAGCTGGATGAACACAGCAGGCCAAGCAGCATCAGAGGAGCAGGGAAGCTGACGTTTCAGTCCAGAATCAGTGTTCACTCTGTTTGATCTCCCCAAGGAATGTTGTCTTCACCTTTTGTTCTGTATCATTAACTTCTTGACCTTCTTCCCTGTTGCATGATTTCATTTTCTGTGGGCACATTCCTTTTGCAGGACCATTTCTCTGTTCTTGAGGAGATAAAGGCACTGTTAACTTACAATATTCTCTAAAATATACCAGCTGACAATACTTAAAGACTCGGCTCCCTCACTGGACATTTGTCACACTTGTGATTCTGTTTGGAACCACATTATCTCCCCCCACCTCCCCATAACATTCTAAAAGAAGTGTTCCCTCTGTGACAATGCAGCCTGCATTTTCTGTTCATTGCTTACCTGTCCACCATCATTCCAGACTGGATATAGCAGGACTGCAGAGCTTAGATCTGATCTGATACTTGTGAGATACTCATTAATCCCTGTCAATTCCACCATTTGGCATGTAAGTGGTCCTGTGTTGTAGCTTTAGCGGGCTGACACCCCATTTTTAGGTATTTCTGGTGAGGGTCTTAGCATATCTTCCTGCACTTTTTATTGTACCAGGACTGATCTCCTAATGTGATAGTAATTGTAGTGTAGGAGCTATACCAGGCCATGACTGTAGTTAAATACAATTCTGCTGCTGCTGATGGGCCACAGTCCTCATGAGTCTCAGTTTTGAGTTGCTAGATCTGTTCAAAGTCTGTCCCATTTAGCATGATAGTAGTATAGTGCCACACAAAACAATGGTATCCATAGTGTGCAGATTGGACTTTATCTCCAGAAAGGACTGTATGGTAGTCATTAGTAATTAGGATAAGATGAGAAGATACTTCTCTAACCAGAGGGTATGAGTTTTTGGAGTTCTTTTCCCTAGACTAGAAGGCTTTGTATGTTCAGTCAATGAGCATTTTACTGAGAATGAAGGGATACTGAGAATTGGGAAAGTGGAGTCGATGCAGGTGATTATCCATGATCTTACTGACTGCTGGAGAATATTCTAGGGGCTGTATGGTCTATCACCATTTCTTATGTCCTTATGACAGAAACATTATCAGTCAGATGGGTTTAATTTTGCCAGCAATTTGGAGGTCCGCATAATTTTAGAAAAGTACAATGGCTTCAAAAAGCATGCATGTATGTCCAGATACTGCATACATTCAATTGAAGTGCTCCATGCAGATAGTGGTTTCAATTTTTAAGTATGTTTTAGGTCTACAGTCTGAAACTTATATTGACACCACCTTACATCTTTGTTGTTAAGCCTCATCTGTTATTGAGGAGTAGACCTGGGGAATTGAGTGTTTTCACTTCCTATGCCACTTTCAGTCACAGGATCCTGATTGTTGTACCAGCAGCCCTCAATTACCCATTCCCACACTTCCATATTCCCCCTTTGTGCTTATTTATAGTACTCTTTGAGAACGATCTCTTCTTGGTTACATTCTTTATCCATCCTTTCAAATTGCTATATCTTAGTTCTACTTCAAGAGATACTGAGGCTTAATTCCTGAAGCAGACTGCCATTAGGCTCTACCTCTATTTTGCCTTCCTCAATATTTTTTGGGCTTCCTGGCTGAACTACCTGATTGCTGGTGGGATTCATATCTTTACATTGATCTGGGGATCCTAGGAACATGAAATTCCTGCTCCAGCACGCTTGCACCAGTAGACAGAAAACAGTTTCCAGGTCTCTCTTATATGAAGAATTCTAAGATGGGAATTGTCCCACAGGTCAGGTTTTATTTTCTGCATCAGGCTCAAATGCCTTGTTGTTTCAAATTTTGGTTCTGTTACATGACCATTTTCTTGCTAAAATACATCTGGGCTAAAAGAAGTTGTTGGCACAAGAAAGTATGACACTCTCCATCTGATGAAATTTATTTCTATTTCAGTATTTCTTTGAAATGAATTCTGGAACAGTAATCAGAAAGTGTAATAGTCATCATCCTT
Organism: Rhincodon typus; assembly: GCF_021869965.1. Classification (NCBI taxonomy): domain Eukaryota; kingdom Metazoa; phylum Chordata; class Chondrichthyes; order Orectolobiformes; family Rhincodontidae; genus Rhincodon; species Rhincodon typus. The sequence continues at coordinate 2,600,426 of NC_063335.1, forward strand.
ATAAACACCCAGTTTAATGGCTCTTTTAATAGAAGACTTTTTATTTGAACTAGTGTTATCACAGCAGGAGTCTTCCTTGGTTAAACACTTTGCCTATTCCCATGGAGAATGCTCTACAGATGGTGTGAGCTCATTCTTTTTCATGCTAAGGTTTTGCCCTGTTTCCACAGGATATAGAGTATGAGCTGATGCAAAGAAATAAGTGTAAATTAAACTATTCACTAATTACAAACTTGAAGACTGCTGCCAAATTACAGTAATTTTCATAGAACTAATTTCAACACAATCCTGTATTAAATTCACCAATTAATCAATATACAAGCTATAACTTGATATAGAATTAATTCAACTCTCTCAATATTCCATTATTAATTTCTTCTAGGGAACAAAAAACATCTTTCTATTAAATGATTTAGTTTTTTGTATCTAAGCTCTGATTGTCCTCATGAAGCTTTTTGTTAAAACTATAGCATAATGTTTTGCTGTAATAATAAATTTAAACACTTAACTGTACTTTCATATTGGTTCGTAATAGCGCAACACGTTTCTGGTCAACAAGATACATGTTGCACATATTATGAGAAAAGAACGTCTTTGTAAGTTCATATAATGTTGCTGTTGAATCTTGCATTTGAAATCAACTTCATAGTCATTTGAGCTGTTCTCTCAAATTGACTCCAAGATTCATTTAAATTATGCCCTCAGCACTTCCTGCGAATTGTTTATTATTCTATTTACAAACTCCACAAGTCATTTATTTGTTTAAGAAAAGTCAGGCAAAATAACATTAAGTTCTATATTGTGTTTTTTTTGAAAAAGGTACCTTTCCAACTGATTATTTTTGCTTTCATGTAGGTTTTCCTCACCTAATGGAATAGTGCCATAGATTATTTTATTTAATATGTTTTAAGAATATGGTATAAGCCAGCAATATCTCTGGGAAGTATGTGTGATTATGCCATTGTTTTGCTGTACAGGTATGTAACTGATCAGTACTAATAGCTGATTGAATTCAATCAGACCTAATCATCATATTCATTGAGAAATTACTATCCCATTATTTCCTCCAATACTAATTGGATTATACACAGTACAGTTAATTATTATATCCACAGTTCTACTCCTGAATAAGTTTGGGATTTAACTATTTCATTAATTTCAGTTTCCACTGCAAAATGTGTATCCTCACCTCTCATATATTTTCTCAGCTGCTTGGGTGCACAATGGCTGGAACATATTACACAGAGGCAACCTTCCTTAAATGGTACCACACAGGCAGACCATGCACAGAAAAAAGACATTAGAGGATATATTGCTTAATACTATTTCCATATAACATCTCAGGTGAAAATCAGACTGCCATATTTCAGCATCCTATTCCTGCCCAAACTGAGTTTTCAACTCAATAACAATTCCAGTACAAGGACTATACTTCCACCAATGTAACAGCACCCACTTCAATCCCTGTGTTGTTTGAACTCTCATTCAAATCTTCACTGGCTTCAAACTCAACTATTCCAGTGCTCTCTTGTTCAGTCAGCCATGTTTTGTAAACTTCAACTCATCCAAACCTCGACAAACTTGCATCCTATTCTACAACAAACACCCTGTCCTAGCTAACTAACATTCATAGCCAATCCCCCAAATGTAAGACTCTCGTCCTTCTATTTAAATTCCTCCTTTATCTCACCCCATTTGGCCTTAGAAGCCTCTCTGTTCTTTGGACACTGGCCCCAAATATACTCTTACACACTTCTCCCTTTCACCCCACCATTAGCCACTGCGCATTGAACCATCTCTGGAATTTTCTTGTGAACCTCACCTTTTTTCTTTTTCAGTAAATCCCTGAATGAAGGGCTACTCCTTTCATTCAGTTTCTAGTTTTGTCCAAGTATGCCTCAGCAGAGCATCTTACGTAAAATCTATAATTTTAAAAAAATGTTGTAACTGCAAGCTGCTGCTTGATTGTACTCCTTTTGGCATCTCGTTTTCCTTACTTTTACATATTACACATTAGTAAATAAAAACAACAACCGTCAATAAATACTTTTATTATCTGGCACTGTGCACATCTCCTCCTTCATGGAAGATACTATTACGGACATCCAGCACATTGATAGTTTTTCTGCAGTTAATCTTAATTAAAGCCAATGAATCTAATGCACTTAATTGAATAAGGGCCTAGGTTTCAGTTCATTGTTTCTGGAAGCTAAAGCCACTGAAGTGCAAGTGTTCAGGACAGTGGGCGGGGGGATGGAAGAAAGAAGAATAGAAGAGATAACCAGTTCTTTCCACTTAAAACACTGACGGTATTGTGAAACTAGATGTTAGAAATATTCCAGCAGGATGGCAGTATCTGTAGAGAAAGAAACAAAGCTAATATCTCGTGTCTGACTTTTCATCAGAACTGGGAGAAGCGAAAGGGGAAACATCACAGGAATGATGGAAGGAAAGTCTGTGATAGGATGAACGGCAGGTGAAATTAAATGACAAATCATTTCAGAATGCAAGGCCAAAAGGTATGGTAAAGAGATGAGAAACAAGACATCTATCAGCAGGAGATAGGAATATGGACAGAGGTTACAATCTAAAAGTGCTAAGCTCAAATGTTGACCCTAGTAGTGGAGGTCAGAAATCACACAACACCAGGTTATAGTCCAACAGGTTTATTTGAAAACACAAGCTTTCAGAGTTTCGATCCTTCTTCAGGTGTTAGTGGGAGAGATGGTATCAGACACAGAATTCATAAGTACAAGATCAAAGAGTCACACAACTGATGAGGATGTATTAAACAAACCCAAGATGCTCTTAAATCTTTAATCTGTTAAGTGGTTTTAATTGATTAATATGTATATGTAAATCCCCAAATTCCTTTTAAGGCACTGCCCTGAGAGAAATAAAGGTTTTATCAATGTAGCGAAGAGGTGACATTTTAGGTCAGACAATGCATGTTAGATGTGTGGCATTGTTTAGAATCTGTTTGTGTTTTGGTTTGGAGTCAGACTGGTTTTATTTCTAAAGTAGGAATTTATAAATCACAACATTGACTGACTCTCTATAATTTGTGGGCTTTGTGAACAAAACAATGTATCTGTAAATACAAATTCATCCCATAGATTTATGAGGGAGGGCAACAGCAGGGCAGCAAGAGCGCGCGTGTGTGACTGCTTGACGTCCAGGCAAAACATAATATGCGGTTATTTAGAGATAGTAGGAACTGCAGATACTGGAGAATCCGAGACAACAAGGTGCAGGGCTGGATGAACACAGCAGGCCAAGCAGCATCATAGGAGCAGAGAGGCTGACGTTTCAGGCCTAGACCCTTCATCAGAAAAGGGGAGGGGAAGGGGGTTTTGAAATAAATAGGGAGAGAGTGGGAGGCGGATAGAAGAGGGATAGAGGAGATTACAAGAGAGTTGCAGTGGGAGACAGCATCTGCAGTTCCTACTATCTCTGATTCAATTTTAACCCCACTGCGAAGCCTCTTCTAAGGATGCCTAACCTGAAGAAGTTACCCTCCTCCCTCTGGACAAACCTCAAGGGATCTCTCTCCCATTGCAACTCTCTCGTAATCTCCTCTATCCCTCTTCTATCTGCCTCCCACTCTCTCCCTCCCACTCTCTCCCTATTTATTTCAAAACCCCCTTCCCCTCCCCCTTTTCTGATGAAGGGTCTAGGCCCGAAACGTCAGCCTCTCTGCTCCTATGCTGCTGCTTGGCCTGCTGCGTTCATCCAGCCCTGCACCTTGTTGTATGCGGTTATTTAAGCTTGGATTCATTTTCAATGAAACACTGGAGCATCTGGAGTACAGAAAAATCAGAGGGGGAAGCAAAGTAGAGAATTAAAATTACAAGTGACTAGAAGCTTGGGGTTTGATTTGTGAAATGAACGTGTTCAGCAAAGCAAAGCTGTCATTTATTTGCATTTGGTTTCCCACTATAGAAGAGAAGATTATGAGCAGCAAGTCATGTCATGTGTTGTCTGCCTGTATATAGGTCCTTCTCTTATTGTCTGATGATGCTTCATTCTGAATTGCATATATGGGAGTTTTTGAAGATGATGGTTTGTAACAAATACATTAAACTGAACATGCAAGTAAAGTGCTGTTTGACCCAGGTGGTGTGTTCAGGGCCTTGGATAAAAAGGAAGGTGATAAAGGTTGCTTCATATACTGCACTTTCACAGAAACAGGTGGTGTCAACATGACTCAGGATTTGAGTGCTGCAGACAAAATGGTTCACTTGGAATGCTGAAAAGTATAAGAGACCACGTTTTTCTTTTTAGGACCATAAAATGAAACTGAAGTTTGACAGCTCAAGAGCTAGAATACCAGGAGGAGCTTTTTTTTTCCAATTTCATTCATGGAATGTGGGCATCACTGGCGGGACCAACATTTATTGCCCATCCCTAATTGCACAGAGGGCAATTAAGAGTCAACCATATTGCTGTGGATCTGGAGTCACATGTAGGCCAGACCAGGTAAGAATGGCAGATTTCCTTCCCCAAAGGACATTAATGAACCAGATGGTTTTTTCCCCCTAACAATCAACAATGGTTTCATGGTCATCATTAGACTCTTAATTCCAGATATTTATTGAATTCATATTCCATCTGCCATAGCAGGATTTGAACCCAGGTCCTCAGAACATTGCCTGGGTCTCTAGATTAATAGTCCAGTGACAATACCACTAGGCCATCGCCTACCCTGCTCTACAATTGGAGGAAGGAGGGGAGGGAGGGAGGACGGGGAGGAAGTGGGAGAGGGGGAGACGGGGAGGGGAGGAAGGAGGAGGGGTGGTTAGGGGCACGGGCACAGGTAACATCCACATTCTGTTTTCGCAGTGAAGAACATTGAAACAGAGTGCACAGACAGACTTGAGTTGACGAAATTCTGTTTGAAGACTGTAACAAACTGAAAAAGTTTGACTAAAGTTGGAAGTGCAAGGGTAGCCAAACATCTGAAGCAACCCTCGCCATCCATGGAGGAGAAAGCACAGTAAGACTAAGAAAGCGTAAGAGGAACTCAAGAACACCTAGGTCCACAGAAACAACAACCATCATTTTACTGATAATAGCAAATCAATGCGACAAATCAAGAGGAGAGAGAATAAAACCAAATCATAAAATCTTGAAGCTTTGGAATTTTGCACACCCTATCTATATTCTTTTCCACCCACATTGTATCAGACCACCTGTATTGTGACTGCATATATATTTGGGGGTTTTGAACTGGTATTGTTTAATTTGCACAGTAAGTTGGAAATCCTCTCTTTTCCCTGCCATCTGTTATTTATTACAATAAATAGAGCTACTTTCTATTAATGACAAAACCTGGCGTGAATAACTTTTGACCTGAAATAGTAATCAGGCAAATTGGTCATCTTGGTAGCCTAAATGGGATTTTATGCATTCTTTGGATGGCTTGTGTAAGTGTGGCACTATTACTGACATTTCCAGGTTAAGTCATGACAAAGGTGGGGGGTGGGGGAAAGAGACGCTGTGTTTTGTGGTGGCATCACAATACAGGTGGTGAAAATAGCAGAGAATGATCCATTGAACATGGAAGATGGTGGGATGGACAGTGCAGACAAGTTGAATCCTATTATTGGTCTGGGAAGGAGGGCAAGTGCTGACGGAAGAAGTGCACAAAATAGCCCAGACATGGTAGACTGCCATGACAACCATGGTGCAGGAAGGGGAGTCCAGAGTCACTTTAGATGGTTGGGGAGGAATACATAATCAGAAACACTTGTATGGATAATTTGATAAAATAAATAAAGCCACCCCTAATGTAGCTTACCTGGTATATTCATCTCATCAGCAGTAATTACTTGCTGAATTAGAAAACAAAATATAGTCAAAACACTCCAATCAAAGGGAAAGACATGTGATTGGAAGAGCAATGAGCAGTGGAAGAAAAAGGAAGTGGCAGCAATAAGGACTAGTCCCTATGACTGTGGCCATTTGACCAGAGTTAGGAGGGGTGGGAGGAGGAGCCTGCAAGGATTGGGGAGTGTGTGAAGAGGATGGGCAGGAGGGGGAAAGAGGGACACACTAATTTTAAATCTGTCATCAAAAGTATACACTGCTAACCAGCAGCCAGGAAAATGAGATTACCAATTCCTTGCAAATGCATGAAATCTGAAAACAAGGAATCTTGATAAACAAAGTCAAGAGCTATTCTTGGAGGAAATGAAAAGAATGCTATCAAAATCAACACCGTCAAGTTTTCAACGTAGATCCATAAAGCAATTTTTAAAAAATGGATTGATTTACCTCAGTTGGCTGGACAGTTGGTTTGTGATGCAGAGCGATGCAATAGCATGGGTTTAATTCCCACACCAGCTGAGGTTACCATAAAGGATTTTCCCCTCACCCTCAGGTCAAACCACCACCAGTCATCCACTGCTCTCTAATTAGCATGCACCCCTATGGTCTGGTAAGACCCTGGTGACTTAATTGTTATCTTATTAAAAGGCAAATATATTTCAGCTTTGTATGTTTGTGATGAAAACACATTAGCTGTGATCTTGCCAGCTTAGTGAAGAACATGGAGATGGCTGTGTGTTTAGAAGTGTCAGTTATTCTGAAAACAAAAGATGTTGTTAATTTATGCAAGTCTTGTGCCAATGTAAATACTGTGGTGTCTAGGAAATTAATGTTTTCCTTGAGTTGTAGCTGCAAGTTTAAATGAAGGTTTATAAGAGGATATTGATAACTTCTTCTAATTCTGCTTCTGACAGTTCGAATACTCTATTGTGAAAAACCTTCTGCACCCATGTTGACAATGTGACTAAACTATCTAATAAATCAGTTAACAAAAATCACAAAGAAGCACCTGAAAACAAAACTGGCCCACTTAATAAATGCGGAATCATTGTTTACAGCATTATTTAAATTCTAGACATTTGTTTATATTGCAAGTAGAAGATTAAAGTAAGGGTCTGTATAGACAAACCAAATGGTATTGAGGAAAACTTTAATTTTAATTTTATTAGTCATAATTAAAAAAATATTAAATATGGCAAGAACTGACTGCACAAATAACACAATTTACAAATACATCTTTAAGAGAATTACTGATTTAAAATGTGCAATAGTAATCAATAGTTCTTCCATGTAGCTCATTAAATCACACTTTCAAAACAATAAACTGGATAGTTTTTCTTAACGAAAGATGGGAGCCTGAACAGTACTTTGGACAGCAAAGCAGACAGTTAACATCCCAGCTGCTCTGGAGAAACAGTTAATGTCTACTCAGGATGCCCAAGTTAAACTCCTCATGAAGAAATTTGTTCTCAACATCAATTTCAGATGATACTCTACAGAACTATCTGCATCTTACAGAAACTGACATAAGCCTGCATAGCACCTCTTGAAGTGGTATTAAGCAAATTTCCCACTTTTAATTGCACCATTGCAAAAGCAATTTGATACTGAAAAACAACTCAATTAATGTGTTCTTCCTCAAGCACAACAAAGGTGAAATAAAAAAAATTCTCTGTCCCTTGAGGCAAAAAGGATACTGTTGCTCAAAGCAAAGCATTAACCTTTCTAAATATTTTTAAATGGTGCTTATAATGCACACAAATGCTATAATAAAATCTCAATCACATTCATTGTTGAGTACCGAAATAGGACTATATCTAGCCTATTACTTGGGTTTAACAATTGTAGTTCTCATGTGTTGATTTAATTTCAACTACATTTAATTACTTGTATATGTTTGTAGCAATACTATTACTAGGTGGCAGCTAGTTCACAGGTAGGCTCAGCTATGCAGATCACCCATATGCAAGGCTACTCTGAAGCATGTTTATCTCCAAACAGGGAAGCTACAAGCAAAACATCCAAGTTTTTCTTGGTAACACCACAGTCAATGATTGAATTGTGTATAGAACAGTTCTACTCCTACACAGTGAATTGAACAGACACCTTTACACACCAGCTGCCAAAAGGAGTTGACAACTGATGTGTTTTACAGAAAAAGTTGAAACTGACAGATGCACTTGATAAATGGTACTGTGTTGTCTAAGCTAATACCAATAATGAACAGTCATTGCTCATCTCTTCCATGCTGGCTGCTTGGCAGGTGCTTGGTGGGGTGAAGACAGATGGGTCACTGATCCCTAGCTGCAGATCAAAAAAGCGAGTGGATGTTGTTACATTGTAGCTCTTGGTGTATGTCTCTTGCACTGGATAGCAATCCTTAACTGTGTATACCCCAATCCATTTTTCAACTGTGGGAAGGAAAAAAAAAAATCAGCAGAGAAATAAACATTTAAGTATGTTCTCATGATCTGCAAAGTCTACTGAATTTGCCCACTAAAATTAAAGTGGATTCTAACATAACATTAATTCATGCTAGAATGCCATTTGCCATGCTTTTAAAAAATACCTAAAAATCTGATGGCAAAGTACTGAGCCTGCTCTGCTAGCAGGAGTATATCAACAAAGATGAGGTGCTGAAAGAAGGTGCCAAAAGGAGTTGGGAGTGGGGTGAGGGGTTGTAAAGAGACCAAGTTTAGCTATTGGTGATAAGGGTCACAGTTTGAAACTGGTTGGTTGGGGCTGATGGCATCCACATTGCATATAAACTTGAGTAGTAGGCATGGTATCACCAATTGCATCATTAGCAGGACAAAGACAAGTCAGAGGAGTCAGATCAACACACAGCAAGTGTGTTCCTGCAAGGCTGGTGAGAAATGCTCCTGCAAGAAGCCAGTGACAACTACTTCAATAGATTCTACAGGGGAATGTTGAAAAGTAGAGGGAAGCCAGGCTTATCCAGAATAACTTAAACATGGATTAGCAGCACATAGTTGATAGAAGATGAGTACTGAAGAATTGAGAAGAGCAAGTTGGGGGTACAAACTAACATGGAAGGAAGGAAGGAAAAATATGCAGCACAGAGTGGCAAGGAAGAATGGCTTAGATATCACTAGGATTGTCAATAGAAAGTAGCATACTGAAGTATTAGGCCACAATAACAACACAAACACTGAAGCAAGGCTTGAGCACAGAAATCTGACTCAAGACAAATCTTAGCAATGGTAACACACTGAGGATGACAGATGGAAATTTTTCAGATACATACAAAGTCAAAACCTTAAACTGCTCAAAATCAGTTGGTTCCATGATCACTTGGTTTTGTGCACTCTAAACAGCACACAAATTAGAAAAGTCAGCATAATCCTTAATTAATTTACATGGGTACCAGATGATGTTGATAATTCAGTGTAAACGTGACACTTTTGAATCAAACATTGGTTTTGATTTAATGAACAAGATTCTATTAGATACTTACAATTTTATAATTAACTTGAGATGGAAGGATAGTTATAAGACTAGTGCTGAATATATGCTGAGTACAAATGGGGGAAGAGAGTTCTGCTGCCAACCCACACATTGATTACTGCACCAGAAGACTATTGATTTTAGATGGTGGCACGGTGGCTCAGTAGCTCAGTAGTTAGCACTGCTACCTCACAGTACCAGAGACCTGGGTTCGATTCCACTCCCAGGCAATTGTTTGTAAGGGGTGTGCACGTTCTCTCTGTGTCTGCACGGGGCCACCACGCCAAAGACGTGGAGGTTAGATGGATTGGCCATGCTATATTACCCAGTGTTCAGAGATGTGTGGGTTAGGTGTGTTTGCCATTGGAAATGCTGGGTTATAGGGATAGGGTAGGGGGATGGGTCTGAGTGGGATGCTCTTCAGAGGGTCAGTGTATACTTGTTGGGCCGAATGGCCTGTTTAAACACTGCAGGGATTCTATGATTCAAATGCGAGTGACTATGTTTCATGCACTCTGGTGAGGCTGGGCAAACCTGGATTATACTTTAAATGAAAATCTTCTTTGGAAGCAGAATTCTGCATTGAACATTTGTGATGTTTAGGATGTATCAAATTAATTTGATCTACAAATTAGAAGATGAGAAAAGAATTTATCTCCACATTTTTCTGTGGTTTTAACAGGATACCTCCACTTCATGCCAATTCCTAAATGAGCTCTCCTAATCCCACATTGTTTCAAGGTATTTTAAGTAATTTGCTAGTTAGTACCATCAAAATATTCATTTAATTACCTGCAATTGAGATGATAAATAGCAAATTAATGTAGTCAGAAACAAGTGATATTCCAGCAACTACTTGAAAATATAGCTAAAGAACATTTGAAAAACACCTTAAGCACTATATCAGGAGACTTCCTGCCAGTTGAACCAGGGTTTGGTTTGGCAACCAGTCAATTCATAGGAGGTACCTGGAGTTAGTCATAAATGTGTCATGACATGCTGCACTGATCACACGTTTTTTCTACAGCTTAATAATAGAACTATTTCTCATTTCATCATTTACTCCAAATATAGGTATTTCTCTTTGGGGAGTTCCCATTTCCAACATTGGTTCTACAGCTGGCTTATTTTACTCCCAATGTCTTAATGCATGACATGGTTAAGGTTTTAAATGACAAAACAAGAAAAATAATGTAATATTTTCAAGAAAAAGATATCAAAATATTTGTATCGCTTTGAGAATTTACAGAGGCTGAAGCTTTCCCATCCAATTACAATTTTTAAAAGCTAAATGAGCTTTGACATGTCTCGGCTCTTGCCAACAACTAAAAAACAAGACATTTTATTACATTTTGAATCAAATTATGTTCTGATGCACTTTTTCAGGTCAGCTTATAGTTGGAGGGAGATAGACAGGATACCGAGAAATAGAAAATCTACATTCAAACATAATAAAATGGAGACCAAGTTATTTTTTAAATTTTGGTGCTTCAGTCAACGTACACATGCACACTACGAAGCAGTTACATTTTATCTATAAACGTCTACCATTTAAAGTAATTGATGGAAGTACTGAAATGCTACAACACCATTAGGCGGCTAGTTAGCCTGCCAGTCCAAGCTGGCTCTGAAAACGCTATTTGAACTATTTGACTTTCTAATACCAAAGATTATGTTGCAGTACATCATGTAAATATCAGTATCACTGGATATGTGAAGACGCATTGATTGCAGCAAAGCATCTACATTTACTGATTTTTCTATTTTAGTCAAAACACTTTCATTTGTATTATTTTAAAGTTCTTTTACTTCACCGACAGTTATCTCTTTTGAATTTTCATCCATCTTCAAGGAAGCCTAGTTTCTCAGCTCATGAATGTTAACGTAATAAATGGAACAGGAGTAAGCAATATAGCCTCTCAAGTCAGCTCAGCCATTCAATAAGTTCACAGCTGATCTTATATTGGACTCAACTACACTTTCTAGCTTATTTTGCAGAACTCTCGACTTCCCTATTGTTCAATAATCTCACCGACAAATATATCCAATGACAGCCACCATAATTCTCCAGAATAGAGAATTTGAAAGATGCATAATCTTTTGAGGTATACTCAGACATTACATTGCCCCAGTACATTTTGTGATGTACCACTTCACCCCAGTAATCAACCTTATGACAGTGATAAAGTTTTAAATTATATAATGCAAAATAATGCATGTTCAAGGCTTGAAAACCTATGGTCTGATTATACAATGAGGCTGTCTCAAATAATATTTAACCTTTACTGAACATGTAAGAGATTATCTTCAAAATAGCTTTAATAGGCCACCTATTCGCTAACTTCTACATGTTACAATGCAACAAGTTACTACTATAGATAACTGGACATCTAGTTAACTATGTTAAACACAATCATTTTGCATTAAAAAGTAATAATTTTAGGATTCTAATTCAGTCACAAAACTAAAACAGACACGGATGCCAATCACTCTGAATTGCAGTTATTGGTTTTAAAAATCTACTGTATTTACACCAGGTAGTATACACTGAACTCCAAAGTGACTGCTACAATTTCTCTAGGAGCTTGAGCATATGTGATGTAAAAATGGCTCATGTAAAACCATCACCACAGTCAAATTTCTACAATTTGGAAGACGAAGTAGCATACTTTTGCCACTATCAATTGTCTTAGTGGAAAGAAACAGACTAAGTTTACATCTACATGATCAGGTTTTGCTCTCTGAATAAAATTTGCTCTATAACCATCTATGAATTTTCTTTTACACTAATATATGTACCGTTTGTTGAAACATACTTTTGAAGAGCGTTCTCAATGAGACATGAATATTTTCAGAGAATTTTCACAACTTTCTAACATTAAGACTGATAATAGCATCCCCGTGAGGGGTTGTGACTGACAATGGTAATGTGTTAAGCCAATACAATCAGATCTGACTACTAGCTGCAATGCATTTCCTCAAACAAGAAATCAAGAATGCAACAATTTAAACTGTCATTCATGGATGTGTGCATCATTAGTAAGTTAGCATTTGTGCCCATCTTTTATCTTTCAGAAAAAGATCGTGAGCTGCATTTTTGAACACAATCAAGTGTCTTACTGTGATATTTCAGAGGGCAGTAAGAGTAACAATGTTGTTGCAGGCATGGTGGCTCAGTGGTTAGCACTGCAGCCTCACAGCGCCAGGGACCCGGGTTCGATTCCAGCCTCGGGTGACTGTCTGTGCAAACTCCGCACATTGTCTGCGTGGGTTTGCTCCGGTTTCCTCCCACAGTCCAAAGATGTGCAGGCTAGGTGGATTGGCCATGCTAAATTGCCCATAGTGTTTAGGGGGATGGGTCTGGGTGGGATGCTCCAAGGGTCGGTGTGGACTTGTTGGGCCAAAGGGCCCGTTTCCACACTGTAGGGATTCTATGGTAGAGTCACATGTCAGAGCAGGTTTCCTTCTTTAAAAAAAGGACAGTGAATGAGATGAGATTTTACAACAATCCGGTCACATGGATTACTGATACTTGGTTTTTAGTACATAATTATTTAACTAACTGAACAAACTCCTCAGCTGCTATAGTGAGACCTGGACTCATGACTCTGGGTCATTATTCCACACCGCTATTACTTGTAACATTTCCACTATACTAACATAACTTTTGTGCCTTTCACACTGCAGTGTCTCAAAGAGACTGAATCATGACACTTTACTGAACTGTAGAAAAGGAATGCTACTTACATTTACGAGCAGGTTTTCTGTCTGACCATTCTTGGATCTTAATCTGGTCTCCTGGCCCACCAATACTGTATTCATCTTCATAAGTGGAGTTCTCAGGGATATCGTATGGATCCCATGGCTGAGTGAGAGGTAGCTTGGAGCACTGCTTTGTCACTTGCTCAATCTTGAAAAGGACTGGATTTTTAAATAGGTAAATGTATTCATAAAATCTAGAAGGAATGAAATAAAAATTGTGGAAAATAATATCATTAGATCTTTGTAACAAAGAAAGATTTCATTTATGCAGTGCCAATTCTACCAATACAGAGTTTCCCTTTTGTTCTCCCACCTGCACCCCCCAGCTTAAAACTTCTGCACTTTTAATCTTTAGTTCTGATGAAATGTTGATTGACTCTGCTTCTCTCCAATATACTGCCTGATTAAAGGGATTTTCCAGCATATTTGTTACAATTTCAAATTTGATTTTGCTTTTGTACTTGTGCCCTGCTTCTCCATCCTTAAAATCCTCCTGGACAAAGATCGACTCTCCTCTTAGATCAGAGTCAATACATTTTACAGAGGCAACAAGGTGCAGAGCTGGATGAACACAGCAGGCCAAGCAGCATCATAGGTGCAGCTATGATGCTGCTTGGCCTGCTGTGTTCATCCAGGTCTGCACCTTGTTGTCTCGGATTCTCCAGCATCTGCAGTTCCTACTATCTCTGATTCACATTTTACAGAGGGGTAATTGTAGAATCATAGAAGAATCAGTGCGGCAAGAGGCCAATTGGTCCATCGAGTCTACACTAATCCTCTAAAGAGCATTCCACCTTGACTCAGCTCCCCTCCCTATCCCCTTAGTCTCTTTGCCATGGCCAAACTACCTAACCTGCACATCTTTGGACTGTGGGAGGAAACCACGCAGACACAGGTAGAATGTGTAAACTCCACACAGCCCAACTGCATTTGATAATAATACACAGGGCCCACAAAATGGAGTAATATTGGCATGGATAGAAGAATGTTTACCGAACAGAAGGGTCCCAGCCTGAAACGTCAACTTTCCTGTTCCTCTGATGCTACCTGGCCTGCTGTGTTCTTCCAGCTCCACACTGTTATCTCAGACTCCAGCATTGGCAGTTCTTACTAAATATAAAGTAGTATTGGATTGTAGAATGGCTGAAGTACATTGAAGCCATTCAATCCATCATTCTGTGCCATTTCTCTAAAGGAACAACACACCTAAATCAAACCCCAGGGCTTAGCACAATACTTCAATTGAGACAGGAACCATTACTGTACACTGATTTAATATAACGTAAAGAATGTGGGATCCTGGGCTTGACAAGTATTTTTGCAACCTGCCTTGCCATCTTCATTAATTCTGTACATATAGATCCAAGTCCAGTGCTTTAGTTTGGCTGGCAGTAGCTAATGGAATGTTGCAAGTTTCAATGTTGGGGCTTCACCTATTTCAAATGAGCTGACGTTACAGTCTATACAAAATAGGAGCAGAAGCTGGTCATTTGGCCCATTAAGGCTGCTCCGGCATTCAATAAAATCATGGCTGCTGTTTGTTTTGAATTCCATATTCTGATTTATCCCCAATAACCTTTAAGTCATTGCCCTACAAGATCTAGTTTTGTCAAAAAATATTCAATGGTCCCACTTTCCTTGTCTCTCAAAGCCTCAACCTTGCGAAACAAGATTTCCATTCTCTGACATAAAAGGATGACCTGTAGTCTGGACTCACCAAGTGGAAATATCTTTTCCTTGGAAACAACTTGTCAAGATCTTTCAGAATCTTGTATAGTTCAATCAACTCACCCCTCATGCTTCTGAACTCAACCCTGCCCAAACCATTGTCAGAAGACAACTCCCTCTTTCCAGGAAATCTCCTCTGAACATCCCTTAAATAAGGAGACCAAAACTGCACACAATGAGATCTGATCTCACCAATGGCCTGTACAGCTGAAGATTAACATCCTTATTTTTGTGTTCAATTTCTCAGGACAGCACCCAATTAGCTTTCTTGATTACATGCTGTATCTGCATACTATTTGTGACTCACACTAGAACACACAGATCCCCCTACATTTTCAAATTCCATAGTCATTCACCATGCAAGTAATATTCTGTTTTTTCCCTTCCTGCCAAAGTGAAGAACTTCACATTTTCCCACATTATACTCCATCTCCCAGATTTTTGCCCACTCAACCTAGTAAAGGAGTGTTTTGGGATTAATGGAATTATACAGTCACTATTCAAAACACTTTGGTTTATTTTAGTTTGATTTATTTTACAAAAAAAAACTTTTGTTAAAATAAAATCTGCAACACTGCATGATGATCTCAGCAAGCTTCTTTGTTAAAGCCAAAATAAAACATGAACTGTCAAGCCAGATTTCAAACTTGACTGGCATCATAACAGAAGGCAAATATCATTTTTAAAAAAATCACAAGGGGATTAGAGACTTTGTCTCAGATACATGTGCACAGTTTTAGTATATCTATTTTTAAGGAGACTAAGGCAGAACAACAAAGATTCTGACATCTTACAATGAGAGGCTGAGGAAATTGGACCTATGCACTCACACTGGAACAATGAGAAACAAACAAACAAAAACAAACAAACAAACAAACAAACAATCTCCCTGAAACATAAAAAATTTTGAAGAGACTTGACAGGCTCGACACAAAGGCTGTTCTCCCATTTTGTGTGTTTCCTCACTCAACATATGTCCAATCATAGGGACCTGAGAGTTTGACCTATAGGGTGAACTTGAACAGCCTGGGGCTATTTTCCATGGAGCTGAGGGTGAGGGGTGACCTATAGAGGTTTATAATATCATGAGGGGCATGGATAGGGTGAATAGCCAAGGTCCTTTCCCCCACGGTAGGGGAGTCCAAAACTCAAGAGCATAGGTTTAAGGCGAGGGGGCAAGATTTAAAAGGACCTGAGGGGGCAACTTCTTCCACACAGAGGATGGGTGTCTGTATGGAATGCACTGCCGGAGGAAGTGGAAGAGGCTGGTACAATTACAACTTTTAAAAGGCATCTGGATGGGTATATGAATAGGAAGGGTTTAGAGGGATATGGGCCAAATGGGACTAGATTAATTTAGCATATCTGGTCAGCATGGATAAGTTGGGCTGATGGGTCTGTTTCCACGCTATACAAATCTTCAGCCACCTTAGTCTATTGCTCTGATTTCTCCATAAAACCCTGTTCCTCTCTTATTTTAGGCCCTGTTTAAAAACCTCTTTAGTTAAGAACTTCTTTGAGTCAGTTTCTATTTGTCTGATTATGCTGTAAGGTGCTTTGCAGGAAAATTGTCTCAAAGCAGCTAGATAAATGCAAACTGTTGTTTGATATGAAGCTGCTAGGACATTATTCATACCAAATATTTTTAGCCATTAGAGACAAAATTCTCCAAAAACATGTTGGTTCTTTCATACAAACATCCACTATATTTGCCTATTTCATGGAAGTCTATTTGTTAAATAAGCTTTCAACTATGTTTGTGACTGACATGGGCAATGCTTTTTTATCTTCTCTTTCAAGGACAAGTTGCAAAACAGTACCAAGAAGGGCACAACTTAAAATATTGCTACAAAAATATAACATTGTCCCTGTTGAGAATTTTCCATTGCAAAGGAAAAAAAGGTCACTGCATTTTTAGATTACCCCATGCTGCTAGAAGTACGACAAAAATAAAGTATAGCATTTGTTGTTGATATGAATCAGTCAAAAGTTTTTAAACCAACAGGTAAGAAACAAAAAGGATATTTTTAATCACAACCCTTTTGTGAATGGCCTCTCCCATTCAAATTATAACCTTTGGTGTCTACAATATATAAACAAATCTTGGTCATGCAATTTTGTGATGGCGATAGGCAATTTAATTATTTGCAATCAATATTAATCCAGTTAGAAGCTTCCAAAAAAGTACTATATACCTTGAACCAAGTCAGCCCATCCAAAAGATATAAAAATGCAGGGAATTATTTAAATATATCCCTGACGTCGCAAATGCCATCTCAAGTGGCACAGTAATTCATTACATAGAAACAGAAGTGATTATGTATAAGCATCTTTGAAGAACATGCGGTCATTTTGGCAATGTTGTTAAATAATGCTCAAGCCAACAATAATGTATCTAGTTGCTGCGCGATAATCTACTCATTTCAGTAAAGAGCAACATGACAAATGCTGTTTCAAGAGATTCTGTAAGGGTAAGTGAAGTCACATAATGCAAAGAGTAGATTTTTGAAAGCTTGAAAATTGTGTCTCAGCCTTTTTGGACTGGGTTGCTGTCATCAAATATCAAACAGTAACAGCTTAGAGTTGCTTTGGTGCAGAACAAAGGTGAAGGCTATAAACCGAGCCAAAAAAATGCTTATACTTTCATATTTAGCTGTATATGAGAGCAAGGCCAGATATCCAAATAAATTTAATTTTGATAAAAGTGAACAGAAGGAAATTGTGAATTAAAAACCAAGTTAGAAATAGGAAGCAAGACAGAAAGGAAAGACAGATTGGATGGAGACCAACGTTCCCACTAAATTGTGCAGAGTGAGGCTGCAAAGCAGCCTGGCGAGTACAGAGGAGATCTTTAACCTGATAAATAACATGTATGCACAGTTAGAAAAATTTAAGAGGAACCATGTACTGAAAGAAAACGGTCACACAACACCTAGATCTCGAAGGAATATCGACTAAATGCCAAAGTGAAAAAGAAAAAAAGTGCAAAATTAAAAACCTCTAAGGGCACTTTGCTACGTGGAGAGTTGAGACACTGGTTTTATTATTTCCTCTCTACACCTCCAAGGTTGAATTGCATGCAAGGATCACGGATCATAATTTATGGAGTACTTACAAGGAGATATCAGCCTTAAATGTCTGTGACAAAATTCATTTGTATTTATAATGCAAACCCAGCAATTTTGTTTTAACCATGAGGATGGACTGCAAGCTCCTAATGTGCTGTCACAGAATGCATTTCACTCAATTTGTGGTGTATTTCTTCATTGCCAATTACTGCTTCTCTTCATGCATTCATATAAAAGGTATACTGTGAAACTGCCATCACTTGAGATTATTCCAGACAAGTAAAGTGCAATTTTATCCAAGTCTTATTGCATTAAGAGTTGCAAATTTACCTAATAGGTTTAGATTGAATTCCAATGAATAGCTTAAGCTATTTGATTGCTGAAAAGACAAATAAATACATAGTGCATCTTTTAGAATTACCATAACAGCTACATTAATTTTGATTTTTCTTTTTGTCAAGAATATTTAGATATTGTTAGGTTGTATAGTTATAGGACCTAGCTGAACTGTCAGAGAAGATGGAAGTCCAAAACAGATGGGCAAGGGAATTCTAAATATGAAAAACACAGACTAAACAAAGACTGGTGGAAAACAGATGGATAAGATTAATGGATGAAACCTGAGTAGATTGTCTTGTAACCTGTGGTCACTTCAAAATATCATGTAGTGCTTTATTTAAGTGTGGGTGCTGTGTTCACAAACAGAAAGGAACAATTAATTGCAACTAATGGAGACATTAGTTTTTTTTTTAAGTATATTTATATTTTATACAATAAAATTTTGCAGATTTCAAAGACGAACAAATGCCCATTGTAAATTCAAGTATTTTCTGCAACTTCAAGACAATATGCAATATAGGGCCACGTCTTTTTTTAAAAATGGTGAAAGTTTTTTTAAAACAAATTTAACAACATGTTTTTATAGATTACCCTACACAATTAAAAATCTATTAAATTTAATTTTTAAATTGCCTAAACACTTGCATAATGTTAGCATCTTCAATTTAGTCATAGTACTTGAAACTGTTTTGGTCCTTTACGTATAGACTCTTGTACCATCTTCACAGTGTTTGAAAATACCCATTTATATTTAAGGATTGTGGAAATGTAGAAGAAACAGAACCGTTTAAATACTTTGCAAAAATTGGGTAGGGTTGTACAACTGATTTCTTGTGAAATCAAGTCAACAGTTTAATGTGTTCTGTGGTCTACCTGCTGTTTCGGAAAGAAAAGTGACTTGAGAGAAGAAAAAAGCTTTGTGATATAAGAGATGGCGTTTAAAGGCCTTTAATTTCTGGAAAATCTGGTTTTGAAAAGATCATGGGGGTCTGTCTGCTGGTTATTGCCCAACAATTCTTTCAGGAATTAAATTTCTGGTTTTCTCAGATACACAAGGTCCGTAAAGAAGGAAACCTCAGGAGCACGTCCCACTCTCCAAGAACCTGATAATGATTTCAAATATCAGTATTTCTGACTACCTTAAAAAGGTGACTGTAGCCACTTTGCAAAGACTTGGATCCAGCTTGACTTCAATCTGAACTGAAGATCTTCCACCAATCCACTACTGTTGGCAATTCAACTTTGTCTACAAGAAGGCTGGTGGAGTCCCTACCTCTGGGCGTGGAGGCCTGGGCTCAAGTCCCACCTGCTCCAGAATGCGATGGCATTGCTGGATAAGTTGATTAGAAATTTAAAATAAAACTAATGGGCTGAGAAATCAAATTCTATCCTTTGTTTTCAGTCACTTGGCACACAAGTGTGTTTTGTATTTTTTTTGAAAAAGGGCAAAGGACACTACACAGAGTGTCTTGTGTTGAATGTATCAGTTTTTATTATGAAAGAGATGCAGTTATCTTTCCAGATTATAGTTTAGATCTTAACCAGTGTTTTTCCCTTGTTTTTCAGAATATGTTTTAGGTTTTAACAAACAGATTCTTTGGAATTCATTAAAGAAACCTGATGAAAGCCTCCTTCTTTCTGGATAGAAGTTCAAGAGGGGATCAACTGGCAATTCTGGTGTTTGAATCAAGAAATAACACAAATGGCGAGACAGGAGTGCTTTTGATTATCATTTATATCACAACCATTATTTCAACAATTAATTAGTGAGTTTCAGAGATCTTTTAATATCTGACCGGCAGCAATTTGCATTGGACCTTCTGAAATAGACCATTTTTTAAAAAAAAAAAACTTATTTTGTGCCCAGTTAACTATTTTTCCAGGCATTTTCCAATCCTTTTGTTAAAATTAGGACAATGGCAAATTTTGATATTTGTAAAAATGTGCCAGGCTAATAGGATAGCGAAACAAAAGGGATATAGAATAGATGCATGTGATAGTAAAATGGCAGAAATAGATACTTTGTTCCACTTTTCAGCTGAAGAGACTAATAAAGCGGAAATGATGACAGAATTCAAGAAAGATATTACAACAGATAAAAAATGGCATATTCAAGAAATAGCCAAACTTGAGACAAGCACACAGGACCAGATGGACTGCACAACAAAAATTCAAAAAAGGAACCAAGAAAGCAATAGGAGAAGTACAAACAAAGACAGAAATTGCCAGGGAAATTCAGGAGGTCTGGCACTCTGTACAGAAAAAGTAGAGTTGACCTTTTGGGTCCAGAGACCCTTCTTCAGAACTTTTTATTTTAGATTTTCAGTATTCACAGTTCTTTGTTTTATAATAGATGTAATTTTACTATCCATTATTGATATTAGGATAAAAGTGCTAAAGGATTGGAGAACAACAGATTTAAACACCCACCTTCGTAAGAGGAGACAAAACTAAAACAATAGTCTACATACCCCAGTGGTGAAAAAAAAGCAATAAAAGTAGTCAACATGAATTTCAAATAGGAAGGTTTGTTTAAGTAAACTTATTAGGTCTTCTTCCAGGGAGTAGATAGATGCAATACTGTGGGCACAGTAGTGATGGACTTTCAGAAGACCCATAGTAAAAGGTGCCATATATATGAGTCAGGGCAAAGATCAGCAAGCAAGTAGTCATGGGTAGTTAGCAGAACAGTTTGAAAGGAGGCAGAAAAAGGATTTAAAACTTTCTCAATAGGTACGAGGATCTGTGCTGCCACCAAAGTGGGTTACACAGGAACAAGAGTAGAACACGAGGGCCTTTCAAGCATACTCTGCCCTTCAGTAAGAATTTGGCTTATCTGATTTTAGCTCAGTTCTATATTCCTGCAGATCCCAACAATCTTTCATTCCCTTGTTAATCAAAAATCTATCTACCTCTGCCTTAAAAATATTTACATGGATTTTGCATCTTCTTGTGTTTTAGAGGAAGGGAATTCCAAAGACACAACCCTCAGTGAAAGAAAAAAGACCATGAAAATAAATTATTTTAAATCTGGAACTACAGAGAGTGCTGAATTTGGAGAACAAAAGGACTAAACTAAAATACAGCAAAATGTAAATGACTCAAACAATAGATGGTTTAAATGGCAAATAGAATGTAATTAAGTGTGACATAGTTGCTTTTTATTAGGAGAAAAAAGGAGTCACTTGAGCCTTAGAATTTAAGAAACTAAACAGTTTAGAGCAGAAGGCTAGGAATATAGCAGATATGCACATCCCTAAAAGTTTCCTTTTTAATTTAGTATAATCACTTAGAATATTTTGTTACAGGCACTAAATTAATTGAAAAGTCCTTCCTCTCATCTGGATATCTAACTTCTGGAATACATACTCCACAGCTAAACCTCACTGGTGAAATCAATTTATTAAAAACGGAAGAAACCTGGAAGCGTGCAATTAAACGCTGCTTGGGACATCAGACAGAGATTCACAAGTTATTATCGTGTAGGTTGAGATGCTATTTGGCTGATGAACAGAAAATCTAGATTCTTTTGTCTTATGTTATCATCCCAAACTTTGGCAATAGTACATTGTTTGAAAAGAAATACTGAATGCTTTCTTCTTTCAAAGAAGGCATCCTTCAATAGTATATACCCATCAGGTCTCTCAAAGGAGGGCCACTTTTGTACTCAGGTCTCTGCTATGCTAATATAACTTGGGGCATAGGATAGTCACATACGTTGAGACAATGAGTTAAGGAAATTCACGGAAAACATTTTCAGGTTGAAGAGATATTCCTTGTCAATCTTCACAGAAAGCATGTTAAGGGAATGGACATGGTAAATCCAGAATATTACTTGACAACTGTGAGAAAAGGACAAGAGATCAGAAACTCATGGAACCATTTGTATAGCATGGAAGATAGCTATTTGGTCCAGAGTCTGAACTGCCTCTTTCAAATGGCAAACCAGTTAGTCCCATTTGTTCACACTTTTCTCTATAACCCGGCAATGTTTCTTAAGTTTATCCAATTTCCATTTGAAGACTACCCAATCTGTTTACTCCACTCTTGCAGGCAGTACTTTCCAAAATAAAAACCAAAAGAACTGCAGGGTCACTGAACCTGAAACATTAACTCTGATTTCTCTTCATAGATGCTAGACCTGCTCAACTTTTCCAGCAATTCCTGTTCTTACTTTCCAAATCCTAACCACTTTAATAAATTGTTTTTTTTTCTGCATATTGTCTCTGGTTCTTTTGTCAAATGCTTTAAATCTCTGTCCTTGGAATCTTGGCTCTTCAGCTGATGTAAATACACTTTCTTTAATCTTCTGAACAATTCATGATTTTCAACATTGTTATCAAACGTACTCCTGGACATGGGGTTGGTTAGCTCATGGCTCAGTTGGCTAAACAGCTGGTTTGCAATGCAGAGTAACACTAAAAGCCTGAGTTCAATTTCTGCACTGGCTGAGGCTGCAATGAAGGACTCTCCTCCTCAAACTCTCCTCTTGCCTGAGGCATGGTGATTTTCAGGTTAAACCACCACAAGTGAGAGAGTCAGGACTATGGTCTGGCAAGGCTGTGGCAATTTTACCTTTTACTCTTGCATTTCTCTGCTCCAAGGAGAAAAAGACTAGCTTCTCCATCTCTCAAAGCCTTCATGTTCCTTCTAAATTGAAGTTAGACATAATACACCAACTGGGGTGGAACTAGTATTGTATACAGAATTAGGATACTTTGCTGACTTTTGTACTCTGTACCTCTGCTTTAGGTGAAGGATTCCAAGTGTTATTCACTACTTTGATAAACTGTCCTGATACTTTCAAAACAATAGACAAATGTCCTCAGATTTTTTCTTGTAATCTTTTGAAAATTAAATAATTTAGCATGAATTGTCTAAAATCAATCTTCATACTAACATTTGATCTGAAATGGCCAGTTAAGTAGTTTTCTTTCTCACACATTAGTGATCAATGTATGGAATAACTCACTGGGGGCAAAAATCCAAGATTTAGTTAATAAAGTATTGGATGATGCAATGTGAAGACTACAAGATTTACTGAGGGAATCAGTACACAGCAACAGGAATAGGTCATGAGGCTTCAGGAGCCCATTCTGCTGTTCAGTGAATTGATTTGCAACCCTAGTTCATACAATCTCACCTTTGCCTCAGACTGTTAACTAATTGCATTAATCTGTTTAAAAATTAACAAAGGATCTAGCTTCAATTGTCATTTGAAGAGGGGCAAACTTCTAATATCTCTTCAACGAAGAAGTGTTTACTAATTTCTCTGGCAGCTCATTCCATACGCACACCACCCTCTGTGGAAAGAGATGCCCCTCAGGACCCTTTTAAATCTTTAACCTCTCACCTTAAACCCATGCCCTCTAGTTTTAGACTTCCCTACCCTGGGAAAAGACCTTGGCTATTCACCCTATCTATACACCTTGTGATTTTGTAAATTTCTACAAGCTCACCCTTGACCCTGCTACACTAATGGTAGAAAGGTCCCATCCTACCCTTCCTGCCTCTCCATTTAACTCAGACCTTCCAGTTTCAGTAACATCCTTTTTATCTTTTTTGCACTCTTTCCAGTTTAATAACAAACTTCCTATAGCAGGCAACCAGAATTGTACAAATGACTCTGACTAATATAACTCCCCAAAGGTTTGTCAGTTTTTTGTGATTATACCCCTTCCCCAATCCTAGGCTTGGCAGTCTATGAAAATAGTTTATCTATCCCCTTAATATCTAAACTTCACTCAAAGCACCTCTGACTTCAAGTCCTTATTGTGTAAACTTAATTTAACCCCTTAGAAGCCTAGGTAACATTCTGTTAATATCCTCCAAGCCATAACACCCTTTTTAAAAATGTGGTGGTCAGAACTGCTCACAGTACTCCAGGCAAAGTTTAACCAGGACTAAGTGTAACAAAAGCATGACTCAGACCTCCATGAATTCTGATCCTCTGGTTACAAGAGCCAGTTTGCTAACTTTGTTTTCTATATCTGTTCATGACATTTTAATGATCTCAATACCTGCACACCTGTCACAGACTTCTTTGGATCAGTTTTTCCACCATTCTAAGAGCTTTGTATTTTATCCACTTTTAGTCACAAATGAATGAAGCCACACTGAACTCCATAACTTTACCCATTCAAGTAATCTTTTAGCATCTCTGTAATGTTATGCCTTAAACTACATGTCATTGTACAACGACTAAAGTACGATGCATAGCTCTCCATCCCTCGAGTTATTCAGGGAGTGACTTGTTGAGGCTGTGACAAGGTGAAGCAGCAAACAACCTCTATGGGCAATAAACCAACGAACTGCAGATGTTGGAAACAGAAACAAAAATAGAAACGGCTGGAAAAAGTCAGCAGATCTAACAGCATCTGTGGAGAGAAAGGAGAGTTAATGTTTCGGGTCCAGTGATCTTTCTTCAGGAACTATAAGTTTTTGCTCCATGGTCATGTAGAGGAGGTGGGGAGGGGGGGGTGGATGCCCTTAATAAATTCACCAGGGGGAATCACATTTACTCGACAGTATTAGCAAGTTGGAAGGCACTAAACGGCCAAAGTGAATAAGCACATGAGAGAAAAAGAAAAGGGAAGGGAGATCGAGTGAGATCAGTAAACTCATATGAAGCATAGATGTCAACTTGGGGCAGTTGTTGTGGCCTACATGGACTGGGAAAATGCGGTTCTCTAATCAGCCTCTCAATCGCTTCGGGCTTTCCGAAGCTCGGGTGGGCTGGTTTAGGAACACAGGGAAGGGTGGGCGGCTATGAATGTAATTCTGGACAAGCGAAACATATAAAAAAATGGGGAGAAACCTGACAACCGAAAAAAAACTGGCGCGGATGGTGTAAGCGATAACCTACTTTTTGCAGGGGATGTGGCCTTTCCTTTCCTCCAGGACGCGGACGCGCTGGTTTTTGCCATCGTATGAAAGAAGTACCCGATTGTTCCTGCCCGTGTTGTGGTCGTAAACGACGGCCCTGCCTTCCCATTGCTCCGGGGCCTGGCACGGCTTGGGCTGCACGTCAGTTCGGGGGATGCAGAGGGCCAGGCCGAGGCAGCAGAGCAGCGACACGAACCGCTCCATCACCAAACCTGCGCGTGCCATCACCGAGCTCGGACGTTCTCCACGATTTGGAGTCTAACCGCCGCCTCGCGTGACCCTCACGTCACCGTCCGCGTGACCAGCGCCACGCGCGGGCCAGGTGGTCACTCAAATGGTCCGGTGCTGAACGAGGCTCTTCTGCCCATTGCTGCTTGCTCGTCAAGTGAGTAGTGCCCATCTCCTGCTTTATTTCTCACCCCCCCCATACCCTTGACCCTTTTGCCCCAAATCATCGCCTCATGCCTCAATCGAATCTGCCTCCACCACATTTCCAAGTGTTTTTCTCACTTTACCCTTGCTTCTACTGCACGTCATTTCAAATCTATGCCCTCTAGTTCTTGATAACAAGGTGTGGAGCTGGATACCTTGTTATCTCAGACTCCAGCATCGGCAGTTCCTACGCCCTCTAGTTCTTCTTCCTTTTACAGTGGGAAAGTTTCTCCCTGTCTACTCAATCCAGCCCACATATGACTTTGAAAATCTTCGTCAGAGCTCCTCTTAGCCTTCTTCTCTCTCTCCAAGTCGAACAGTCCCAACTTCTTCAATCAGTCCTCATAACACGTTCTTACCATTTGAATCATCTTGTAAACCACTGCTGCAATCTCTGGAATGCGTTTACATGCTTCCTACAATGTCGCACCGAGAAGTGTACACAGTACTCCAACTGAGGTCTAACACGTGTTTAAGTTGGACATCACTTTCTTGCTCTTGTAAACTGTGCCCCTCTTAAGATAGACAAGGATTCCAAATGCTTTATCTATTTCTCTTCCCACCTGTCCTGACACTTGCAAATTATCTGTGAATATATACGTCCAAATCCCTGATCATGGACCTCCTTCCTTAGAATCGTACCCCCTATTGTCTTTCAGTGTTTGTTTTACCAAAATGCATCACCTCATGCATATTTGAACTGCAACTCACCTGCTACCTATCCACCCACTCTACCAACTTTCTATGTCCTCCTGAAGTTCTGCATTGTCCTCCTCACTGTTTAAAATTCTTCCAAATTTTGTGTTATCTGCAAACTTTGAAATTGCCCCTTCCACACCAAGATCTAGATCATTATCGTATATCAGGAAAAGCAAGGGTCCCAATATCAACTACAAACATTTGTCACACACCCAAGTGCAGAGATTGATCCAATCTGCAAAGTACTGGACCACCTTCAAATGATGGGCTGTTATTCTCTCTCTACTGTTTTAATTCAAAGTAATATTTTATTTTTAAAAATTCTTTCCCCCCCCCCATCCACTAACAGTCTCAAATAATACTTTTTTTTTGCATTCTGTGTGACTGGGTGTCAATGGCAAAGCTGCCATTTATCACCCATCCCTTGTTGCCCTTGAGAAAGTTGTGCTGAGCTCCCATCTTGGATCTTTGCAGTTCATTGGTGAAGGTTTTGAATACAAATTGGGCTGACAATTTGCATAGTATATTGAATGTCTGTTAGATAAGGAGTTCCAGATTTGACCCAGCAACAGTGAAGCGATGGTCAAACGTGCCCCAAGTTGAGATGGGTGTTAAATTTGAGCTTGTGCTATCACCAAGTATCTGTTGCTAATGTTCTTCAAGGTAGTGGAAATTTTAGGTTTGGTGGTTTTGTGAAAGAAGCTTCTAAAGATTTCTCTATTGTGACCTATACTGCGCATTGCAATGGAGGAGGGAGGCGGATACTTAGGCTAACAGATGAAGTGCTGATCAAGCTAGTTGCTTTGCTTGGATGGTGTCAGGCTCCTTGAGTGTTGTTGGAAGCTGCATTCATTCTTACAATCGGAGAGTATTTCATCATGATTCTTACATATAATATTGGAGAGTCTTTGGGGAATCAAGTGAGTTTTCTTGTCACATATTACCAAACTGGCCTTATTAACTACCTACCAATATTTCCTCTAAACTGTGTGGCTATGCCGCTTCAAGGTTCTGCACACATCAGTAAGCATCAAAACACAATGGTATCATTGACTTTTGGTTCCGGATTCACTGTTGCACATGCACCTTGGAGGGCTGCACAGCCAGAACGAAAATGAGAGGAAATGCTGCTTCCTACGCATCCCACGAGTTTGGATGATGCCACCTTCCAAGACAGTGCTGCTGACCAGGCTTCCTTCTTCCATAACCATGGTTTCCCGCTCACTGTGGTTGACAGGGCCATCAACTGCATCTGATCCATCACCTGTGCTTCTGCCCTTGCCCCTTCCCTTCACTCACAACAATGTGATCACTTTTCATCCCACCAGCCTCCGCATTCAAAGGATCAATCTCCGTCAATTCAGACAACTCCAGCAGAAAGCCACCACCAAATACATCTTACCCTCACTCCCTTTGGCTGCATTTCGCAGGGGTTGCTCCCTCTGGGACACCCTAGTCCACTCCTTGACCACCATCACCACCCCACCTTCCCACGGCATCTTCCCATGTAACCGCAGAACCCTTCACCTCCTCCCTGCTCACTATTGAAGGGCCTGAAAGTCTTTCCAGGTGAAGCAGCATTTTACCTAAACCTCCTCTTGTATTTGCTGCACCCAATGTGGACTACTTTACATTGGAGAAACCAAACTCAGACCGTGTGACCGTTTCACAGAATACCTCTGGTCAGTGCGCAAGCATGATTCGACCTTCTCATAGCTGGACTTTTTAAGTGACCTGCTCACATGCCCACGTGTCTGTCCTCAGCATGCTGCAATATTCCAGCGAATCTCAGTGCAAACTGCAGGAACAATATCTCACCTTCAGACTAGGCACTTTACAACCTTCTGGCCTTATTATTAGAGTTCAACACCTTCAAATTGTGAACCCACTCCCATTCCTTACTTTTTTTTTAGCTTTACTTGTTACATTCTCTGTCACCATGTCCTCTCTCCCTTCCCCCCACCTCAGTGGGATTGTCTGTTCTTTCCAGTCTGGCAGTTAGACACAACATTGTTCTGCCATTGTCACATTCCAGTCAGTTAATCTGAAATATTAACATCCTTTCTCCCCCAGCACTCCACCCTCCCCCTTCCACACTTCACATCAGCTCCGATGAAGAGTCATCTACACTCAAAATGTTAGCTTGATTTTTCTCCATGGATGCTGCCTGACCCGCTGCGACCGCCAACATTTTTTGTTTTCAGTACAAATTCCAGCATCTGCAGTAATTTGTTCCCCCATGATGTCTTACATTCGATTCAAACACCATCTTACCACACAGCATTCCCAGAACAACCCACCACTGGAATTAACGGGGATCCCTTGTCAGTTTGGTGCTACCCTGCACAGCTTCTGACATTTGCCCAACACATAGTGAACAGGGAAGTCAGTGCCCCAATTTGCCGGCAGGGACCTGGAGGTCCTCTTGGACCTGGTGGTGGAGAGGCGGGAGGTTCCTCTTCCATCAACATCAACAGTAGAGGGCACAACAACAGACCATCCTGGCCTAGTCAGAGCAGTCTCACCCACCTGGTGAAATGCCCAGCACTATAGGAAGAAAGTCAATGTCCTTCTCCAGTCTGCCAGAGTACATGCCACTATCTTCTCTCTGACCTAACACTCACCTTACCTCTGCTACTTGTATCCTCCTCTCACCAAGGATCATGACCTACCATTGTCACGCACCCCAAACCCCAATGCCACTAACCCTGCATGCCTTCTGTGCTGCCTGCTTGCTCAGAAAATAACAACTGTGCCACCACTTCCATCTCCTGTAATTCTCTCATTCAAGAAGAAATCAACCTTTAGTAGTGCAGTAAGTGGTGGGCTGCCTGACATTTGGCTCTTCACCTCTTGTATGGAAAGCATTCTGATTCTGACCACCTTGAGTCCCAGCCCCTGGATTGGTCTCAGAGGCTACCCTTGACATACAGTGCCAGGACCCCCTTATTTTACTGGGACCTATTGACAACCATGACAAGCTTCCTGCTAAATGGCAAAACAGAAGTAATATGAAGAACCACCATTGTTGACAGGGTCCTTATCTGGGTCTGACCCATCTCCTGCACTTCTGTCCCCACCCCTTCTCTTCCCTTCTGCAACAGTGATAGGGTTCCTGTTGTCCTTACCTACCATCCCACCAGCATCCACATCCAGAAGATCATCAGACAATATTTCTGCCACCTCCAGCAAGATGCCACCACCAGGCACATATTCCTCTCCCCTCCCTTGTCTGCATTCTGCAGGGACTGTTCACTCCGGGACACCCTAGTCCACTATTTCATCACTCCCAACACCCCCCACAGCCCCACGGCACCTTCCCCTGCAAGCGGCGAAGGTGTAACACCTGCCCATTTACCCCCTTATCCCCGGTAGTCAAGGGCCCAAACATAACTGCTAGGTGAAGCAACACTTCACCTGCAGTCCCAGAATCCAGTCTACTGCTTTTGCTGCTCACAGTGTGGACTCCTGTACATTGGAGAAATGATGCGTAGACTGGGTGACCACTTCGCAGAACATCTGCGTTCTCCTCTCAAAAAAGACCCTGAGCTTCCAGTTTCCTGCCGCTTTAACACACCACCCTGTTCCCTGGCCAACATCTCTGTCTCAGGCTTGCTGCAGTGTTCTAGTGAAGCCCAGCGCAAGCTGGAAGAACGACACCTCATTTTCCGCTTGGGGACCCTGCAGCCCCCCAGACTCAATATTGAGTTCAATAATTTTAGGGCCTGAACTCTCCCATGTTCTGGCCCCCTACCCCACGCACCAGGCCTTGTTATCACATAACCCGCCATTACACACTACCTATTATTAGTCACTAACAATCCCCATTAGCAGCTATTCACCCTCATAGCTCTCTCTCATTCACTCTCTCTTTGGGCTCTATCCTTTATCCTATTGTTTACTCCCTACCCGATCCCCCTCCCTATTTGCTGCTTATAATGCAACATTTTCCTACTGCCATCAGTTTTGATGAATGGTCACTGGCTCTGAAACGTTAACGCTAATATTTTCTCCACAGATGCTGCCAGACCTGCTGAGCTTTTCCAGCAACTACTGTTTTTTGTTCCAGAAGTAATATGAGCCTGGTAGCTCTGGCTGAGGATCAAAGCACACAAAGTCAGTGCAAAGCAGGAATGTTGTGAGCATCCAAAGTTAGACTCAGAGTGAGTGAGTGCAGTGACAGTACACAAAGAGTCCAGAGATGCAGTCTGATCCAGACCATGAACTGGGAGCATGGGCAACTTGCCCACTGCATAGTGAGAAACCCACCATACTGCTTGTCAAAACTTAAAAGATGGTGCAAGATGCCAAGTTTGAGATAGCTCTTGCCAGACCTTTTGCACTATTCTGCGCAAATTTTGCCACATCCAATGTTTCTCAGACCCATATAAGATTCCACCCCATATAGCTGATGAGGTTAGAGGTGCTTCTGAAGAAATAACATCCGCATTTCAGTTACACAAATGTCCCAAATTCAAATTTTGTATCAGAATGAATTCAAATAATTTTTTGCGTTGGATGTTGAAAGCAATGAATTTGACAGCTTTAAAATACTTTTGCATTGTAGTTAAAGGCATCTTTGTACAATTAATTTATTTAATAAACTGAGATATATTAAAAATATTAATTTCAGTTTTTTTTAGATATAATGGCAGCCACCTAAACCAGCTATTCATTTTTATACTCAGTGTATATGTCAAACCCCCAAATTTTGGAACAATTTTTAGAGGCTTCAAAGGTCGTCTAAGTTAATTCTACAGTATGGGCCTGGTCCTGTTTCTTTCACTTCTGTAAAATCGATTCAGGCACCTCATTTCTATGTATAGTATAATGCCACTGGAATAGTAATCCAATTGCCTAGGCTAATGCTCTAGGGCACTGCTTCAAGTCCCACCCTAACAGTTAGTGGAATTTAGTTACTAAATCTGAAAAAAAAAACTAGTCTTGTGGATGGTGACTATGACAATTATCATTGATTGTTGTAAAAGGAAATCTGCCATCCTTAGCTCTTTTGGCGTGCAAGTACTCCAGATTCATGACAATGTGTTTTCCCAAATGACAATGCCAAAAAATTAAGCAACAGTTGAAATAAATTTCATGAAATGGAACATTTAAAGAACCTCCAGTAAAACACTTAATATTTTCTTTAATAGTATTATGACAGTGTCTTTGTATTGCTTTGTATTTTTGATTGTACACTGTAATGAGAAAAATACTGTTTTAAAACCAGGAATTTCTGGAGGAAGAGATAGTAAGAACTGTTGATGCTGGAGTCAGAGATAACCCAGTGTGGAGCTGGAGGAACACAGCAGGGTCCTGATCCGAAATGTCAGCTTTCCTGCTCCTCTGATGCTGCCTGGCCTGTTGTATTCCTCCAGCTCCACACTGTGTTATTGTTGGAGGATGGTTGCATGTCTTGAAAGCAAGTAACCTGATGTTCATTGCAAACATCGTTAACAGCTGCTTGTTCAAGCAATACTCAAAATATCGGTTGCAGACATGCTGGAGCTGGAGAATGTAAATAAATGGAGATTCAGCTGGCAACAGACAGTGAATTGGTCTGTGGCCTAGTGACCCTTTATCCATGACAAAGACTTTCTGCCTGCCAACATTGTGTGATTTGCTGTCAGGTAGCTGAACAGCTTGGGGGTGTTAACAAGATAGAGAGAAGACTTCACTCCTTCACCAGTTCAGAAACTCTCTCTTTTCTCTGCTGTAAAAGTAATGCTTCAGTCATTTTAAGCCTGAGAATTGTTTATGTTTCTTTCAGCAGTTGCTGTAAGCATTTAAGCTTTGTAACTAACTAAGTCAGAGACATTGTTATAAGTGTGAACCTGTCATCCTCTGCCTCTTGCAAACCAGTGAAAATATCTGGAGAAGAAAGAGTGTTCCAGCATAAGAATCATCTCAGCAACACTTTGAAAAAAAAATCATTCATGTGGGCATCACTAGCTCAGCTAGCATTTATTGCACATCCTTAGTTGCCTAGAGGGCTGTTAAGTGTCAACCACATTGCTGTGAGAGTGGAATCACATGTAGGCCAGGCAAGATAAGGATGGTAGATTTCCTTCCCTAAAGTGAACCTGATGGGTTTTACCCTTGACTTACATGGTCATCATTAGACAACTCTTATTTCCATATTATTATTGGATTCAAATTCCATCATTCACCATAGAACATAGAACATTACAGCGCAGTACAGGCCCTTCCGCCCTCGATGTTGTGCCGACCTGTGAAACCAATCTGAAGCCCATCTAACCTAAACTATTTCATTATCATCCATATGTTTATCCAATGACCATTTAAATGCCCTTAAAGTTGGCGAGTCTACTACTTTTGCAGGCAGGGCATTCCACGCCCTTACTACTCTCTGAGTAAAGAACCTACCTCTGACATCTGTCCTATATCTACCTCTCTCTCTCTCCCTCGCCTCTCTCATTCCATCTCTCTCCCTCCCTCACCTATCATTCCCTCTCCCTCCCTCCCTCGCCTATCATTCCCTCACCTCACTGTCATTCCCTCTCCCTCCCTCTCCTCTCTATCATTCTCTCTCTCCCTCCCTCGCCTCTCTCTCCCTCCCTTGCCTATCATTCCATGGTAGGATTTGAATCCTGGTCCCCAGACCATTGCTTGGGTCTCTGGATTAATAGGCTAATGATAATAACACTAAGCCATCACTTAATCCCTGTGAACTCTGTGAGCAGGACCCACTACACTACCTTCCCAATCTTTCCTCCGTCCATGTATATTTTCCTGTCTGTGTCAGTAAAGAGAGTTTATAAGAGGATTAGAATTTTAAGTAGTAGATTTATGTGGAAATAGTTCATATTTATTTAGTTGTAGCTAGAGTCTAATTACTTGTCATAAATACAAATTTTTGTTAAGAATAGTATCTGGCCCGTGTTTTCTGTCAACCTGGGTCTAAAAGACAGATAAAGTGGGGAAATTAATGTACTTTTTTGTTAAAATCTTTAACTTCTGTGATGACTTCAAGCTTGATTTCCAGCACACTACCCCAGTGAGGCATGACAATAGCACACCTTGTAGAGCAAATTTTCTTTTCACTTACCACCATCAATGATTGAATTGACTCGGTAGTTCCAAGAATATTAACTTGTTTGCCTGGATAAAAATCTGGAGATTTCACCTTGACCATGAATTGTTACAAAGAATTGTGATCCAAGTATGTTTTTAAAAGATTTTTTGGACCCATATAAATGTACCTTAAGCTTTTAAACAAAGTATACTTTGTTAGGGTGAGGACACTGGGTACAACAGCTGCTCTGAAGAACAGTCACTGGACCCAAAACATTAACTCTGATTTTTCCCTCCAGATGCTGTCAGACCTGCTGAGGTTTTCCAGCAATTTCTGTTTTTGTTTTTGTTTTTGTTTCTGGTTTCCAGCTTCCACAGTTTTTTCATTTTTGATTACAACAACAACAATGTTCTGGGTGGAAAGGCAGATTGTGAGATGCTTTACAGAACAGTTTACAGAAAGATATTGAGAGGTTAAGTAAGTGGGCAAAAAGTTGGCAAATGGAATATAGTATGGGGAATTGGAAAGTTGTTTTATTTTGGATGAGAGAACAAAAGAACAGAATATTGTTTAAATGGAGGAAAACTGCAGAAAGCTGCAACACCTTAGGACTTGGGGTACCTGTGCAGGAAACATAGAAAGCTAGAATACACAGCAGGTAGTCAGGAAGGCTAATGGATTATTGGTCTTTATTTCAAGGAGGTTGGAGTATAAGGGAGGGGAAGCAATTCTTTCTGCAACTGTACAAGATGTTGGAGGTTCACAAGAATAATCCCTTGTATGGCAGGATTGTCTCATGAGCAAAGACTAGACAGATTGGGACTCTACTCACTGGAATTGAGAGAAATAAAAGGAGTTTAAAGGAATCTCACCAAAACCTATAGGATTCTAAGAGACTTGACAGGGTCAGTGCTGAGAGGATGATTCCACTCATGGCAGAGTCTGGCACCAGATAATCTTAGAATAAAGGAGTGCCAATTTACAATTGAGATGGGTAGGAATTTCTTCTCTCAGAGGGTTGTGATTTTTTGGAACTCCTTTCCACAGAGAGCTGTGGGGGCAAAGTCTTTGTGTATATTTAAGGCTGAGATAGATAGATTCTTGATCTATTAATCAACGATTATGGGGAAAGCACAGGAAAGTAGGCATGAGGAATGTTGGATCAGCTATGATCTTTGAATGGCAGAGTAGACTCAAGGGACCAAATGACCTACTCCTTTACCTATTTTTTATAATCTAGTGGTTTAATGTTGTACCTGAAAAGAGCAGGGAGCGCAGATGAAGGCATATAATCTGGAAGACTTTTAGGCAGAAATCACATAGTCTGTGAGTGAGTTAATTCTATTGCATGTTTTGAACTCAGTCAAATAAATTACTTAAGATTTGTCTGAGAGGCAACAAGTCATTGCTACCTCTTTTTCTTCGCAACTCCTCTCAGCAAAATGTAAAAGCTGAAGTTCCATGGAAACTCATCTTTACGACTCTGGGACAGTACCTGGAGAGGATTTTCGTGGAATCCACCCCAACATCTGAAGCAAAGGGAATTCGGGCAACTACAACTGTTCCAGGAAGACAGTAGTATCAGCAATATGTATGTGGTTGCATAAAATAACTTCAGAATCTGAACACCAGAGGGGACAACCCATGATATTTCCTCTTCTTCATGAGTTGAAACATCACCACTGTATTAACTTTAATGATGACCAAAGCTTTAAAGCTAACACATTGTAGAGAATTAATTTTTTTTGTCTCTTCTTTTTTGGCTGATTTCTTAAAGTTGGCTATATCATTAACCCGATTAAATTTAAAATTTGTTGTGACCACTGGAAGAGTGGGACTAGGAAGGGAAACAGTTCACCCCTCTGACCTCAGTCATAACAAAATCCTTATGTACATCATGGCATTTTCTGATTGTAAATACATTCAAAACAACTGGTTGTTACAAGTGCCACCTATAGGTACAATGTTGTCTGCACTGATACTGCATACGTACAAATGCTAATATTTTGACTTTTAATATTCAACAATCTGCCTTCAGGCTTTCCTCTCTTATGACAAAAATACCATGTGGTCCCCTTGGTCATAACTAATATCCGTATTAACACAGTGTGGAGCTGGAGGAACACTGCAGGCCAGGCAGCATCAGAGGAGCAGGAGAGCTGACGTTTTGGGTTGGGACCCTTCAGCTTTCCTGCTCCTCTGATGCTGCCTGGCCTGCTGTGTTCCTAATACTCTAAATTACAGAAAACATAACCTTTTTTTAACACGAACAATGACCCCATACTGCATACATGTAGATTACAACATTCTCCACAATATTACAGTCTTTATAAGAAACAGTATGCAGACACAGCCAGATTCCAGTGGTTCAGGTCTTCCTGTTTCAATGAGTCATAGTCTTGAGTAACTCTCAAAAGTGACCATCACTTCCCTTAGCTTTTAGAGAACTTCCAAAGTGCCAACTAGCACGATGACCCACTCTAGCAATTTCTCCTCCTGGCTTCTTAGCCAGGGCAAATCTTTCAGTCTGTAGTTTGTGTAAAGATGTATATCTTTGATTAGAGACTGTCTACCCTCTTGTATTTTCCCTGGAATAGTAAAAAAAAGCACAAGAAGTATTGTTAAACTTGAATTAAGCACTAGTTAAACTTCAGTATGACTACAGGTGTCTATTTCTGCACACCACTGTTCAGGAAATATTTGAGACATTAGAGTGAGTGCAGAAGAGATTCATGAGATGGTTCCATTGACGGGGAACTTTAGTTATGTAGATGGATTAGAGAAATTTGAACTGTTTTCCCTGCTAAAAGAGAAGGTTGAGAGGAGATTTGATAGACATTTTCAAACTCATGAGAGATCTTACAGAGTATACAGAAATAAACTTCCCAATAATGGAAGGGAATAAGACCAGAGAGCACAGTTTTAAAGTATTTGGCAAAAGACACAGTGGTGATCTGGATATTTTTCCATG
The DNA here is from genome assembly GCF_021869965.1 of Rhincodon typus. Taxonomy (NCBI): domain Eukaryota; kingdom Metazoa; phylum Chordata; class Chondrichthyes; order Orectolobiformes; family Rhincodontidae; genus Rhincodon; species Rhincodon typus. The sequence goes on from NC_063335.1 coordinate 2,636,643, forward strand.
CAGTGAATAATTAGGATGTGGAATGCACTGCTTTAATGTCTGGTGGAATGCTATAAAATGATATTTAAAGTTACATTTATTAATTTCCTTTGTGATTTTATTTTTATTTCAGTGCTCTAGAGTCGGCAAGACCGAGTTACACCCATTGGAAGATAAAGTTAGGGCAATCAAAAGTGTCCCTGCTCCCACGTCTATACTGGCACTTGGGTCTTTCCTTGGATTGGCGAATTATTATTGAAAGTTCATACGTAACCTGGTCTCCATCCCGGTACCATTACGTCTGCTATTGAAAAAGGGTCAGCTTTGGAAATGGTTTTGTAGCCAAGACATAAGCCTTTAGGGATGTGAAGAAACTGCCATCAACGTCAAAGATGTTGGCACATTCTAATCCCAAGCGAGATCTGGTACCAACATGTCTTGCCTCCCTGTATGGTATGGGGTATTGTTGGCTCACAGAGGGCCCAACGGAGAGGAATGCCCAATAGCGTATGCTTTCCAGACTTCGGCTGATGCAGAGATCAAGTATGCCCAGACAGAGAAGGAAGGTTTGGCAGTCATCTTTGGTGTGAGAAAGTTCCACCAATAACTTTACAGATGTAAGTTTGCAATAGTAACAGACCACAAACCCTGCAAGGGCTACTGAAAGAAGACAAGTCTGTGCTGCCCATGACTTCAGGTCAAATTCAGCGGGTGGGCTCTCATTCTAAGTGTGTACAGTTAAAAGTTGGAACACTGCCCGGGAGGCCAAGTGGCACATAGAACATTACAGCGCAGTACAGGCCCTTCGGCCCTCGATGTTGCGCCGACCTGTGAAACCAATCTGAAGCCCATCTAACCTAAACTATTCTATTATCATCCATATGTTTATCCAGTGACCATTTAAATGCCCTTAAAGTTGGCGAGTCTACTACTTTTGCAGGCAGGGCATTCCACGCCCTTCCTACTCTCTGAGTAAAGAACCTACCTCTGACATTTGTCCTATATCTATCACCCCTCAATTTAAAGCTATGTCCCCTCGTGCTAGCCATCACCATCTGAGGAAAAAGGCTCCCACTGTCCACCCTATCTAATCCTCTGATCATCTTGTATGTCTCTATTAAGTCACCTCTTAACCTTCTTCTCTCTAACGAAAACAGCCTCAAGTCCCTCAGCCTTTCCTCATAAGACCTTCCCTCCATACCAGGCAACATCCTGGTAAATCTCCTCTGCACCCTTTCCAATGCTTCCACATCCTTCCTATAATGCGGCGACCAGAACTGTATGCAATACTCCAAGTGCGGCCGCACCAGAGTTTTGTACAGGTGCAACATGACCTCATGGCTCCGAAACTCAATCCCTCTCCCAATAAAACCTAACATACCGTACGCCTTCTTAACAACCCTATCAACCTGGGTGGCAACTTTCAGTGATCTATGCACATGGACACCGAGATCTTTCTGCTCATCCACACTACCAAGAATCTTACCATTAGCCCAGTACTCTGTATTCCTGTTACTCCTTCCAAAGTGAATCACCTCACACTTTTCCACATTAAACTCCATTTGCCACCTCTCAGCTCAGCTCTCCAGCTTATCTATGTCCCTCCTATGTAACCTGCAACATCCTTCCGCACTATCCATAACTCCATCGACTTTGTCATCCGCAAATTTACTAACTCATCCTTCTACGCCCTCATCCAGGTCATTTATAAAAATGACAAACAGCAGTGGCCCCAAAACAGATCCTTGAGGTACACCACTGGTAACTGAACTCCAGGATGAACATTTCCCATCAACCACCACCCTCTGTCTTCTTACAGCTAGCCAATTTCTGATCCAAACTGCTAAATCACCCTCAATCCCATGCCTCCGTATTTTCTGCAATAGCCTACCATGGGAAAACTTATCAAACGCTTTACTGAAATCCATATACACCACATCAACCGCTTTACCCTCATCCACCTGTTTGGTCACCTTCTCAAAGAACTCAATAAGGTTTGTGAGGCACGACCTACCCTTCACAAAACCGTGTTGACTATCCCTAATCAAATTATTCCTTTCTAGATGATTATAAATCCTATCTCTTATAATCCTTTGCAACACTTTACCCACAACTGAAGTAAGGCTTACTGGTCTATAATTACCAGGGTTGTCTCTACTCCCCTTCTTGAACAAGGGGACAACATTTGCTAGTCTCCAGTCTTGTGGCACTATTCCTGAAGACAATGACGACATAAAGATCAAAGCCAAAGGCTCTGCAATCTCCTCTCTAGCTTCCCAGAGAATCCTAGGATAAATCCCATCCGGCCCAGGGGACTTATCTATTTTCACACCTTCCAGAATTGCTAACCTCCTCCTTATGAACCTCAATTCCATCTAGTCTAATAGCCTGTATCTCATTATTCTCCTCGAAAACATTGTCTTTGATGCCTTGAGCTGCCTCTCAGTGGCAGATCCACCACTGGTCCTGGGAAGAGTTTATTCTGGTTTTAAACTTTCTGGACACCCTCCTGGTCACCCCTGACAATATCAGACTGTGGACACAAAAAGATCCAGTTCTGGCCAAGCTAAAACAGCTGGTGGTCATGAGTGAAACAAAAGGGCCATCACAACCAGAATTTAAACCTTTCTGGACCTGGTGAGACTAGATCACTGTTGAGGATGGAATTTTTTTTGTGGGGATCAAGAGTGATTGTCCCGAGCAAAGGTCGCCGCCACATACTGCTGATCTCCACCAGGGTCATCCAAAATGAAGATGTTGATGAGAAGTTATGTCTGATGGCCAGGATTGTATGCAGACGTAGCTGTGTTGGTTGGGCAGTGCACAGGGTGCCAACAGGGACAAACATTACTGCTAGCAGCTCCCCCACATTCATGAGAATGGCTGGGTAAACCCTGGACTCAGTTACATGTCGACTATGCTAACCCTTCCATGGGCTCAATGTTGTTAGTCATTGTAGATGCCCGCTCAAAGTGGTTGGCCGTGTATAGAGTTCATTTGTCAAATACGGGGACGATGACAGAAAAACTGCGAGCATCTTTTGTAATACACGGGCTCCCAAAAGTGTTGGTCACAGACAATGGGCCATCAGTGTGACACTGCATTTTTTCTTTTTGACCTGTCTTGCCGAAATGTCAAATATCCTTGAGTAGTCAGCTTCCAGTCTTAGTAACCCTGCGGCTATAGCAAATAAATCAGAACCATTTACCTCTATTTAGGCCTTTAAATCATCCAACTTGTTCCAAAAGCTGCATGTATTCAGTTAGAATGCCCTTAACTTTGTCTTTTTGACATTATTCTGCATTTTAAGCATAGTTAATCTTTGCTTTCATTTCGGTTCCCTTCTCATTTAACTTGCTACTTTTCTACTTCTTCGTGTCAGACCATAATATGTTAGAGCAGAAATAGACCATTTAGCCATTGAGTCTGCTCTGCTATTCAATGAGATCGTGGCTAATCTGATTCAATTGCAATTTCCTATATTTTACCCATTATCCTTGATTCCGTTATTGATTAAAAGTGCATCTATCTCAGCCTTGAATATACTTAATCACCCAACCTTCAGAGCCCTCTGCAAAAAGAACTCCATAGATGCACTACCCCTCTTGGAGAAAAAAAATCCTCCTCATCTCTGTCCTGACTGGATGACCCCTTATTCTGAGGTTATGTTCTCTGGTGCTAGAGTCTCTCAGAAGGGAAATAACCTCTCAGCATGCACCTGTCAAGTCACCTATGAATCTTGTATATTTCAATAAGGTCATTATTCATACATCAAACTCAACTGAGTATAGGCTCATCTTTTCAATTTATCCTCATGGGATAAACCCTCCATACCTGGAATCAACCTCGTGAACATTCTGTAGACTTCTTCCAGTGCCAGTGTATATTTCCCTAGATCCAGTGACCAGAACTGTTCACAATATTCCAGTTGTGGTCCAACTAGTGCCCTGTACAGTTTTAGCAAGACCTCCCTATTTTTCTTCCTCATTCCTTTTGATATATAGGCCAACATTCCATTTGCCCTCCTTATTATGTATTGAACTTGTATGTTGGCTTTTGTGATTTATGAATGAGAAGCCCCCAGGGCCTCTGTGTTGTCATTTTCTACGGTCTTTCTCCATTTAAATAATATAGCTATTTATTCTTCTTGGCAAAGTGCATACATTCACATTATGTTCCTTCTGCCAATTTTTTGCCTACTTGTTTAATCTATATATATCATCTGCAGACTCTTTGTGTCATTCTCACCACTTGATATCTTACCTATTTTTGTCAGGTGTAAGCTTGGCTATAATACACACACTTTCCTCATTCAATTCAGTAATAAATATTCTAAATAATTGTGGCCCAGTACTGATGCTTGTGGCACTCTACTGGTTACAGGTTATCATTCTGAAAATGCCCCCTTATTCCAAATCTCTGTCTTCTATTAGTTAACCAATCTTCTATCCATGCCAATATACTATCTCCAACAATGTTGGCTCTTATCATATTAAGTAGCCTAGTGTAGTACATTATCAAACATCTTCTGGAAATCCAAGCTTATCATGTCCACTATTTCTCCTTTATTTATCTTGCCTGTTAACCCCTCAAATAATTCCAGTAAATTTGTCAGGTGTGATTTCCCCTTCATGAAACCTTATTGACTCTGCTTGATTATATTATGCATTTCTAAATGTTCTGCTTAACTCCAAACTCTTCAAAATCTGCCTTCGGGACCTCATCCCTCTTCTTGTTCTTGGTACCAATATGTATCATGACTGCAGGCTGTTCAACCTCCCTGCAAAGGATATTCAGCAGACCACACCTCAACAGCTTTTGCTTTGGCACCAGGGAGATGACTCACCATTCTGGAGTAACATTTGTTGCTTGTCTGATGCCCTAACTATGGAATCCCTAATCATGTCCACTCTTCTTCCTCCCCTCCTGTATAGCCAAATCACCCATGCTGCCACATATATGGCTCTCACTGCACCTCCCCAAGGAATTATTGGTCTGATCGGTATTCAAACTGGGAAATCAATTTTCAAACAATACTTAGTTTGGGGACTCCAGTGTCTGTCTAGTTCTCTTAAACTGCCTGACAGTCACCCATTCCCTCCTTGCTTGTGTGCTTTTCACCAGCAGTGTGATCACCTTCTTAAATTTGTTATCCATGTAGTTCTTTGCCTCAAGGAAGCACAACAAAGATTCCAGCCGCTGTTGATTTCAAGCTTGTCCTGCACTGACATTTCCTACACATGTGATTGACAAGGACACATGGTGCATCCATGCTTTCCCACATAGTGCACTTGGGTGGGCTGGCCAGCAATACCATAACTTTAAAAACGATTTATTACAAACCAGACAGACAATTGGCAATGATCTAGGCTTCAGAAATCCGAACGGCAGACACAGCACAGCCAACTCTGCAAAGCCTTCTTTACCAATATTTGTGGAAACGTAGAAGGTGGCAGGGTACAGACTGTATTCTAGGTCAGGGACTTCAATGTACGACACCAAGAATGACTCAATTGCAGCACCATTGACCAAGTTGACTGAGTCCTAAAGGACATAGCTGCTGGATTGGTTCTGTAGCGAATGGTGAGGCAACCACCAAGAGGAAAGGATCTACTTGATTTTGTCCTCACCAATCTACCCTCTGTAGATGCCTCTGTCTAGGACACCACACAGTCTTTGTGAAGACGAAGTCCTGACTTCACATTGACAATATCCTCCATTGTGTTGTGTGGATTACCATCATGTTAAATGGGACAGACTTTGAACAGATCGAGCAGTTCACAACTGTGCATCCATGTCACTGTGAACCATTAGCGTAGCAGAATTATATTCAACCACAAGTTGTATCCTCATGACCTAGCATATCAACCACTATTGTTACCATCAAACTAGGAGATCAACCCTGGTTCCATCTAGAGTGTAGGAGGGAATGACAAGGACAGTACCAGGCATACTGTCACAACACTGATAGGCACTGGATATCAAAACCCATATTTCACGAGTCATCACAAATGTGAAATATGACTAATTTAATCACTAGAATGGTTAATGCCTGACTGTTACAACTATTTAAGATAAAATAAACAATGCAAGGTTACATCAATGAACAAAAAAGCAAAAATGTACTTATTATAACAAACATATCTAACGTGGCAAAAATTGATAATTAGTTACTAATATGCAACTTTAAACTTATACCCCTGTTAAATCCAAACACAAACGTTAGTTCATATATAGGAGAGAAGAGACAAGCAGTGTTTTGTAGAAATATTGTAGGGAGGAAAAATAGGCAAAAAAGCACAATGTCTGTGATTCAGAGTCCAAACCAAAAGGAGAAATGAGGTGACTTTCTCACAGTGCTTTTTTTAGTTTTTGGTGTGTTATCAAGTTGTTGTCAACTGTGGTGATCCTTGATTTGGGAGCTGGGCAGCTGGTCTTGGCTTGAATTAGCTGTTCTTTTCTTTTTGGCAGAGTCTTTGAGTGTTTTTCTTTCCTCCCACAGAGAGAGAGAGGGCGAGAGAGAGTGAGAATGAGATCTTGCTTGCTGGAAGACGTTTTGAAAGTCTGAATCATAACTGTTCTCTTTCCTCTTAGTTCTGTGACAGACTGCCACTTAGAACCAAACCGCAAGTTGCTTCTCAGTACGTTTTTTATCCCCAAAGACACTTGGTGCCAGTGTGTTTCAAACTGGTAATAAATATAGCTTCTTCAGATCACACAGCTCTCCTGTCGTAAGCAAAACAAATAATCCAAACCTTCATTTTCTGATTTATGTTTCAAAATGACATATGCAATGTCCTTACAAATGAGGTTAAAACCAGGTGAAGCTACAATAGGATTTCTTGTACACTAAACAGTGGAAGCAGTGTGTGGAGATGGGCCTAAGTGATTCTGCAACTAATAAATGAGTTCTAAGTTATGCAGTCTGGCCACATCCAATTTTAAAATGGTGGTGGTGGTTGAATAACTAACAGAAGCTGGAAGTTCCACAAATATCCCCACCCTGAATGTTGAATAAGCCCAGGATCAAAGCCAAAGACAAGGTTGAAGTACTTGCACCTGCCTTCAGCCAGAAGTGCCAAATAGATGATCCACTTGCTGAGGTGCCCAGCATCACAGATGGGCAGTTTTAACCAATTGAATTCACTCCACATGATATCAAGGAATTGCTGAAGACGTTGGATATTGCAATGGCTGTGGGCCCTGACAATATTCCAGCATTTGTACTTCAGATTTATGTTCCAGAACTATCTGCACCCTAGCCAGCTGTTACACACCGGCTATAACTGGCGACAGTAGGATAACTTACAGAGATATGTCCTGTTCATAAAATGCAGGACCAACAAAACCCTGCCAGTTACTGACCTATCAGCTTACTCTTGATCATTGGCAAAGTGATAGAAGGGACCATCGATCAGTGCTATCAAGTGACATTTGCACAGAAATAACCTGCTTACTGATGTTCAGTTTGGATTCCATCAGGCCGCTCAACTCCTGAGCTCAACGCATCTTTCGTCCAAATATGAATAAAAGACAACTTCAGAGGTGAGTTAAGGGTGATTGCACTTAACATCAATGCAGATTGAGTATTTCAAAAAGTGCCCCTAGCACAATTGGAGTCAGTAGCAATAAGAGGGAAACCTCTTGACAGATTGGAGTCATACCTAGCACAAAGGAAAATCGTTATGGTTGGAGGTCAATCATGTCAGTTCCAGCACATTACTACAGGGGTTCCTCAGGTTGGTGTCCTGGGCAGAACCATGTTCAGCTGCTTTATGAATGATTTTCCCTCCACCATAATGTCAGAAGGAGGGATGTTCACTGATGTTTGCACAATGTCCAATGTAATTCAGAGCTCCTCAGAAACTGAAACAGCTTATGCAGCAAGACCTGAACATCTAGGCTTATGCTAATCAGTGGCAAATAATAATCACACCACACCAATGCCAGGCAATTACCATGTCAAACAAGAGAGAAACTAGCCATCTTCCCTTGACATTAAATGGCATTATAATTGTTTGATTCCCCCACTGTCAACATTCTCAGAGTTACAATTGGCTGCAACCTGAACATGATCAGTTATATAAATACTGTGGCTACAACTCAGAGGCTTGGAACTCAACTCCCGATTCACTAAAGCTTGCCCACATCTACAAAACCGTGAGTCAGGAATAGATGGAATACTCTTCATTTTGCATGGATGGGTGCAGCTCCAACAACATTGAAGAAGGTCGACATACTTTAGGCACATGACCTTCAACATTCACTTCCTTCTCCACAATGCAACATAGCAATACATAGACAACATGCACTGCAGCAACTTGCCCAGGCTCCTTTGACAACGTCTTCTAAAACCATGACCGCTATCTCTGAGAAATACAGGGGCAGCAGATGTATGGGAATACCACCACCTGCAAGTTCCTCTCCAAGACACCCACAATTCTGATTTAGAATCATATTGCTGTTTCTTCACTGTGGCTAGGTCAAAGATCCAGAGCTCCCTTTCTAAAATTAGTGTTTATTCCTGGCTCCCGCAGTTTGCCACCACCTTCTCAGGGGCTAATAGGGATGGCCAATAATACCGGTTTAGCCGGTTACCTCTACGTCCCATGAACGAATAATAAAATAAAATGATTTTGTATTTTTAATCCATGGTAATTTATTTTTCGGAAAAGCTTGACCTTTTAAAATCTTCACACTATGCACGTTTCAAAAAGATGGCAACATTTGTTAAATGTTGTATACTTAAATACTGTTTAATAAAATTACAAGTCGTTCTGAGTAACTTTCTTCCGCGCAAAATAAAAGTTGAGTCACAAATTGAATTTGGAATAACTGCTGAAACGATGGGACTATTACAACGGGGAATGACGGTTCCCTACGTGTTATCGATGAATACGTATTCATGCGACTCTGCGAGTGCATTTCCACCCAACTCTGTTCCCGTTTATCGGTGACGCTCTGTTATGGTTTGCCCACATTATTCAATCGCCCTTTACTGTCGATTCTCTTCTGTTTTTTGGCCAATGTTACTTGCTGGATTTGATCAGCATTGAAACCTCTACCTCAAAAACTTGTCCTTCTTTACACTTGTCCCATACGATTCAACGTGCTTCGGGTGAAGCGCTGGATTAAGTATCGCGTCATAACGCATCTGAGGTGCAGTTATAGAAGAATCATTGTAGCTGAATCACTTCATCAGTAAGACTGGATTTCATTTTTATTTGCTCTGTATTGTAATATTTAAGATTTAAATTTCAGGCCAAATGTGCTGAGTAAACATGCACCTCTCTGAAACTATATGCAAACATTGAGCGTTTCAAAAATTGTCATGCGTAAGGAATAAGAAACAGATGCAGGTGATGTCACTGTAGGTGGAAAAAGAGATGAAAGATACCAGCAAAGGAAGTAACTGGAAAAGGAACACCCCATTTCTGATAGGCATTGCACGCTAGATGCCGTCCCATCATTTCCATGGCCCCTGTCGTGGCTGTGTTAATCTCCTGATAGTTCTGGATTGCCGAAATCCGACAGGAGCACCTCCTCTTATTTGTTATCATCCTGATCGTCAGCTCTTAATTGGTCGCTCACTTTAAATACAGACAAAGAATTTATCATCCCCTGACCACCCCCCTCCCCCATCTGAGTCGCTGATTTTTTTTATTTTTATTTGAAAAGAAGTATATATATACTGGAGGAGAGCAGGGGAATCGGTCCGCACTTTGCAAGATGCTGCCAGTGTTTGCTGCTCTCTGCCTTTGGCTCGGACCAACTGTCTTGTCGCAGGGAGCACCCTGCGAACGTGTCAGAATCCCGATGTGTAAAACAATGCCATGGAATATCACTCGGATGCCCAACCATCTTCATCACAGCACCCAGGAGAATGCTATTCTCGCAGTAGAGCAATATCAGGAACTGGTGGACACTAATTGCAGTCCAGTGCTGCGCTTCTTTCTCTGTGCAATGTACGTACCCATCTGTACCTTCGAGTTCCTTCACGACCCCATCAAGCCGTGTAAGTCAGTTTGCCAGAGGGCAAGGGACGGTTGCGAACCTATAATGAGAAGGTATAACCACAACTGGCCGGAAAGTCTGGCATGCAACGACTTACCTGTCTATGATCGGGGAGTTTGCATCTCTCCGGAGGCAATCGTCACTGATGGACCTGCAGGTGAGAGGCTGAGAACGATTTCCTGTCTTTCAGAGAAGTGCTTTGTTAATATTTGTAACAATGCGTTAATAATCCTTAAAAGCAACGTATCACGCACCAACCTGTGATTTCCCTTTTTATGTTTTCTCTCAAATTAAATTCAATCAACAAAAGATACGTTTTCGATTTCAGTGAGAAGAAATCATGCACTAACACTTGATGCTCTTAGACGAAAACATGACTTGCAACTCCAAGGAGTTATCGTGGTTTACAATTCACTTATCAGTTTGCAGAGAAAGCAGTTTGTGGAATTAATTTAACCAAAAATGGCCTTGTGTTTTTGTTTCAAATTTCCAGATGCAATGTGGATGGACATCACCCGTGATATGATCGTACAGGAGCCTTCCGACTGCAAGAGTTGGAACACAGGTGAGTGGTAAGGGAGCTGGGGAAAAGGTTTGTAAAGATTTGGAGTGTTCTTACTGTCACATCAGAATGATAAAAGTATGTGCGAAGCGTTAGTGGAGGATTACTGCTCTCGAACAAACATTTATAAGTTTCTTTTGTAAACATTTATTCTGCCTACCCTGCGTCTTGGCAGAAGTTCGAAGATCGCAAAACGTTAGATTTTACACGTAACTAATTGGGAAATTCTATTATAAAAACACCGATATTATTGCCCATAGAAAAAGGGTAGATAAAACTGGATTAAAAAAAAACCTGCGGTCTGTCATCATCCGTAGAGAAAGAGATATTGATAACGTTTCAGAATAGTGACCTGGTTTTCAGCATTCCCGAAATTTTGCTTTTCCGTATACATTCAGAATTACTTACCATTCTGATTTGCTCCTTTAAAGGGCACGAGCATTGTCGCGATTGATATGGTCTATTCAGAAACCGAGTTCTTAAAGAATCCACCGCTACTTTACATCTTTCTTCTTAGCTCATCTGATTACATCGTAGCGTCAACTATCAGTTGTATAGTAAAACGCAAATCTCAGGATTCTACGATTTGTAAAAAAAATGCATGCTGATTTGAATTTGACAGTATGTTATTTATTAGCGTTGCCCTGCCTCTGTAAAATACACTTGGGCATTTTTTTGCCATCTGTCCCATTAAAGCAAACTGCCTGGATCGCTACTGTAAAATATTTGTTCACGGTCGGTTAAGATTGACAGACTAGCGCTTTTGCCAGAGCATTCATACTGAAACCTCTAGTATTCGCATTTCCGTTCACTTAAAATTATTTGTACTTTTTTTTGGCAGGTCGTTGTAAATGTAGAAAAATTAAACCAACACTAAAAACATACTTGGAAAAGAACTATGACTATGGTAAGTGATAACTATTTATTGTCAGGTGGCTTTAAAAACACAATGATGGTGGCAGCATTTACACTCGTCACATTTTTTAACAGCTCCAAACTTCATATAAAACTACAGATTATGTACAAATATTGACAACATTTGGGGGAGAGAGGATAATCTGTTGCCTGTTTGATTGCAATAGTGTCCCTGGTGATTTTATAATCCAAAAAATTATAAATTGGATCATTTTTACAAACTTTCAGTCACTTTTCTTATCTAACAGATAAACATCTTTCCATCCTCCAACCTCTTTTACTGTATTTTGACATGAATTTTTATACTTTCATTAGCATTGTATTGTGTTAGAGATGGTCTGTTTGCTCAGTTGACTAGATGGCTGGTTTGCAATGCAGTTTGAAGTAGGCATAGGTTAAATTCCTATGCCAGCCGACATTACCATGAAGGACTCTCCTTCTCAACCTCTCCCCTCGCTTGAGGCATGTTGATGTTTGGGTTAAAACCACCACCAGTTGTCTGTAGAACATTGGCAACTTTATCTTATGGCTTGGATTTTATTTCCTCAAAAGGCAATATTCTTTCTATTGTCTTGTGAAAATTTTCTCTGAACTTGATGTTATTTGCTGCAAAATGTTAATTAACAGGATGTTTACGCATGTTGCAGTCTTAGGCTTGGTTTCTCTCAAGCATATTTTATTTCTACCCAAGGTTATAAAAACATGTTTTTTTGAGGGACAAGGTAATTTATTAAATGCTTTCTCTCAATATAGTGAAAATCAAACTAAAATTGCGATATTATAAACCTAAAATTAATGAGGCATGGGTTAGCATGATCTGTTGATAAAAGCACACCTCTAATTTGCTTTATAATAATTTTGGATTGAGTAAGAGAAGGGGTGTGGGTTTCATTACCTAGATGAAAGTGTTACTTTTAATGTCTTTCACATTTGACATTAAATGCTCCCAATTATAACATGGCCTCAGTGATTGCCAAAATTCCTTTTGGTCTGGCCAAAGTTCTGTATTCATCATAACATCTACTATTGCACCAGTGTAGCACTTCTACTTCTTACACAAAGTGCAGTGTTCAATTAATGACAAATTTAAAACACAGACAAAGGAAAAAGAGAGATAACTTCGATATATTATTTGGACTAGTTTCAAATTCAAGTAAACAATAGACTGTTCTAATATAGGAATAATGGAGTTAGGAGCAGGGATAGGCCATTCAGCCCTCTGTGTTGGCTCTGTCATTCAACAAGATCATTCTGATTTGGTTGTAATTTCAATACTTCTTTCCTATCAGCTCCGCTATAATCCTTGACTCTCTTGTCTATCAAAAATCTATGTAACTTTGCCTTGAATAAATTCAATGACGTAGACTTCATGATTTTTCTGAAGAAGCGAGTTCCATAGACTAAACTGTCTGTGAGAGAAAATAAATCCCCTAATCTGTGTTTTAATAGAGACTTCATATTTTTAAAATGTGTCCCCCAGTTCTAGTCTGCCCAACAACAGAAAACTTCCCTTAGGATCTTATATGTTTCATCAAGATCACCTCTCATTCTTCTAAACTCCAATGGATACAGACCCAGCCAGTCTAGTTTTTCTTCATAGAGTAACTTCTTCATCTGAGGAATGAGTTAATTGAACTTTTTCTGAACTGTTTCGAATGGAATTATATCCTTTTTTCAAACAAGGAGACCAAAATTGTCTATGGAGTTCACATGCAATTTATAACAAAATACTATGAGAACTACTATAATATAATTAAGGAATAGGAACAGGAGTAAACCATTTAAGCCTTTAAAACTGCTCTGCAATTCAGTATAATCATGACTGACCTTCTATCTCAACTCCACGTTTCTGCCCTTTTCCCATACCCCTTGATTTTTTTGAGGGATTTAAACCTATCAGTCTAAGTCTTCAATGTACTCTAACAATGGAAATAAAGCTCAGGATATGTAGCTGATATTAAATCAGAATATAATAGTGATGCATTGCATTTTTAACATCAGAATTAAAGCTAACTTGCAGTTTCTGATTGTGACAACTATTGAGATATCACCAAAACAATTTGGAATAAATTAACAAATTGAAGTTGGAAGATTAAATGAATATAAAAGGTAACTAAATTTAGCACAAAGTTTTAACTAATATCCAAAAATGCCAGCTACAATTAATGCTGGGGAAAATACATGTTTGAATATTGATTGTTAAACATTGAGTCAAATTCTCTAAACAGAACCTTTTGGTAATGTAGTGATATGAAATCTTATTTGCTTTGGAAAATCAGCTTTGAGTTTCACTTTATTTCTGTCCACCTGTTTTTGCTAGTTATCCGAGCCAAAGTAAAAGATGTGAGCAGAAGTGGTTGCAATGAAATCACCACAGTGGTGGAGATTTTAGAGACATTCAAGTCATTGGCACCTATCCTGCAGACTCACATAGCCCTCCTTACCAACTCTTCGTGCTCATGTCCTCAGCTGCCACATAACCATGATCTGCTCATTATGTGTTATGTGTTGCATTCACGGTAAGTGTCATTGTTTTTCAAACAAACTCCATAAGCATTGACTGCAAGTTTGATAGCCAAGCCAGGCTATAAGCACCTTTGATACTATAAAGTCTTCATCAATAGATGATTTCATGCTTCAACTACAAGCCAGACCCTAGCACTAGGATTTTTTCATTCTATACCTTGCAGTAGCTAACAATCCCTCTGATACTTTTAGACCACACATTCCATGGGTATACATTATATCTATAATTGCATAGGGATGATAGCACCAAAGGAATAGCAAGAGGAACAGATATGTTTTAAGTTGTTTATGTTGTTCATTCACTTAATTATTACTGAACCTTTCAAACTGTTATGATCCCAGCTGACATTATTACTCAACAAATCAGATAAAACTGAAATAGATTATATTTTGTTTTGATTTGGCTTTATTGAGGCGACTCTGTCACTGAACTATGAACACTCAATTTTTCAGATTTGGTTTAATCAATAAAACTAAAGTTTATTAAGCTAAAGAAACAAAAATAAAGTATAATAGACTAAACTATTTACATGTAATATGCCTTTAAAGATTTTGAATCACATGGTAGAAATATAATCCCATTAATCCCAAAGTACTCCCTTGACAGTACCCAGAAACACCTCTTCTACATTACTCACACCAGAGAATACTCACACCAGAGAAAACATTTCTTTTACTAACATCTCAATAGACTTAACTTAACTGTCACTTCAACTCCATGTCTGGAAAATCTAATAGAGTAGCATTTTCCTGGAGCTTTCAAATACCTGACTTTAAACATTCAAATAACCTCTTCAAGGTCAGAGACGCCAAGAATACAGTATTCCATCCTCTGGAGACTGCACTTTTAACTTTATTTATTTATCCATTCTGCCATGGATCTTGATATGACAGAATGGGCCAATCTTCAATCCACGGATATTTGGGCAAATGGGTAGGCTATCTAATGAGAAATCTGAATTCAAAGGATACTTTTGGAGGATTCCAAGAGAATTGCTCATTGGATTTTTTAGTTCCCATGGAGCTACAAGGCCCAAAGGTACAATTGCTAGGCATGCTGAAGAAATGACTATCTGGTTATTGGAAAATTGCTACCAAGTTGACTAACAGCTGAATATTGTGTTTGGATTTTGATTATCAGGGTTAGCGATTCATTCCCTGTGGGTGATGATTAATAACACGGGTTTAAATGGAAGTGATAAATTGCTTCATCTTTACTCTGGTTGATCATAGTGGAATCTCATTCCCTTATTGGGAATACATATTTATTTTTATGGAATACATATTTATATTTAAGGATTGTGCACAAACTGGAAGATACGGAACTGTTGACATTCCCAAAATGGAAAATGTTTTACCATGTGGTTTCTTGTAAAATGAGGTCAACAATTCCTCCTATGTTTGTATGCTGTTTACAAAAAATCAAGTGACTTTAGAAAAAAGTCAAGCAAAGCTTTTAGGGAGATGAGAGATAGGTTTTATGGGCCTCAACTGCTGGAAAATCTGGCTATGAAAAGACAATGTGGCCTCTGAGCTTTGTGGTTGCCTAGTAATCTTTTCTGGAATTGATTTGTTTTTGCAGACCTTAGATGGTCAGAATGAATTTTGCGCAATAATAAAAGGATTATTTTGAGTTCAGTAAAGAATGGTGAAAGTCTCTTTTATTCTTGATAGTAGCACAAAGGGGAATGATTTGTCTATTCTGGTGATTGTATCAAAATATTTTTACAAATCGTGAGCCTGGTGAAATAGTGGAACTTGATTACCAGAGTATTTCTCCCATCAAAGTATTAACACCCTCAATTGGGTATTTACCCAATAATAATTCTCACCACATCAAAATTAAAATATTTATGATTTTCATTTTTTTGTTATATGTGGCTGAAACTTATTTGGCTAAATGACAGTTTTTGGAGGCTTCTTGCAACACAAGGCCGACTAAGATTTCTCACCGTATCTTCCTCATTAACTACCTATGCCATCCTCTAATGGAAGCCCTTTCATCTGATTCAATGACTATCCTACCACATGCCATTCCCAGATATCAGCAGATATCCATTGAAAGACCAACGTCCCTGGTGCCTGCAACATTTTTAAAAAGTCGCTGTGCACCTGGACAAAAACAGGCATTCCAAAACTGCTCTGATTGGTGATATTGTTTTCCTGGAGGACCAGCAGAGGAGGCCAGGACATCAGACTCTGGTTGCCTGGTCCTAGGTTGTCATCCAGATCAGTGCTGCCTCTACTTTGTGGAGGAATGACCATTCAATGTTCAAGAAGGTCAGGGTATGCTGTGCCAGGTAAGTGCCACAGTCTTCGTCTGATTCCTCGTGTTCACTCTATCTCTGCTACTGCACAAATCTTCCATCAAGGCTCAAGCTTTGTCACTCTCACTATTGCCTGTCACACTTTCCCCCACCAATCTCATCCCCATCAACCTTCCGTACCACCTTTGCACATCCTTTGCACTGCCTATACACTCCCTCAGAACACCTCACCACCTTGTAATCACCTGTAACAGCACTAAAAGCTGTGCCACCCACTTCTCATCTCACTCAATCTCTCCTTACTCTCATTCTAGGAACAGACAACTCACAATAGGGCAGTAATGGTCCATACAGGTGGAGAGGTGCCCAACATCAGACTCCTCACACCCTACAAGGACAGAATCCTACTCCTTTGCAGGAGAAGATTGTGACTGCTCCTCAGGAGATATTGAGACATCCACATCCTACCAAATGAGTAAAGAGCATTCTTCATTCTACTATAACTCTCACAGTAACCCACTGTCAGTGTCATTCATTGCACACCACTTCTAACCATTGGCCGCATTGTCTCCTGTCACCTGTGTCTTGATCTCCATGATCTCCATGGAGAAATGGCCTCCTCAACCAGTAGGCACCTTCTTGGCCTCTTATGATGAGAGTACTGAGCCTCAGAGGAAGCATAAGCAATGTTGCCACCTGCACTTCAACTAGATAAGGTTCTGACATTTGGTGGGAACATCAGCCTTGAAAGGTTTGGGAGTACATGCTGGTGAGCATCTCATTGTGACAGCTACACAGCTGGCTGAGGAAGTCATGGTCCTTTGGCTGCTGCACATGTTCAGGCTCACATAGGAGACGGCCCTATGGTATTGGCAGTCAGGGACATCAGGCATATGCACAGAGAGTATAGGAGCAACAGAGAGGTATGTGTCTCACAATGCATTCATTGCAAAGAAGTGCTGCCAAACTCTGGGGACCCAGCTGCCCTAAGCATGCCTCCTTGGACAGGTTGGCAGCTGTGATGGATCCAGATCCAGCACCCTTAGTGCCTGCTGAAGAGGCGCACACAACTTCACTCCTTCACCACAGCTGTTGATCGTCAGGACTGAAGGCAGCGGGACAGGGAAGCTGGTACACACCCACAAGGAGACAGGGCAGTGTTAGGAGGCATCGAGCTGGAGGAGGAACCACACACAAGTCCTTCAGAAGTCTTCTCTTAGGACACTCAGAGAACGTTTGTCATCTACCTCCACCCTATCTGCTCTTCCCCAACCACTGGAAGTTCAAGCCAAGAAGGGCCCGTTTGATGAGCAGGCACTTTCCACCCCAACTACGTAACCTGGGACAACACAAAGAGGTAGTTGGAGGAAAAGAAAGAAACACAAATTGAGGACACTTTGGTTGCTCAAGTGACAGTGTGCTGTAGATAAGTTAACATGTTTGTATAATTTGATTGGTTTTATGTTACATCCATTTGTTTGAGTCTCTGTGTAGCCATGACTGTGGCAGTGTGAAACCTAATTGCACGTCCATTTGGGATGTACAATGGATGTAATATGACAATGGATTGATGCCAATGTTCAGAGCCTGCTGCAGCATGATGAAGCAAGGGTGTATATGTGTTTATGGGTTCTGCTAATACCATTGCCCCGCATCCTAAAATATCCCCGTTTTCTTGTGTCCAAAAGAGTTGGTTTAATGAAGTTGTCAGCAATGTCTGGAATTAAAACAGGAATTGCTAGAGAAACTCAGCAAGTCAGATAGGATCTGTGGAGAGAGAAATGGAATTAATGTTTGGAGTTTGTATGCCTCTTATTCACAATGTCTAGGGCAGGGAGGTGTCAGCACACAGGGAGCAAATGCATTAGGAAGCAAGTGATTAGGGACCCTGCAGGTCTGAGTTCCGTACAGTATATGGACCTGTGGATAATGTTGTTTCCCTTTAAAGGGCTTCATATCAGTGCATCTTGCAGTCCCTTTCTTACATAAAGATATTTACCTCACTCCATTGTGGTCACATCCATTTTCTCAAATTCCTGCATTCTGGATGGTGACAGTGAATGCTCATCGGCCAGTGGCTTCCAGCCACCACCTCAATGCATTGGTGAGGTCCCGAACTGATAGCTCTTCCCATGACCCCTAACCAACCGGTCTTTATGTGCCATTATTAGTTCACCTTTCTCCCCATCCCAAAGAAGATGAGGTGACCATGCCAGCTGTGGTCGTATGCTGTCTTCCCCGTGACGCCAGAGAGCTGCATAATGTGAATGAATGCCCCTCCCACATTACCATGTTTCCAGCCATGCTTTACCATATTCTTTCTTACAAATACAATTGCCCCTCTTTACAATTGTCATCGCTCCTCCCCCACAGCCTACAGCCCCCAACACAAATGAATAAGCTCCCGAATGACCTCCCTGCAGGAACAAACCCCTTTGTCCCCTCCATCTTCCTTTCCCCTTAGCTTCTATGCACAGACCCAATGGACTGACTGAAGTAACTCCACAAAGGCTAGTATCCTGTCACCACATCGCCCTTTATTTACATTTGCATAGTACATGACACTGACTCAAAGAACAAAGAACAAAGAAAATTACAGGACAGGAACAGGCCCTTCGGCCCTCCAAGCCTGCGCCGATCCAGATCCTCTATCTAAACGTGTCGCCTATTTTCCAAGGATCTGTATCCCTCTGCTCCCTGCCCATTCATGTATCTGTCTAGATACATCTTAAATGATGCTATCGTGCCCGCCTGTACCACCTCTGCTGGTAACGCGTTCCAGGCACCCACCACCCTCTGCGTAAAGAACTTTCCACGCATATCTCCCTTAAACTTTTCCCCTCTCACCTTGAAATTGTAACCCCTAGTAATTGAGTCCCCCAATCTGGGAAAAAGCTTCTTGCTATCCACCCTGTCTATACCTCTCATGATTTTGTAGACCTCAATCAGGTCCCTCCTCAACCTGCGTCTTTCTAATGTAAATAATCCTAATCTACTCAACCTCTCCTCAAAGCTAGTGCCCTTCACACCAGGTAACATCCTGGTGAACCTCCTCTGCACCCTCTCCAAAGCATCCACATCCTTTTGGTAATGTGGCGACCAGAACTATACGCAGTATTCCAAATGTGGTCGAACCAAAGTCCTATACAACTGTAACATGACCTGCCAACTCTTGTACTCAATACCCCATCTGATGAATGAAAGCATGCCGTATGTCTTCTTGACCACTCTATCAACCTGCATTGCCACCTTCAGGGTACAATGGACCTGAATACCCAGATCTCTCTGTGCATCAACTTTCCCCAGGGCTTTTCCATTTACCGCATAGTTTGCTCTTGAATTGGATCTTCCAAAATGCATCACCTCGCATTTGCCTGTGTCAGCTCAGAGCTGGCTTCTAGAGTGAGCAGAATCCCTGACACTCCTGTTTATGTCTGTCAGCCAGGACTCCCTGATTGGACCTGGTTAACAACCTCAGTCAGGGAACTCATATCCTATGAGGTCCACCTGGCTGATTTCATTCCAACCACTACACTGAGCATGGCTTACCTCATTGAACAACCTAACCGAACAGCCCTAGATGAGAAGCGCCCAGATCCCTGACCGATGACTGTATTAGCCCTACTCCCAAAAGTAGGTTATAAAGCAATGGGACCGACAGTGACCCAGTTCCTGGACTGCAGAGGCATGGACCCCCCATCAGCATTCCCTCTAATTTTCTTTGCAGCTGCCTGGGCTACCAAAGTGCATGCACAACAGTGACTTACAGAACCAGAAATCAGTGTTGTGATTAGCGTTCTGATGTTGATCACTGTGCTTGGAGTCTTGGAGCAAAAATCTTGCCCCTGTCCGAGATCACCTCGACTGGATGCCTGACTGTAATCAATTTCCTCGACTGTTATTGGAGCTTGCCCTTGACTGACTATGCTGAGACCCCCAACTGATAGCTACCTCCACGGACTTCAGTGAAATCTACTCCCCCAAGACTGAGATATGGCTACTTGCTTGCCACACAATGTGCTGATGGCACATGGATTAGGTGTGAGAATGACATAGGGTATCTCCGTTCAGCAAGATGTACGCATCTTGACTGAAGACTGCTGCTCACAAGGCACACAGCTTGGTTGTGTGACCGCGCTAATTAGCACAGCAAGGCAAAACAAGGCAAAGCAAAGCAAAACAAAGCAGGGATGCTGTGAACATGCAGGTAGGTGCTAAGTGAACAAATGCTAAGAAAACAAGCCAGCAGTCCTGACATGGATAGTAGGAACTGCAGATGCTGGAGAATCCAAGACAACAAGGTGCAGGGCTGGATGAACACAGCAGGCCAAGCAGCATCATAGGAGCAGAAAGGCTCGTCCTGACATGGGCCTGGTCTAATGTGTGAGCTGTGTGTGTGTCTGTTGGTGCAAATGTCCATGCAGTAGCCTTTCAATGCTAATTGCCAGTATGTCCTGAAAGGCATCTCTATGCTTCCTAATCAACCTGGAAGTAGACTGGAGAGATGCCATGAGGATTGTGAGGGGTTGGCAAATGTCAGATGCCAATATCTGTGGATGAAGAGTGTGTGCAACTGGTGCCTATGGGTCATAGCTTGAGTTACTGTTTGGTGCTGAGCAACACTGAAGTTCTTCATGGAGGGTAGTGAGGTACCAGCTCTGACTCCCATGTTGAGAATTCCATATGCCTAATTTGTTTGATGCATATTGTAAGAAAGGAATGTGCATATTAATGAGGTGAGATTTGCTATTAATAAGACGTTTAATAAGCTATGCAAACCTTAATCGGCAATTCGTTGCAGCCTATTGAGAATTTGCTTCACCACTCAGCAGATGGATGCAAAATGCAGCAAGTTGATCCCAACATCGAGATAGGCTTTGCTGGATGTCTGGCATGATCCTGCTGCAAATCTTGCCATAGCTCTTGTCTTTCAGGTACCTTTACGATTCCACTCCTCGTATCCATTTTGTTTGTAAACAATTTGTCTTTCATAACAAATTTTTCCAGGACTTTTCTATTCAAAATAGGTATTTATAAAGAATTCCATTTTAGCTGAGACACAATGGTTAGTCAAATCCCCTATATAAAAAAAACTAACTAAATAAATTCTGAATGCAGTAATTTATTGCTAATTCTTCATTTGTTCCTGATTGCAATCATTGCTTATAAAATTTTTCTTGAACTGTTAAAATAAATATCTTTCTGTAAATGGAACTATTTAGAGTCATAGACGTAGAGATATACAGCACGGACACATACCCTTCAGTCCAACTCATCCATGCCAACCAGATATTCTAAATAAATCTTGTCCCATTTGTCAGCATTTGGCCCATATCCCTCCAAATCCTTCCAATTCATTTACTCATCCAGATGCCTTTTAAATGTTGTAATTGTACCAGCCTCCACTATTTCCTCTGGCAGTTCACCTTCTGAGTGAAAAAGTTGCCCCTTAGATCTCTTTTAAATCTTTCCCCTCTTACCTTAAACCTATGCCTCTAGTTTTGGAATCCCCCACCCCAGGAAATAGACCTTGTCTATTTACCCTATTCATGCCCCTAATGATTTTATAAACCTCTATAAGGTTACCCTTCAGCCTTCGATGTTCTAGGGAAAATAGCCTCCCCTTATAGCTCAAACCCTCCAACTCTGGCAACATCCTTGTAAATCTTTTCTGAACCCTTTCAAGATTCACAACGTCCTTCAAATAGCAAGGAGACCAGAATTGCACACAGTATTCCAAATGTGGCCTAGTCAATGTCCTGTACAGCCGCAACATGATCTCTCAACTCCTGTACTCAATGCACTGACCAGTAAAGGCAAGCATACCAAATGCCTTCTTCACTATCCTATCTACCTGAGACTCCATTTTCAAGGAACTATGAACCTGCACTCCAAGGTCTCTTTGTTCAGCAACACTCTCCAGGACATTACCTTTAAGTGTACAAGTCCTGCCCTGATTTGCCTTTCCAAAATGCAGCACCTCACATTGATCTGAATTAAACTCCATCTGCCACTCCTCGGCCCACTGGCCCATCTGATCAAGATTCTATTGTATTTTGAGGTAATCTTCTTAGCTGTCCACTACACCTCTAATTTTGGTGTCATCTGCAAACTTACTAACCATATCTCCTATGTTTATATCCAAATGTTTTATATAAATGATGAAAGTCAGTGGACCCAGCACCAATCCTTGCAGCACACTGCTGGTCACAGGCCTCCAGTCTGAAAAGCAACCCTCCACCACAACTCTCTGTCTTCTACTTTCGAGCCAGTTCTGTATCCACGTAGCTAGTTCTCCCCATATTCCATGTGATCTAACCTGGCTAACGAGTCTACCATGAGGAGCGCTTACTGAACTCCTTACTGAAGTCCATGTAGATCATGTCCACCGCTCTGCCCTCATCAATCCTCTTTGTTACTTTAAAAAACTCAATCAAGTTCGTGAGACACGATTTCCCATGCACAAAGCCATGTTGACTATCCCTAATCAGTCCTTGCCTTTCCAAATACGTGCATATCCTCAGGATTCCCTCCAACAACTTGGCCACCACCGATGTCAGACTCACCAGTCTATAGTTCCCTGGTTTTTCCGTACCACCTTTCTTGAAATTTCCCCAGAAATTCTATGAATGACTATTTGTGTAAGAAAAATTGTTTTTAATAAAAGCCCACATCTGAAAAGATCACCAGAACTTGATGAATAGAACCATTGGTCAAAGTGGGAGCGAAGTTGCTTGTGGTGCGGGAGAATGGCTATCCTTGGGTAGAAACATAATGAGCCAACAGTTATTGTAGAGGAGAAAAGAAAACTGCTTGTCTTCAAAACCCAAGTTATTTTGTTACAATATAACTGATTAATCAAATGGATGCTGAGATGAAACATCCACTTGACACTAATGGTTGAAGGGGTCTAAAACTGACCAAATTGGTTAGAGTAGAGGAAAATGAAATTAGGAGCTAAAAAAAATTATGTGAAGCAAGTGGGTCATGGAGTTCCGCAAGGTTTCTGTTCTAAGGTCATTTCTGTTTACTGTCACATTAATCATTTTTATGTAGGAGCAGAGGAAGCATACTGAAATTTGCTGATGAAACCATAAAAAATAGAAAGCAAAAATTCAGAAAGTCAAAAAGATTTCTTTTATTGCCATCATGAAGATATTTGAGGCACTGTGTCCTTCATTTCTAGAAGTCTTTTTTGCTAAATTTCTCAGATCCTTTCCTGAATCACTGGAAAATGCCAAACTCTGTACATAAAACGTCAATACTGTACACCATTGAAATATTTTGTCACATAAAAGTCAACGTTGCCTAAAAAGTATCCATTACAGTTGTGAATTGATTAAGAAGTAGGTTTTAGTCTTGTAAGATGGAAGATTATTTATTTGGACCATCTGTTTTGTAAATTTCATTCTGATGCTTTCCTTTCTGATTTTCACAGATTGATGCTCTTTAATGGGTGTTTAGCTGAAAAATGGAAAGATCAATGGTCTAAACGACTTAAGGTAAGGCTGATGTGGATTAACAGTTTGAATGTTCATTTTAAAAATGCTAAATATAAGCTTATTACAAATTGAATGCATTGACAATAAAGTAGTTTAACATTTTGCTCATTCTCATCAGTGTGCTCATTTATAGTAGTGTTGAGCATGACAGATGCAGAAGGAAAAGAATTTTGTAGTGTTAGAGAGGCTTCAAATTTAACTTTTTCATGTATCTTATATTTTAATCTTTAGTTCAAAGGGCTAAAGTATGAAACTAAAGATTAGAAAAATGGAAAGTCATTGGGAGTCATCCTAAAATCGTGGACTGAGAGCAGCATGGATCTTGCAGCTGCTCCTGAGATTGAAGGTTTATTTCTAGATTTACTTTTTGATTTCTTACAGTTATTACATTTCAGTAGTACAAGATTTTTATTTTGATTCATTTTTGGTTCGTTAACAAGCAAAATCACAAAAAAAACCCCAAAAATTTTTTTTAAAAATGTACGCTTTTTTTTTCAAACTGAGTTCAGTTAATGGACCTTTTGGAGATACCTACCAGTGGATGGCTCGGGTGTTTTTTCTATAAAATTATACGCATGGAAGAGAGTTTCCTTAACATCGCTAAAGAGATTATTTTAAAATCACGGAGGAGAGTTTTTTTTAAATGAAGTTGTGTTTACGGAGGTTTTGAAGAGGCCTACACTTGAATGGCTCTGGTGTGAGATTTTTTTGATCAGAAGATTGAAAGCTGTCTGCTGGACCACTTGAGCAAGAGACTTTTTGTTTTAATTCAATTGTCCAGCTAAGTGGTTGATTTTATTTAAGATTTTTACATTTGATTTTTTAAAAAAATTCTCATTTTTTGCATGCTTAATATTAACTCCTTGGGTAAAGGAAGATAGTTTATTTTATATATAAGGTGCTGTTGTATGCTGCTTCCTTTTTAGGGTAAATGACATTGAGGATATACAAGAGACATTCAGTTAGCTGGCTAGTAGATTTAGAAAAGTGTTTACACAGCAGGATCAGTCAAATAGATGGATGACTGTTAGGTAAGGTAAGAAGGATGTTCAGAAGTCTCCAGTGGCTTTTCCTTTCTCAAACAGATACTCAGTTTTGGGTACTGTTGAAAAGGATAGTGTCTTAGAAGAGAATAGAAGAGACAGTCAGATCTTGGGCACGAAGAATGAATCTTATATTAGGTGGCGTTTGACAAAATTTAAAACAATAATTGTTATAGGGGACCCTCCTGTCAAAGGCACAGACAGGAGATTCTGCAGCAGTGTGCGTGAATCTAGAATAATAGGTAGCTTTCCTGGTGCCAGGATTAAGAATGTCTCAAAACGTTTAAAGCATATTGTTAAAGGGAAGAGTGAGAAACTGGAAGTTATTTTATACATTGCTAGGAATGACATAGAGAAAAAAATTAAGGCTTTACAGAGTGAATAAGAGGTTAGCTAGAAAATTAAAAAACAGAACCTCAAAGAAGACCACGTCCTGAAGCAAACCAGGTACTACAGCCATATTACCGCTCAAACTTGGATGTTGAACAGTTTTCCTGCCGCCTCCGCCTCCGCGCTTACTTCTTTCCTTTATCCATCTTCTATCCGCCTCCCCCACTTTCCCTATTTATTTCAGAAACCCCTTCCCCTCCCCCATTTCTGAAGAAGGGTTTAGGCCCGAAACGTCAGCTTTCCTGCTCCTCTGGTGCTGCTTGGCCTGCTGTGTTCATCCAGCTCTACACCTTGTTATCTCAGATTCTCCAGCATCTGCAGTTCCTACTATCTCTCTCCTCAGAAGTAGTAACCTCTGGTTTACTCCCAGTGCCAAGCGCAAATGAAAGAAAAAATGGAAGGGTAAATGAGACAAATCAATGGCTGAAAAGGTGGTGTAATGTTCAGGAATTCAGGTTCTTGGATCATTGTGATTTATTCAGGATCAGAAAAGACCTGTTCAAAAAGGATGGGTTTCACCTGTACTGGAAAGGGATCAATATCCTTGTGGGAAAATTTGCTAACTCTATTAACAAGACTGTAAACTATTAGAGAGAAGGTATTTAGGGATCCTAAGTAGCTGAGTAAATAGAAAGATAGATGAGAATGGTTTTGAATTTGAAAAGGACAATTGGAAAAGACAGACATGAACAAGTCAGAGAATGAAGTAACTCTGAAGAATGAAACTGCATTTATTTCAATGCAAGATAAAGCTGATGAACTCAGGGCATATTTAGGAAAATAGGATTGGAGCATTGTAGCTATTACAGCAACTTGGCTGAGGGATGGCCAGGACTGATAGCTCAATGTTCTCAGCTTCAGATGCTAACTGTAGGTGATTTTAATTTTCCAAACATTGACTGGGACTACCGTAGTGTTAAAGGTTTGAATGGTGAGGAATTTGTTAAATGTGTTCAAGAAAAAATTCTCTCTCAATATGTAAATGTTCCTACTAGAGGAGCAAAACTTGACCTTCCCTTGGATAATAAAACAGGGCAAGTTACTGAAGTGAAAATAGGGAAACACTTTGGTTCTAGAGATCATAATTCTGCTTGTTTTAAAATAGTTATGGGAAAGGATAAGCCTTCCGCAAAAATAATTGTTTTTAAGGCAAATTTTAATGGCAGGAGACAAGAACTTTCAAAAATTGATTGGAGTGGACTCTTTGCAAATAAAGGGATGTCCGATAAGTGGGAGGCTTTCAAAATGTGATAACGAGAGTTCAGATCACTATGTCCCTCTTAGAGTGAAAGGTAACGCTGGTAGGATTAAAGAACAATGGATGACTAAAGATATTGAGGTTCTGGTCAAGAATACAAAAAGAATCATATAAACAACTGGGTTCAAATGAATCTTTTAAACTGTATAAAAAGTATTGGGACATTCCTAAGAGAAAGATCAGGAAAGCAAAAAGAGGACATGAGATAGCCTTGGCAAATAAGGTTAAGGATAATTCAAAGAGATTCTACAAGTACATTAAGAGCAAGAGGGCAACTAGAGTGAGAAAAAAATCAAAGAAGTCACCTTTGTGTTGAACCTCAGGAGATGGGAGAGATATTAACTGAATATTTTGCATCAGTTTTTGCTATGGAGAAAGAATTGGAGGCTAGAGAACTCAGGGAAATAAATATTGATGTTTTGAAAACAGTTCACATTACAGTAGAGAATGTGCTGGCCGTCTTAGAAAATATAAAGGTGAATAAATCTTCAGGACCTGATCTAGTGTATCCAAGGACTTTATGGGAAGTTAGGGAGGAAATTGCATGGACCCTTGCAGAAAAATTTGTATCATCTATAAATATGGGTGAGGTGTCGATGACTGAAGAGTGGTTAATGTTGTGCCCTTGTTTAAGAAAGGATGTAAGGAACTATGGACCTGTGAGTCTGACTTCAGTGGTGGGTAAGTTGTTGGAAGTGATTCTGAAAGATAGGATTTGCATGCACTTGGAGAGGCAAGGAATGATAAGGGATAGTCTGTATGGTTTTGTATGAGGGAAATCATGTCTCACAAACTTGATTGAACTTTTTTGTGGAAGTAACCACGAAGATTGATGAGGACAGAGTGGTAGACATTGTTTACTAAAGCCTGTGATAAAGTTGCACATGGTAGACTAATTAGTAAAGTCAGATCACATGGGATTCAGAGTAAGCTTGCCAATTGGACGCAAAATTGACTTAACGTCAGGAGAAAGAGAGTGATGGTAGAGGGTTGTTTTTCAGACTGGAGGCCTTTGACCTGCTGGGTCCACTTTAGTTTGTCATTTATACAAATATTTCGATGAGATTATAGAAAGCATGGTTAGTAAGTTTGTGGATGACACCGACATTGGTGTTATAGTGGATAGTGAAGATGATTATCTGAGATTACAAAAGATATTGATCAATTGGGTCAATGGGTTTAAGAGTAGAGAATGGAGTTTAATTTGGATAATTGTGAGGTATTGCAGTTTAGTAAAACAAACAATGACCAAGACTTATACAATTAAAAGTAGGGCCTTGGGCAGTATTGTAGAAGAGATAGACCTCGGGGTTCAGGCACATAATTCTTTGAAGTTTGCATCACGTATAGATAGGGTGGTTAAGAAGGCTTTTAGCATGCTTGCCTTCATTGCTCAGCCCTTTTAGTACGGGAGTTAGGATATTATGTTGAGGTTGTACAGGATGTTGGTGAGGCCTCTTCTGGAGTACTGTGTCCAGTTCTGGTGTCCCTGTTATAGGAAGAATATTATTAAGCTGGAGAGGGTTCAGAAGGGATTTACCAGTATGTTGCCGGGAATGGAGGGTTTAAGTTATAAGGAGAGGTTGGATAAGCTGGGACTATTTTTTTCACTGGAACACAGAAGGTTCAGAGGTGACCTGAAAGAGGGGTATAGATGAGGTATATGCGAGTGCCTTTTCACTAGGGTGGGGGATTTCAACACTAGGAGGCATATTTTTAAGGTGAGAGTAGAAAGATTTAAAAAAGACATGGGGGCAATTTTTTTATACACAGGGTGCTTCGTGTGTGGAATGAACTTTCAGAGGAAATAGTGGATGTGGGTGCAGTCACAATGTTTAAAAGACATTTAGATAAATACACAAATAAGAAATGTTTGGAGGGATATGGGCCAAGCACAGGAGGTGGGATTAATTTAGTTCAGGATTATGGTCGGCATGGACCGGTTGGACCAAAAGGGCTGTTTCTGTGCTGTATGGCTGTATGACTCAAGGAAGCTAATAAGTCACTATGGTTGTTGGAAACCTGGTAAAATTCAGCATGCAATGTGAATGTTAATGATAAGCTATAGCAACAACCAGAAATAGATTATATTGAGAAGACCATGAAGGACTGACATTTTAGACAGAACTAGGTCAAGAATTACCTGCAAAATGGCTGGTCAGCATTACTTTTATTTGTTACATGTCTTCCAAAATTTGTCCAATTTCATCAATGGTGTCAGTGTCATACTTCTGGCTATTTTGAAATCATATTGCAGAGTACTTCTTTAAACAATCATTACACATGTATGAGTAAATTTTTCCCATTGTAGGGTAAGCCATAATAGCAAATTTATTGGATGGCTTCATATCCACCAATGATTGAATTATCTCACCCAATCACATGCTTCTTAGTTGATTATCTAT
Source organism: Rhincodon typus (assembly GCF_021869965.1). NCBI lineage: Eukaryota > Metazoa > Chordata > Chondrichthyes > Orectolobiformes > Rhincodontidae > Rhincodon > Rhincodon typus. The sequence goes on from NC_063335.1 coordinate 2,665,504, forward strand.
GGAAGCAAGATGTTGTGCGAATTACTTGGCAAATTGTAAGGTGAGAGAGCTGAAGGATCTTGCCACTGGCAGACTTTCTGCTAGAGGAATCTAGCACCATATATAAAGGCCAGATAGAGACTGCATCAGTTGCTGCAGCCAGGATCATCCCCTCAGTTTTTTGGTGGTTGCTCCTACAGCAGAAGAGATAAGAGCAAAAAAGCCTCTGTTAGCTCCCCCTTTCACAGAACATGCCTGCGCATGTTGCTGGATGGGATCACAGAAAGACGGGATATCCTCTTTCTGGTGATTAGAATCAAAATGCCATGACATCATACCCAACCAGGCTAGGCACAATTACAGCACAGGTCGGTGTTGTTGCATGGCAAAAACAATGGCGAAAAGGATGGCAACCAGTGTCAAATTGAGTCATTGATCTCCCGTGCTCCTCAAGGGTAAGTGACACCATCATCTCTTAGGTATCTCACACTCATATCATTCAGTCTAACTCTGCCAATGCACACACATGTCACCAAGGGTGTTGGACTGTAAACCCCAGCATCACATTCCCAGCAGAAGAGGCGATGGCCTAGTGGTATTATCACTGGACTGTTAATCTAGAGACCCAGATAACATTATTGGGACAAAGGTTTGAATCGCTCCACGGCAGATGAAATTTGAATTCAAAAAATATCTGGAATTAAGAGTCTAAAGATTACTGTGAATCCATTGTCAATTCTTGGAAAAACCCATCTGGTTCACTAACGTTCTTTAGGGAGGGAAACTACCATCCTTATCTGGTTTGGCCTACATGTGACTCCAGACGCACAGCAATGTGGTTGACTCTTAAATGCCCTCTGGGCAATTAGGGATGGGCACTAAATGCTGCCTAGGCAGCGATGCCCTCATCCTGTGAGTGAATAAAAAATAAACATTCATCATATCCATTTAATGGCTTATAATCAACTCTTTTTTCCAAATTACTAATCCTTCCTGCCCACTGCACTTCCTACTCACTCACTGGGGACAGTTCACCATTTTATATAGTTATGCATGATGACAGATTACTCCAGCACCCATTCCCATCATATTCAAACTTTTTCTTTATCTCATTGCAGGAAAAATCTACTCATCATAGGGCTGAGATGGACAGGATTAGCAGAGGTTAGACATTGGGTTCCTTTCTCCCATTAACGCAAGGGTCATCAAGCTGGGTGGGGACAATCAGGACTATTCCTGTGATGATGGGGGAGAGACCAGCAACCCAGGAAGCAAAGTTGTGCTCAACTGTTCTCAGATGAGCCTTAATATCAACACTTTGCTTCTTTCTATCTTCACCATTTTTTCTCGTCTCTTCTGTAGGCACTACCCGTACCCATGCGTCCTCAATGAAGAAGAGGCCACACATTGTGCCCCTCTACACTGGCACTATCTCTGAGGAACAAGCCTGTGATCTACAGAGGATGCACTGGCAAAGCATTCACCCAAACCCTCCACCAGTGCAGAGATTATCACCTTAGCTACAAATAGACTCAGGGACACAATCTGGTGAGCACTTCATTGATATGTGTCTGCAGCCAGAAGGAAAAAAACACCTGAGCTCTTTGGTACTCAGAAGACTGCTGGAGGCCGGGCACCTGCTCGACCCCAATGTACTCAGCTATCAGTTACAAGGTCAACCTGCAGAAAGAAGTACAAGAACACCAGGCAGGTGTGCCAGAGGTCCTTATTAGGCTAGAACAAAAGGCTGAGCTGTCCATCATTGTTCTCACTATTGTGGTGGCTCTAGCATGTGGCACTTATCTACCTCAGTGTCAAGAGCAGAACCCCCATCCCTCAGTCCAGCAGAGAGCTCTGTGAATGCTGGGTATACATTCGGATTTTCACTTCTTTGCTTTAGCCATGGGTGCTCATCATCAATGGAAAAGCAAAAGTGGGGTGAGAGCTCTCTACCTCACTCCTGGTGCCCTTTCCTCTCAAGGAGACACACAGAGGGAGGAGGAGTAACAGACAGGCACCCTGGCACTCCAGAAGTATCCTGCTCTCTACCTCACCATCTGCCTGTTTCCTTTATGCCTCCAGCAGTTTAATCTGAGGAGAGTGAACCTGTATCTGGGCAGGACACTTTCAGCAGCTGGAGCCTTCCATGCCAAAATTTGCTAAGGGACAACTACTCAAATCTTTGAAATCTGCAGCTCATATCACACAGCATACTCACTCCATCCCATATGCAGAACCTGACCGAGCACCTAGAAATTTTGGGAGAAAGAGGAAAAAAAATTAAAGGCACATTTGTGGCATAAGTTTTCATTTTTAACAAAATCTGCACTTTTGTAAATATATATTCACTTCCATTTAAATTGAGTAATGCAGCTAAGATGCTAAAGATGAATGCCTGACGCTAATGCTAAGGGGAAGATGTAATGCAGGTGCAAATTGTTCACCTCTCTCACTCCTTAAGGGAGAAATGGTGGTATTGTTTCTATATATTTCAGGATGGAAAGGTTTGTCCTATGCCAAGGCTGTGAGATTGCCAATAGACTGGATCTACAGCTTGTGGCAAGGAGACAACAAGAGGGAAAACCTATTTGACCTTGTCACAAATGTAACTGTCTATGATAGTGCTGATGGTAACAAGCATCACACTATTCTTGAGAAAATGAAGTCCTCTTTTCATTTTGGGAGTACCTCCGTCATATTATGTGGCACTACCTTCATGTGAGATGGGATAAAATTTGATCAGATCCAGCAACTTAAAACTGGGCATCCATGAGTTTCTGGGAATCATCAGTAGCAGCAGGATTGTATTCAACATAATCTGTAAACTGTGGTCCTGCATTTCATCTACTCTACCATCACCATCGAGCTCGGAGAGCAACCCTAATTCAATGAAGTGTCCATAAGACATGCTATATGCAGCACCATTAATACCTAAAAATGAGATGTCAGTTTGGAGAAGCTACATTACAGAACCTCAATTGCATGCCAAATAAATGAAGTAGCATGTAATGAGCTAAGAAATTCCATAAGCAATAGGTCAGATTAAACCTCTTCAGTTCTGCCAAATTCAGTCAGGAATGGTAGTGTAAGATTAACCAAATGACAGCAGGATGAAGCTTCATAAATATCCCCATTCTCATAAGTACAAAATTAATGCTGAAGTATTTGCAACAACCTCCATCCTGATATGATCCACCTTGGTCTTCTCTTGAGGACTTCAGACTTCAGCCAATTTGACTCACTGCATTTAAGAAGAGGTGATGGCCTACAGCCATTATCACTAGATGATTAATCCAGAGCCCCAGGTATGGTTCTGGGGACATGGGTTCAAATCCTGCCTGGCAAAAGTAAATAATTAAGAAAATAATTGAGGGTTTAAGAGTCTAAGGATAACTTATATGTGACTCCAGACCCACAGCAATGTGGTTGATTCTCAACTGCCGTCTTGGCAATTAGAGATGGGCAATAAATTCTGGCCTGGCCCATGATGTCCACATCCTGTGAATGAATTAAACAAAGTTGATGCAATAAAATGGCTGAAGGCACTGGATGTTCCAAAGGCTATGGGACCTGACAACATTCTCATAACACTATTGAATACTTGTTGTTCCAAAATCAACTGCCACCATAGCCAAGCTGCTGCAGTACAGATATAACACTGGCATCTACTTGACAACATGAAATGGTACGTCCTGTTCACAAACACAGAATCTCAGAACTGTTACAACACAGAAGAAGGCTATTCAGCCTATCATGTCTCCCCCAGCCTTCTGAGTGTTTTGAATTAGTGCCATTTTGATCTTGATCATTGACAAAGTGATGGAAGAGGTCATTAACAATCATATTCAAAGAAAAACAAAGAACTGTGGATACTGGAAAACAGAAACAAAATCAGAAATTGTTGGACAACTCAACAGGTCTGGCAGCATCTGTGAAGAGAAAGAAGTGAAGAAGGGTCACTGAATCAGAAACATTAACTCTGCTTTCCCTCCACAGATGCTGCCAGACCTGCTGAGCTTTTCCAGCAATTTCTGACGTTGTTTCTGACAATCTAGTTTGTTTGAACTTGTTCTACAATAACCTATGCACTGGTGCTCAGTTTAGTTTCTGCAAGGACCACTCAACTCCTGATCTCAGCACAGCCTTGGTCTAACCATGGACAAAGAAGGGGAACTCCCCAGGTGAAGGCAGAATAATTGGCTTTGATATCAAGGTTGCGTTTAATTGAATGTAGCATCAAGGAGTCCTAGCTAAACTGGAGTCAATGGAGACCAGAGTAAAATGTTCCACTGTATGGAACATTAGCACAAAAGAAGGTTGTAGGAAGGTAAGTATTTCAATTGCAGGACATCTCTGCAGGAATTCCTCAGGGTATTTTCCTAGGCCCAACCAGCTGTAGCTGCTTCATTAGTGACCTTCCTTTTATTATATTGTCAGAAGTGGGGATGCTCATTGATGATTTTTCAATATTCAACTCCATTCCTAGATCCTCAAATATGAATCAGTCCATGTCCACATCCAGGTTTAAACTGATAAGTGAAAAGTAACAATAACATATCATTTTTGTCAGACAAAGGTCATCTCAACGAGATATAATCTAACCATCATTCCTTGATATCCAATGGCATGACCATCATTGAATCCCTCACTATCAATGTCCTTTGGTTACCATTACCAGAAACTGAACTGGACCAATTATATAGATACAGTGGCTACAAGAGTGAGTCAGAGGCTAGAAATTCTGAGCAAATTATCTCCTAACCTTCCAAAGCCTGCCTACCATTTACGATGGTCATTAAATCAGAAATGTGAAAAAATACTGTCCATTAGCCTCCATTAGGCCAACTTCAACACATTCAAGAAGCTCGACACCATCCAGGACAAAGCAGTCTATTTTATTGGTAACCAAAAAACTTCTTCAATATTCACTTCCTGCACCACCCATGCAAAATGGCAGCAATATGCACCATCTTCAAGATGCACTGCAACAACTCATCAAAGCTCTGACAAAACCCTCCCAACCTATGACCTTTATTATCTAAATTTGGACGGAAAATATTCAACATGGTGCTCAGTTACGAGTGGTGTACCACAAGGATCTGTTCTGGGTCCTCTTCTATTTGTGATTTTTGTAAATGATTTGGATGAAGGAGTGGAAGGGTGGATTAGCAAGTTCGCGGACAATACAAAGGTGGGTCACGTTGTGGACAGTGCGGAGGGCTGTTCTAAGTTACAAAGGGACATTGATAGAATGCAGAGCTGGGCTGAGAAGTGGCAGATGGAGTTTAACCCTGAAAAGTGTGAGGTGATTCATTTTGAAAGGACAAACTTGAAAGCAGAATACAGGGTTAACGGAAAGATTCTTGGCAGTGTGGAGGAGCAGAGGGATCTTGGGGTTCATGTTCACAGTTCCCTGAAAGCTGCCACCCAGGTGGATAGAGTTGTTAAGAAGGCGTATGGTGTGTTAGCTTTCATTAATAGAGGGATCGATTTCAAGAGCCGTGAAGTTATGCTCCAGCTATACAAAAGCCTGGTTCAGCCACATCTGGAGTATTGTGTCCAGTTCTGGTCACCTCATTACAGGAAAGATGTGGAAGCGTTAGAAAAGGTGCAGAGGAGGTTTACCAGGATGTTGCCTGGAATGGAGGGAAGGTCTTATGGGGAAAGGTTGAGAGAGCTAGGGCTTTTCTCTTTAGAACGACGAAGGATGAGAGGTGACTTGATAGAGGTGTACAAAATGATCAGAGGTATAGATAGAGTGGACAGCCAGAGACTTTTTCCTAGGGTGGAGGTTTCCTTTATGAGGGGACATAGTTTTAAAGTGAAAGGAGGTAGATATTAGGGAGACGTCAGAGGTAGGTTCTTTACTCAGAGAGTGGTAGGGGCGTGGAATGTAATGCTGGAGAGGGTAGTGGAGTCGGCCTCATTAGGGGCATTTAAGCGGCTATTAGATAGGCATATGGATGATAGTATAAGGTAGCGGTGGAGGTTAGATAGACCTTAGGTTTAGGGTAAAAGTTTGGCACAACATCATGGGCCGAAGGGCCTGTACTGTGCTGTACTGTTCTATGTTCTAAAAGGACAAGGTCAGCTGGTGCATGGGAATATCATGCTTCAAGGTAGCTTCAAGTTCATTTCAAGCCACACAGTATCCTGATCTGAAGCTATATTGCTGTTCCTTCATATTTATCTTGATCTTGGAACTCCTTGGCAGTGCTGTGGGTATCCCTACACCAGACGGATTGCTGTGGTACAAAAAGGTGACTGCTCACTACCTTTTCAAGAGCAATTAGGAAGGGAATAAATGATGACTATCTCTGCAATGTCTGCCTCCCATGAACAAATAAAATAAAACTCCACTGGTTTCAGTGTGTCAACTTGAAAATTCCCTGTACATCTATACTCTCTGCTTTCTGTCTAGTAGCCAATCCTTTATTTAAGCTAATATAATGTCTCCAAATTCATAAGCCCTTATTTTGTGTAATAACATTTCATGTAGTACCTTATCAAATGTCTTTTTGCAATCTAGTTACATTAAATTCTCCAATGATTCCCCCAGACAGCCAGCCTCCAGAGATTATAGCCATTTTTGACTGTCTCCTAGTTGTCAGAATAAAGGTCTGCCATCTTCACATCTCACTTGCAGTTGTCCTTGTAAAGGACGCACAGACGCCCAGGAGGTCACAGCTCAGTGGCCAGTGCACCATATCCTGGGATATGACTGGCATCTAGCTGATGCATGTGGTTTCGCCAGTGCAAGTGTCATTGACTTCATAATGAGTGCATGCTGATGGAATGAGCATACCCCCGAAATTCTGAGCTTGTAACTTATTCTCTTTGTTTATTCCCAGCTTCTGGATCTAGCCTCTTCTCCTTGAGTCTTCTTAATTTTGACTGTGCTACATCAGCAGACTCAACAACTGCTTCAACTAGATTTCTGTCCTTTTATATCTTTTATAAAGATTTAGTTTCAATTTCCCAACTTCTGCTTGGTCCCGATTTTCTTAAAGACCAGAAAGTTCTTTTGCATTTCTGTCCTTACTTTTTCTGCTGTCCTCTTGGTTTAACTGCAGTTTTAAAGTGCAGTCTGCCTCAAATTAAACTTAAGTAGTACAGATTCACTCACAATAGGTCGAACATTGACATAGCTTCCAAAGAAGAGCAAGGCTCCCCAAGAGCGGATCACAGAAAAAAAATTATTATACATTTGTCCTGTAGAAGAACAGTTCAAAGGAAATGTTCAAGCAGGACATAGACTCCACTGTAAGAAACTTTCTACTCCCAGTGATAGGTATCCTCACAAACGGTTCAGATTACATTTTCTCCATCAGGTTCTCAATTCGAGCAGAGCCAGCTAACCTCATTAGTATCTATGCTACAGTGATGTGCTCCACTGTAGAGTAGAAAGACCAAATTTATGAGGAGGTTGGCAATATTTTCAGCAGAACATTTATCTCCTGGGGATTTTATTTTCTGAGTGGGTGCAGACTATGAGACATGGCCCTCCTGCCTTGAACATCAGAATTTGGGTAGATGACCATGGACAGAGACAACTCGACTGCTATTTCAACAAGCTTTGTGTGAAGAATACTCACGTTCAGACCAAACTAAGATATTTTGGAAATATCCAACATGACTTTAGGACCAGTTGGACATGATCATCAGCAGATCACAGAATTATTATCATGTAGAAGGAGGCCATTTGGTCCACTGTGTCTGTAACCCCAGCTGTCTGAGCATGTTGACTTAGAGCCAAACTCCAGTGAGCAGCATCTTCTTCACGTACAGCTACCACAGCTCTGTCTATATTACAGAGCATTCCTAGCATGCAACAGAATAGGATGCAACACTTGAAACAGAACTGCCATCTTCATAACAATGTCAGCTTTGCTGCCTACCTATATATAAATCAAAAGTTTCTTGACTTAATTGAATAGAAAAATGGTAAGGAAAAGCCAGGGAACTATAGACCAGTGAGCCTGACATTGGCAGGCAAGCAGTTGGAGGGAATCCTGAGGAACAGGATTTATATGTTTTCAGAAAGGCAAGGACTGATTAGGGATAGTCAACCTGGCTTTGTGCGTGGATGTCGTGTCTCATGAACTTGATTGAGATTTTTGAAGAAGTTACAAAGAGGATTGATGAGAGCAGAGGGGTGGATGTGATCTATATGAACTTCAGTAAGGCGTTTGACAAGGTTCCTCATGGTAGACTGGTTAGCAAGGTTATATCACATGGAATACAGGGAGAACTAACCATTTGGATACAGACCTGACTTGAATGTAGAAGACAGAGGGTGGTGATGGAGAGTTGCTTTTCAGACTGGAGGCCTGTGACTAATGGTGTGCCACACGGATCAGTGCTGTGTCCACTGCTTTTTGTCATTTATATAAATGATTTGGATGTGAACATAGGAGCTATAGTTAGTATGTTTGCAAATGATACCAAAATTGGAGGTGTAGTGAACAGCAAAGAAGGTTACCTCAGAGTCCAAGGGGATTTTGATCAGATGAGCGAATGAGCCGAGGAGTGGCAGATGGAATTTAATTTAGATAAATGTGAGGTGCTGCATAATGGAAAGGCAAATCAGGGCAGGACTTATACACTTAAAGGTAAGGTTCTGGGGAGTCTTGCTGAACAGAGAGACCTTGCAGTGCAGGTTCGTAGTTCCTGGGAAGTGGAGTTCCAGGTAGACAAGATCATGAAGAAAGTGTTTGATATGCTTGCCTTTATTGGTCTGTGCATTGAGTGTAGGAATTGGGAGGTCATGTTGCGGCTGTACAGGACGTTGGTTAGGCTGCTTTTAGAAAACTGCATTCAATTCTGGTCATCCTGCTCTAGGAAAGATGTTGTGAAACTTGAAAGGGTTCAGCAAAGATTGACAAGGATGTTGCCAGGGTTGGAGAGTTTAAGCTATAGGGAGAGGCTGAATAGGCTGGGGCTATTTTCCCTGGAGTGTCAGAGGCTGAGGGGTGACCTTATAGAGGTTTATAACATTATGAGGGGCATGGATAGGGTAAATAGACAACGTCTTTTCCCTGGGTGGCGGAGTCCAAAACTAGAGGGCTTTGGTTTAAGGTGAGAGGGGAAAGATTTAAAAAGGATCTAAGTGGCAACATTTTCACACAAAGGGTGGTGTGTGTTTCGAATGAGCTGCCAGAGGAAGTGGTGGAGGCTGTAACAGCTAGAACATTTAAAAGGCATCTGGACAGGTATATGAATAGGAAGAGTATAGAGGGATATGGGCTAAATGCTGGCAAATGGGACTAAATTTATTTCGGATATCTGGCCAGCATGGATGAGTTGGACCGAATGGTCAGTTTCCGTGCTGTACATCTCAATAACTTTATGACTCTGTGTGTGCTGACATCCCTCTACTGCATGCACAACATTGGGCAACTGCTGCTCCTCCTACTTTTCCTACCCCTTTCTCCAACTGCATATTCTGCTATTGCTTCACCTCCTGCTATAGTTCCTCCTCTTTCCAACAATCAAATCCACTCCAATCTAATGCTGTGACTTGCCCCTGCCAAAGAACTTGCCAATGTACACAACTGGGGCTCATTAATGAACAGCAGTTCCAAGCAAACTCCGGAAGCATGCTATCAGTATCTCTGTAAAAAGCGGGAATGGGGAGAAAATAGCTCAAACAAATTGTTCACCAAAGTTCTGTAAGGTTTTCTTAGATGAACTTTATTACTTAGAAGATAAAAAAAATATAATTTACATATTGATAATGTCACACATTACTATAAAAGGAGCATGATCTAATAATATGTCCTAACCCGAATATATTGTCGCCTCAGTGCTTTTCCACAGCATATACATGAATCATGGAGTCATAGAGTCATGTAGCATGGAAACAGACCCTGGCCCATATTCCTCCAAACCTTTCCTATTCATGAACTTATCCAGATATCTTTTAAGTGTCATAACTGTGCCAAATCCACCACTTCCTCGAGAAGTTCATTCGACTCACGAACCATCCTCTGTGTAAAAAAATTATGCCTCATGTCTTTTGTAAATCTCTCTCGTCTCACCTTAAAAATGTGCCTCTTAGTCTTGAAATCCCCCATCCTCGAGAAAAGACACCTACAATTAACCCCATTTATACCTCTCATAATTTTATAAACTTCAATAAGGTCACCTCTCAACCTCCTACCCTCCAGTGAAAAAAGTCCCAGCCTCTCCAGCCTTTCTTTATAATGCAAACCTTCCATACCCTACAACATCCTGGTAAATCTCTTCTGAATCCTCTCCAGCTTAATAATATCCTTCCTGTAACTGGCAATCAGAAATGGACACAGCACTCCAGAAGAGGCCTCACCAATATCTTGTATAATCTCAACATGACTTCCCAACACCTATACTCGAAGGACTGAGCAAATAAGGCAAGCATGCTAAATGCTTTTTTAACCAGTCTGTCTATATGTGATTCAAACTTCAAAGAACTATGTACCTGAACCCCTAGGTCCCTCTGTTCTATTTGCCGCATTTAATGTCAAAGATGATGCTTTTTCAGAATGTACCTTGCAATATTGTTTCCTTTTACTGGTATCTTGTGATTTTGTTTTCATTAGCGCTGGGAACAAAGACTAGATCAGCAACAGCAGATGCGTGTCATGCAAGAAAGAAAGCAAAATGCAGGAAGTAGTGAACGCAGTGGTGGTCCAAAGTCAAATTCAAAGAATGCAAATAAAGCTCCTAACAACCCCAGGAAGATCAACAAAAATAAAGGCAAGAAGGAAGCCAAGAAAGTATGAACCAGCAAATTTTTATAACTACAATCATCTAATACTCTGGAGGTCAGATCTTGGTTCAATAGCAAGTAACAATCTGCAGGTCATTTCTTCCCATAAGCAACCTTGTATTTATTGCACTATTGCATTTCAAAATTACTGTTTAGCATCATTAAAGCTCTAAAACTTTACATTTTCATATGCAGATACTGCTAACCATGTTCATTGGTTTGCATTACAAAATGGTAGGATTTCTATGTCTTCATCTTTCTCACTTGCTATTTTCTTAGCAAAGATACATGTGATATCAATCTTATTAGTGCAGCTAATGCTCCTTAGTATTTGGATACTTGTGCTATTGAACCTGTTCCTTTGCTGTATTGGGTGGGTTGACAAAGTACTCTTTCCAAGTCAATCTCTACATCTGAACGGACTCTTCCCATTTCATAGACCATGTCACTGCAATACAAGATATTTAGCATTACTTATTTAAAACATTATTCTGCAACAACACAGCTTAATATACAGAACTGCAGATTTTCAGACTGGATTTTATCTTTATGTTTTCAATTATTATCTTCACAAACCTTTGAAAATTTCATGCCATTCATAAGAGCTTTGTTTTTTCAGGAATGCACCTTAATGAACATCCATTAAATTTGTTTATTTCCTGTAAGTTGTATAAAACAGTGATGTGGATGTTTCTGATAGTGTTAAAACTAGTTGTGACTTTTATGAGTACAGGTTGTATGTCCATAATCTGGCAGCTTTGCGACTGGTGGACTGGAGAATTTGCTGACTACAGACAGTTATATGTTAACGCTAATGTGGGAGCTTCTAAACACTTTCAAGAAGTGCTATGCAACATAAAATGTGATGATAGAAGGAAAAGCAGCTATTTTAATAGAATATAGATATCTTTTTAACTGCTTAGTCAGTGTTGTTGTCTTTATGCTGCTCAGGATCTTTCTGCTGCTGGTCATAGAAGTTGCCAAGACAGCATGCCAAATTAGGGATTTACAACCTGCTAAAGGATTTTGTTAAAGTTGAGCGAAAACTACAGAAACAAAATTAGATTAAGCAATCCCTAAGAATTGAAATTTTGATTGTGGTGGTTTTGTTGCCGATAATTATGTTGTGATTGCTGAAAATGCTGGAATAGATCTTTAGTAATGTAGAATATCTGCATGTTATCAATCACAGCTACACTTATTTGATTATAATGACATTTTTTACATAAATAACAAGAAATTTTGTACTGAAAGGTTTTTAGAGCTTGTCTGTTCCACTTAAGTGCAGCATCCGTTCATCTCTTAAATGCCTAAACTTCAACATTCCTCTCCCATAGAAATATGAAATAAACATTTATGGTGGACGTACCTGTTTGTATTTGTTTAGTATTTTCTTTTCAGGTAACTTACAATTAACACCAAATCAATCCCATAGGTGACCATTATTTTTTGTAGCTGAAAATAAAAAGAAAATGGTGAAAAAAGAATCAGCAGATCAACTACCTAGGGAGAAACAAAATTAAAATACCAGGCCAATCAACTTAAGTCAGAAATGCAAGATGTTATAGAAACTGTTGATCTCTAAAATAATTCAGTTCTAATGACAGGTGAATGATCTGAAATATTCTTCACAGATGCTCCTTCATCATGTTGTGATCTAAAGTGTGTGCAGCTTGATTGACAAGTTGTCATTCTGAGCATTTAGTAAAGTCCACCCAGCATGTGATGGAAGGCATATTTTTTGCATTGTCTGTATTTGGGATGAGCACAGGCTATTATGAAGTGGACTGCTCAGTTACAAACGCTACTGCTCAAAACAACTCTATTTCAACATAACTGTCCAATGGCCCATGTGCAGATTCTTGATTCAGGACTGCCAGGTTCATAGCTTTGACCCCTTTGCCAATTTTCAATTGCCACAGAACATGGGAAATGGATCCTGATAGAAGCCTGCATGTAATTTTTTATTTGTGGGGACCTTGGAGCCTTTCAACCTTGACAGGTTGGTGAACAGATTGTAGATGACGTGTCAAGCTGCAAAGATTAACACCAATTTGCCATTGGTCCCTTTTCCACCTTTGAGCAGCTGATGAGATTTCCTTTGCCAGCTTTGCTTTTGAGGGCTTTTTGGACTGCACCTTTTCTGGTAAATCCTCTTGATTTTGCTGCAATGAGTAGCACTACCTGGAGCAAGGAGCTCTAGATGAAATCACACAAGGCGTTGTTGGAACACACAAGCCTTTTTGTGATGCCAAGGTTTCTCTGAAGGTGGTTACCATTGCCAACTCGCAAACATCATTAAAGTGATGGAAAGTGTTACTGATAATGCTACCAAGTAGTACTCACCTAGTAGCAACCTCCTCATAGATGCTGTTACAATTCCTGCAAATGCTAATGAAAATAGATTTTAAAAATTTCCTAATAAGATACACAAAGATCAGATGACAAGATTTCAAGTTTTAAGAGACCTACTGTAATAAACAAACTAAAATCAAAATTGAATAAACTTTAATTAATATGTAATTAATACATTAAGCTACAAAAAAAGTAGTTAAAGTTAAGCCTTTAATACAACTGAAAACTTTACACTCTATTTTTAAAGGGTTTGCTACATTCTTTCTAAATTCATTCAAAAGTCCAAAGCCTTCTGCTTTTAGTAGAATGGTTTCTAAGTAAAATTTGCTTCATTCAACCCTTTGAGTATAATCAAGTGGAATTGCTATCGCAAGGAATTGTCTAGTGATTCTGTGATCTTTAACTCTTCATGATCCTTGCTTCCTTGAACAGAAATTCTATCCTTAACAACTCTATTTGGTATTTAATACAATGACAGTCATTTTCTTCTATACAGTTGCAGTAGCTGTTGTCTGTGGTGCTTGCCCCACATCTCTCAATCTGCCAAATTTATAAATTTATCGATTGATAAATATAGAAAAATGCTATTCAGTCCATCATACTTATCCCAGATCTCTGGAAGATCTATTCAAATTATCCATTGCCCCTTCTATTTCTCCATAGTTTTTTTCTTTATTTTTCATGCATTTATCCAATTCCCTCTGTGAATCTGTTTCCAACATGTTTTGACCCTCAAAAGCAGTGTACCAATAACTTAGTAATTTTTTTATACCTTGTAAGTTTCTGTAATTCTTCATTATTACTAGGTCAATATCATGGAGTGCCCCTCCTAACAAAGCTGTGGGAGTACCTAGACCTCATGAATTGCAGCATTTTAAGAAGATGGCTCATCATCATCATCATCTGAGGACAATTAAAATGGGAAATAAATGTCAGTCTTCGCAGTAAGATCTATATTCTAGAAATCAATTAAAATAAAGTAACTTGGATTATTGTTTCTGCCTACCTCATCTATGATTGTTCTAGGTTCTGCAATAACTATGACTGAAACTTTGGACGAATGGCATTGTTCCATCTTCCACTCTGGATTGTACATTAGAAAATGTAGATGCTTGCTCCAGTGATGGTTATCCCTGCAACTGTTCTTGCCATATAGAATCATGGAGCAGTTATAGCAAAGGAGAAGCCACTCAGCATAATTTAATAAATGAGTTTTGCAAATCATAAAACAAAGTACAAACAAAAGAAAGTGTTATGTCTGGAATCAAATATGAATTCATTTTTGTTTTAAGCATACAATGAACACCAAAGTTTATTCAGAGCTCCTGAATGAAAAAGAATAAGATAATTAATGGGATATCTCATTTAGTATAGAACATAGGAACAGGAAAATCACATCAACAAAAGGGAAATTGAAAAATTTAGCTTGGGTGTAATTCAATGGAATGTATCAATTTGGCATTGATGTATGCCCTAGTGAATGGAAAGCATAAATTATACTAGCAAGATGATAATTTACACATGGTGATGCTTGTAACCTTCCCTAGTTTAGCCACTACTTGAAGAAGTGAGATCAACCATACAGGGGGAGAGAAACAAACATTTCTTGACAGATACACTCACTCTTTTTACCTTTAGATACGATCACCTGAGAGTTGAAAATGAGTGAAATGAAATTGAGATATTGTGTCAGTTAGCTCAGTTTCCTGGACAGCTAATCCACAATGCAGAGTAATACCAACACAGTGTGTGTTCAGCTCCTGCAACAACTGAGGTTACCATGAAGGACTATCCCTCTCAATCCTTCCCTTCATCTGAGGTGTGGTGATCCTCAGATTAAACAACCACTAGTTAAGTCTCTTTAATGAGAGAACAGCCCTATGGTCCAGTAGGACTGTGATGACTTTATTTTATTTTAATTGAGTGAAAGTAACTTTTTTAAGTCAATTACACATTGCTAGCAATTTGGGGTGGTTGAAATCAATGAAGTTACATAACAAAATCAGATAACATCAAGAAGGTTGCTGTCTACATGAATTTTAGTAATATTTTCAATAAGGTCCCTCATGGTAGGTTAATCCAGAAGATTAAGAAGCATGGGCTCCACGGTGACTTTACTTGGATTCAGAATTGGCTTGCCTATAGAAGGCAGAAGGTAATGGTGGAAGGGTGATTTTCAGGCTGGAGCTCTGTCACTAGTGGTGTTCTGTAGGGGATGGTACTGGGAGCTCTGCTGTTTATGGTATATTATATAAAAATGACTTGGATGAAAATGTGTATGGGTGGGTTAGTAAGTTTGCAGATGACACAATGATTGGTGGAGTTGTGGATAACGTAGAAGGTTGTCAAAGTATACAGTGGGATATAGATTAGTTGCAGATGAGGATGGAGAAATGGCAGTTGGAGTTTAATCCGGGGAAGTGTGAGGTGCTGCACTTTGGGAGTCAAATGTTAAGGAAAAGTACAGTTACTGGCAGGGCTCTGAACAGAATTAATGTGTAGAGGGATCTTGGGGTTCAAGTCCATAACTCCCTGAAAGTGGCCATGCAGGTAGATAGAGTAGTGAAGAAGGTGTTTGGCGTGCTTACTTTTAATGATTGTGGAATTCAGCAAAGAATCAAGATGTCACGTTGCACCTTTATAAGACTTTGGTTAGGTCACACTTAGAGAATGGCTTTTAGTTCTGGTCACCACATTACAGGAAGCATGTGGAGGTTTTGGAGAGGGTGCAGAAGAGATTTACCAGGATGCTGCCTGGATTAGAGTGTATGAGCCAGAAGGAGAGGCTAGAAAAATTCAGGTTGTTTTCTATGTAACAGTGGAGGCTGAGGGGAGACTTGATAGAAGTCTATAAAATTATGAGTTGCATAGATAGGGTTGACAGTCAGAATCTTTTTCCCAGAGCTGAAATATCTAATACTAATACATTTAGGGTGAGAGGGGGAAAGTTCAAAGAAGATGTGAGGACAAAATATTTTACCCAGAGAGTGGTAGGAGTCTGGAAAGTGCTGCCAGGGGTAGTGATGGAGGCAGATACAATAGAGATGTTTAAGGGACTTTTAGATAAGCACATGAGAATGCAAGGTATGGAGGGGTATGGACAAGGGACAGGCAGAAGGGATTAGTTTTAATTTCGCTTCATATTTGGCTCAACATCCTGGGCCAAGGGATCCTGTGCTGTACAGTTCTATTTTTTATGTTCTGAGGTACATCATTATCATTTTAAGACAATTAGGGTGGGCAATAAATACCAGTCTTGCCACCAATTCCCAGATGAAATTAAGTAAATTTCTTTTTTGTTGCCGTCTACCTTGTCCATGATTTTCTTGGGTTACTTATGAGTATAAAAACATATGAAATAGGAGCGGAGGTAGGCCATTCAAACCTTGAACTGCTCTACCATTCATTAGGATAATGACTGATCTGTTAATGTTTCAAATTCCATATTTCCCATCTGCTTCCAATAACCTTTAATTCCATTGCTTAAAAAAATCTACCTCTATCTTAAAATATTCATTTACTTACTTGCACCACCTTCAGAGACAGAGTGACCTGAAGTTGCACAGTCCACTGAAAGAAAAATGATCTCTCCTCTTTAAAAGAAAACATCCTTTCCAAATCTTTTCTACAGTAACTGTGGCTGACAGAATGGCTGAATGGCCTTCCACCACATTCAACCAATGGCACACAGAATCAACCAGTAGAAAATATAGATGTTTGCTCCAATGATGTGCATTCCTGTTATTTTTCCTGTCACATAGCAGCATAGAATGGTTACAGCACAGAAGTGGCTATTTGGCTAGTCATGCCAGTATCAGATCTCTGCAAAAGCAACTGATACAGTCTCATTCCCCTGTTTTACCCCATTACCCTGTAAACATGTCCTTTTCTGACAATTATCAAGTTCTTCTTTGAAAGCCTCGAATGAAACTGCTTCACCACTGTCTCAGGAAGAGCTTTCCATATCCTAACCACATGCTGCATAAAAAAGATTTCTCTCAGCATTAACCTTTTTTGACAATCACATTAAATTGGTATGGTCTGGTCCTCAATGGAACCAATCTCTCTCTATCTGTTCTGTCTAAGACCTTCTTCATTTTGAATATCTTCATCAAATTTCATCTTAATCTTTTTTTCTTGAAGGAGAACGGCTCCAGTTCCTCAAATCTAGCCATATGACTGAAGTTCCTCACCTCCAGAACCATAATTTGCATGTCTTTTGTACTCTTTCTAGTGCCTTCACATCCTTCCTAAAGTTTGGCACCTAGAACACAATAGTCTAGTTGAGGCCAAACAAGTGTGTTATACAGGTATATAAGAACTTGCTAGCTTTTGTACTTAAAGAGTGAAATTTTCCCCTTCCTGGTCTGGTGTGGGCAGTGGCAAAGAAGGTGTTAAAATATGGCAAGAATGAAAAAATCAGAATCTCAACACATAGAAAAAGTTTGTGATTTTCCCCTTAAGTTTTAAATGGCTACTTCAGAACCTTGCTATTCAGTGTTGACTACTTTATTTCTATGCATTTGCATCTCATTAACAGCCTAACTTGCCTTATTTCTATTCTACTTCCAATGTCCTCTTCTCCAAATACTAGATAACACAAATTCTCAACAAAGTCAGGCTGGGTGATTTGCATTAGCAGCTTGCTGGAAACTTGGCCCAGTCCAAGTATGTATGTTCCTGGGTGCTCCATGGCCACCAACTCCTTAAACCTTCATCTGCACAAGCTTGCATCAACAAACTACCAGCCTCACTACAAGATCATGGCTGGTCTCAGACCAACTATCACACCAGTTCAGCCCTTCAACACCTTACTTTGGAGCTCAGGGATACCCATGATTTGCATGTTTCTGCCAGGTCATTTTGTGCATAGGGACACATATGCACTTCATTCATCTACAGAGGATGCATCTTATGGTTCTTAAACATAGAACACAGAACATAGAACAGTACAGCACAGTACAGGCCCTTCAGCCCATGATGTTGTGCCAATCTACTATCCTACTAAGATCAATCTACCCTGCACACCCTACATTTTACCATCCTCCATGTGCCTATCCAAGAGTCGCTTAAAAGTCTCTTTAAGTATCTGACTCCACTACCACTGCCGGCAGCACATTCCACACACCCACCACTCTCTGTGCGAAGAATCTACCTCTGACATCTCCCCTATACCTTCCTCCAATCACCTTAAAATTATGTCCCCTTGTAATAGTCATTTCCGCCCTGGAAAAAGTCTCTGACTATCCACTCTATCTATGCCTCTCATCATCTTGTACACCTCTATCAAGTCACCTCTCATCCTTCTTCACACCAATGAAAAAAGCCCTAGCTCCCTCAACCTTTCCTCATAAGACCTACCCTCCAGTCCAGGCAGCATCCTGGTAAATCTCCTCTGCATCCTCTCTAAAGCTTGCCCAGTTTTTAACTTGCTTTCCTACTGATCACTCACTTTGCACTTACTTGGAGCTCTCAGTCTCTGTGTTTTGTATTGTTTTTAGCACACAGCCTCTAATGTGCTAAGTTACACATTACTTCCATTATGTTTTAGTGTATGGCTCTTCAGTGCTTAGCTACAGCTTGCCAGTCTTTTTGGCTTGTAAGTTTTTTTAGCACAGAGGTAGTTGTGTTCAGACCACCAAACAGTAGCTGTGCGGTTGGGGTGGCATCAAACAGCAAATTAGAGACGCGTGCAGTAAGGGTACCACAGTTATGGGTGGCTTCGATTTGCATATTGATTGGACTAACCAAAATTGTAGCAATCCGATGGGGGAGGATTTGCTGGAATGTATGAGGGAATGTATGACAATATGTCAAGGAACCAAATAGACAGCAATTAGAGTCATTAGCAACCATGTGGTGTGAGATCCTTTGAGGAAGAGTGACCTTAATATGGTAGAATTCTTCATTAAGATGGAGAGTGAGACAGTTAAATCTGAGTCTGGGTTCTGAACTTAAAGAAAGCTAACTTTGATAGGATGAGGCATGTATTGGCTAGGATAAGTTGGCCAAAATACTTAAGGGGTTGACGGTGGATAGGCAATGGCAGACATTTAAAGAACACATGGATGAACTTCAACAACTGTACATTACCTGTCTGGCATAAGAGTAAAACAGGGAAGGTGGTTCGACTATGGCTAATGAGGGAAATTGGGGATAGTGTTAAAGTGAAAGAAGAAGCATATAAATTGGCCAGAAAAAGCCGGAAACTTGAGGACTGGGAGAAATTTTAAATTCAGCAGAGGAGAACAAAGGGTTTAATTTGGAAGGGGAAAATAGAGTATGAAAGTAAGATTGCGGAAAACATAAACACTGACTCCAAAAGCTTCCATAGATTTGTGAAGAGAAAAAGACTGGTGAAGGCAAATGCAGGTCCCTTACAGTTAGAATCAGGTAAATTCATAATTGGACAAAGAGATGGCAGACCAGATGAACAAATACTTTGGATCTGTCTTCGCTAAGGAGGACACAAATAACCTTTCGGAAATGCTAGGGAACAGATCGTCAAGATGATGGAGGAACTGAAGGAAATTCTTATTAGCCAGTTAATGGTATTGGGGAAATTGATGGAAATGACTAAAACCTGATAAGTCCCCAGGACCTGATGCTACGCTTCCCAGAGTACTTAAAGAAGTGGCCCTAGGAATAGTGGATGCATTGGTGATCATTTTCCAGCATTCTATAGACTCTGGAAGAGTTCCAATGGACTGGAGGGTAGCTAATGTAAACCCAATTTTAAAAAGAGAGAAAAGAAGAAATTATGGGGCTGTTAGCCTGACATCAGTGATGGGGAAAATGCTGAAATCAATTATTAAGGATGTAATAACTGAGCATTTGGAAAGTGGTAACAGAATTGGTCCAAGTCAGCATGGAATCACTAAAGGGAAATCATACTTGACAAATCTTCTGGAACTTTTTGAGAATGTGACCAGTCGTGACAAGGCTGAATCAGTAGATATTGTGTATCTGGACTTTCAAAAGGCTTTTGACAAGGTTCCACACAAGAGATTAGTGAGGAAAATTAAAGCTCATGGTATCGGAGGTAATGTATTGATTAGGATAGAAAACTGGTTGGCAGACATAAAACAGAGATTTGGAATAAATTGGTCTTTTTCAGAGTGGCAGGCAGTGATGAGTGGGTTACTGTGGGTTCAGTGCTGGGACTCCAGCCGTTCACAATATACATTAATGATTTGGATGAAAGAATTGAATGCAATACCTCCAAATTTGCAGATGACACTAAGCTCGGTGGTCATGTGTGCTGTGAGGAGGATGTTAAGAGACTGCAGGGTGACTTGAACAAGCTACCTGAGTGGGCAAGTACTTGGCAAATGCAGTATAACGTGGATAAATGTGAGATTCTCCACTTTGGTCACAGAAACAGGAAGGCGGATTATTATCTGAATGGTGGTAGTTTGGGAAAAGGCGAGGTGCAACAAGACCTAAGTGTCATGGTAGAACAGTCACTGAAGGTTGGCATGCAGGTGCAGCAGGCGGTGAGGAAAGCTAAAGGAATCCTGGTTGTCATAGCGAGAGGATTTGACTATAGGAGTGGGGATGTCTTGCTGCAGTTATACAGGGCCATATTGAGGCCACACTTTGAGTAAAGTGTACAGTTTTGGTTTCCTAGTCTAAGGAAGGACATTATTGCTATTCAGGGAGTTCAGCCAAGGTTCACCAGATCGATTCCAGGATGGCAGGACTGATAAATGAAGACTGGATCGAGTGGGCTTGTACTCACTGGAATTTAGAAGAATGAGGGGGGATCTTATAGAAACATATAAAATCCAGATTGGACTGGATAGGCTAGATTCAGGAAGAATGTTCCTGGTGTTGGGGAAGTCCAGAACTAGGGAACACAGTCTAAGAATAAGGGGAAAACCATTCAGGACTGTAGTGACATCCCACCCCACTCCACTGCACCTCCTACCAGGATTCCAACACATTCTTCCAGTTCCTTCGCCTACATTGTATCTGTTCGGACGATGCCACCTTTCAACACAGCACTGCTGACCTGGCTTCCTTCTTCTTTAACCATGGTTTCCTACCCACTGTCGTTGATAGGGCCCTCAAGTGCATCCAACCTATTACCCGTGCTTCCATCCATGCCCCTTCCCATCACTCACAACAGCATGATCTGGTCCTCCTTATTCTGATTTTTCACCCCACCAGCCTCCGCATTCAAAGGATCATTCTCCGTCATTTCAGACAACTCCAGCAGAAAGCCATCACCAAATACATCTTACCCTCACTTCCCCCTGTCTGCATTTCGCAGGGATTGTTCCCTCCAGGACACCCTAGTCCATTCCTCAATCACCAACAACACCGCCCCTTCTCTTGGCATCTTTCCATGTAACTGCAGAAGATGCAACACCTGCCCCTTCACCTCCTCCCTACTCACCATCCAAGGGACTAAACGGTCTTTCCAGGTGAAGCAGCATTTCACCTGTACCTCCTCCAATCCTGTGTATTGTATTCACTGCACCCAAAGTGGTCTACTTTGCATTGGAGAAGTAAGACTAGGTGACAGCTTCGCAGAACACCTCTGTCTGTGTGCAAACATGAACCTGACCTTCCCGTAGCTGGTCATTTTAACATAGCGTCTTGCTTGCATGCCCACTTATCGTCCTTGGCATGCTGTAGTGCTCCAGCGAATCATAGTGCAAACTGGAGGAACAACATCTCATCTTCAAACCAGGCAGTTTACAATCTTCTGGGATCAATTTTGAGTTCAACACCTTCAGATTGTGAATCCACTCCCATTCCTTCCCTTTCTTTTAGCTTTACTTGCTACATTCTCTGTCACCATGTCCACTCTCCCCTTCCCCCACCTCAGTGGGACTATCTGTTCTTCCCAGTCTGGCAGTCAGATACACCACTGTTCTGCCATTGTCACATTCCGATAACGTAATCTGAACTATCAACATCCGTTCTCTCCCAGCAGTCCAACTCCATTCCCACCCTACTATTGCAAAATGCTGCCCACTCCTCACTTCACTTCAGTTCTTATGAAGAGTCATCTAGACTCAAAACGTCACCTTGCTTTCCCTGCACAGGTGCTGCCTGACCCGCTGTGATCTCCAGCAGTTTTTGTTTTCAGTTAAATAGTGTGTAATTAGACTTGACATATGACATCAGGGCATGAATGCCTGAAGACCCAGCAAAAGCTAAGACCTCTGCTTCTCCAATTACGCATTTCTACGAGAGGGCTGCTAAAGGGCCTGTTTGCACAATTAATGGGGTGAAGAGCAGAAAAGTGCAAAGCGCAATGGCGAACCAGGTGTCATAAATCTCACTTTATTAAACAGTTTCACCAAAAATGAATAATTCAGTCCGAAGGGTAGAGGTTTTTAGTTCTAGGGTAGGTGAAAAGCGTAGCAGGCAGGTGAACTTAAACTGGTGAGAGGCAAAAAAGCAGATTCTCATCATCAAGATAAACTTTAGTGTTTAGGCTCTCCGACCTCAATAGATAAATCAACTTTCCTGACTACAGGTGTTGAGAAGTTTATCTACAAAGAACAAAGAACAATATAGCACAGGCCCTTCAGCCCTCCAAGCCTGCAGCGCAACCTTATGGCCTTCCATACTAAAACTTTCTTCACTTACAGAATCCGTATCCCTCTATTCTCTTCCTATTCATACATTCATCCAGGTGCTTCTTGAATGCTGTTATTGTGTCTGCTTCCACCACCTCCTCTGGCAACGCGTTCCAGGCACTGAACACCCTTTGTGTGAAAAACGTGCCTCACACATCTCTTTTAAACATTCCCCCTCACACTTTGAACCTGTGTCTCCTAGTAATTAACCCCTCCACCCTGGGATAAAGCCTCATACTTTTCACTTTATCCATGCCATTCACAATCTTATAAACTTCTGTCAGGTCGTCCCTCAATCTCTTGCATTCCATTGAAAACAAACCCGGTCTATCCAACCTTTCTTCACAGCTAAAATGCCCCCATACCAGGTAACATCCTTGTAAACCTTTTCCATACCCTCTCCAAAACATCTATATCCTTCTGGTAGTGTGGTGACCAGAACTGTGAGCAATATTCCAAGTGTGGCCTAACTAAAAGTTCTATAAAGCTGCAGCATAACTTGTCTATCCTTATACTCAATGCCCCTTCCAATGAAGGCGAGCATGCCACATGCCTTTTTTACTACCTTATCTACCTGAGCTGCCACCTTCAGTGATCTATGGACCTGTACATCCAGATGCCCCTGCATAACAATATTCCTGAGTGTTCTACCATTCACTGTATAATTTCCACCTGCACTTGACCTTCCAAAATGCATCACCTCACATTTATCCAGATTAAACTCCAGCTGACATTTTTCTACCCATGCCTCCAACTGATCTATATCCTGCTGTATCCTCTGACAATCCTCCTCACTATCCACAATTCGACCAGTCTTTGTGTTGTCTGCAAACTTACTAAATAGACTAGCCACATTTTCCTCCAAATCATTTATTTGGATCACAAACACCAGAGGTCCCAGCACTGATCCCTGTGGAACACCACTAGTCATAACCCTCCATTCCAAAATGCATCCTTCCACCGCTACCCACTGTCTCCAATGACTAAGCCAGTTCGGTACCCATCTTAGCAGCTCACCCCAATACCATGTGACTTCACCTTTTGTACCAGTCTGCCATGAGTGTCCTTATCAAAGACTTTAGTGAAGTCCATGTATACAGTGTCAACCACG
The DNA here is from genome assembly GCF_021869965.1 of Rhincodon typus. Lineage (NCBI taxonomy): Eukaryota > Metazoa > Chordata > Chondrichthyes > Orectolobiformes > Rhincodontidae > Rhincodon > Rhincodon typus. Next base: position 2,689,295 of record NC_063335.1, read on the forward strand.
TTTCCCTCATCAATCCTCTTCATCACCTCCTCAAAAAACTTGATCAAGATAGCGAGGCACAACCTCCCCCATACAAAACCATGCAATCTATTGCTAATAAGTCCATTAGCTTCTAAATGCATTCTAAATGCATCTACATGCATTTAAAGCCTAACTCACTAGAATTAATTCAGCCTTCTCAATAAATCTCTTCCCAATCAAGAAAATTTTTGCTTCGGATACTTGACCACATATATCAGACAGGTATCTGGTACCCTTCACTTCTTCATGGATTTCAGAATATGTATTCAATGCTTTGTCCTTACAATGATACAGCTTTAATTGAGTTGCATCGGAAGATTTCCAAGTACAGTTGGAGAATTGAAAGAAAGGGCCCTTTTCTGAAGAAGGGTCTAGGCCTGAAACGTCAGCTTTCCTGCTCCTCTGATGCCACTTGGTCTGCTGTGTTCATCCAGCTCTATACCTTGTTATCTCATGGTTAATGAGACAATGTTTTTCTGGCAGAAGGGCACTATGGAGCTCAAATGGCACAGTGGCTGACTGTAGCTGAAGGGCACAGTATTTACAAGAGGCTAACTGGAAGAGGCAGTGTGTGGTCAGGGCTATGTTCTTATGCACATGGCAAAGGGAGGAACGTTAGTGTAACAAGGATGGGATGCTCTCCATAAAGGGATTGGGCCACCATCTGTCGAGGAGTTGGAGCACTGTCCGTCCAGGGGTGGAAGGTGGACCTTGTAATAATTTCTGTTCTGTCATGAGGATTTTGAGGTCATGGTTGCAAAGGAAGAGTTTGCTGTCTAAGCCATGGCCTTTGCTGTAGGTGGTTCATACTTGGATATGTCTGGCAGTATTGACTCTTGGACAATACGGTCATAATCATAAGAGTGAGTTGTATAAAGTAAGGTGGTACTTGATGCATCAGGGTCAGGGACTGTACAGGCCCATATGAGGAACTAAAGGAAGTGATATTACAGATAACCTCAATCGTAGGAGGCCAGAAGGTCAGAAAGGGCATTGGAGATGAACAGTGATGGGCTCAGGGGCTAAATAAGGAAGTCAACAATGGCACAGGAGGAGGCTACAAAGTCACAGGATTGAGAAGGATTTCAAAACAATGAAAAATGCAAATAATAGTGGGAATTCATCCAAATTGTTGCCTTCACAGCCCTGACAGCATAATGGCACAGATTAGCCTGTCATTCTTGTGGTCATTTTGCAGATCATGAGGAACTGGAAATGAAATATTGAGCTGCAGCAGGTATCAGCTGTGGTTCAGCTTGCAGAGGCACAATATCCAGTTCCACATCAGTTCACAGGGCAGGATCCAATGTATTATTCCCTGAACAAAGCTACATTTTCTTGAATGATCAATGCCATCACAATTCTCTTTCAATTTCAATAAAAGTACAACCAGATTGCTAAGGGTATTTTTGGGGGGGGGAGCAAGGTGGAATTACAGCTTAAATTTTCTGGTTAATTGAAGCGATATTCCATTAATCATGAGTCCAGTTGATAGAGAATCATGATCAGCTGACCTCAATTCGAACATAACAGCATCTGAACACAACTCATGGCATCATGTTCCAATGAGTATCATGGAGAAGACTTGCAGGACAAAAACAAGGCGAAACATGACTATGCATCAAACTGTTGTCTTCACAGATCTTCTAAAACTGACATCATAATGATGTGGATCAGCCTGTCATTCTTGTTTGCAGTCATTTTGCAGCTCATAAGGAACTGCCGATAAAGTATTGAGCTGCAGCCTCAGCAACAGTTATCGGCTGTGGTCCAGCTTGCAGAGACACAATATCCAGTTCCACACTAGTGATCAACATTGGCCAGAAATTTCACCTCAATGCAATTCTCAGCAACTACGCAGAGACAACATTGAAGATATTTCAAGATGTGCTGAAATATTGTATCCTACATCTGTTGGTGTTGAACAAGCACCTGTGTCTGGATAGATTGACAAGCAATCCCATTCCAGTTGCCTTGAAGGTAGGAGTTGTCCTCAATTTTTATGCAAGGGGATAATTTCAGGCAGCCAATGAGGACCTTTGCAGAATTTCACAGGCATCCAATATACCCAGGAGGTGACTGATGTTCCTTCACCAAAATGCATTGATTTGTTCATTCCTACCTGGATGTAATGAGTCAGGCAGAAAAGACAATTGATTTTGTCATTATTGCAGGTTTCTAACAGATGCAAGATGCAATCAATTGCACCATGTAGTGATCAAAGTGCCTAATTTACAACCAGCAATGTTCATCATTTGGAAGAAGTTATACTCCATGCATGTACAGATGATCTGTGACCACACTGGCCAAATATTTCAAGTCTACATGTAATATCCAGTGAACTGTTATGACTACTCTGTTCTGGAACAGTTACAAGTGTCTGCATCTCTCAGTGCTCCTTCTCATATACAAGGTTGGCTGCTTGGAGACAAGGGGTCCTTCCTCAAGACCTAGCCGAGGTCACCTATCAGGAAACCTAGAATGTTGCTTTGCAGAGGTTAAAATGTTGTGCTGCTTCCAAACAGGCTGTTGGTGAGCTAACTAGAGACCTCATAAAAATGAGATTCAGATTTTTGTATCACTCAGGTGACATGCTGAAATATATAAACATACAAACATAGGAACGTATGTATTACGAGTAGGAATAGGTCACTTGGTCCTCAAGCCTGCTCCGTCTTTCAATAAGATCTTGGCTGACCTGATTCCTCCACATTTCTGCCTACCTATTATAATCTTTCGCCCTCTTGCTTATCGAAAATAAAGCTACCTCTACTTTAAAAGTATTCAAAGATTCTTCTTCTACCGCCTTTTGAAGAAGAGAATTTCAAAGACTCATGACCCTTTGGGAGAAAAAAAAATCTCCTTATCTCTGTCACAAATGGCGACGTCTTATTTTTAAACAGTGATCCCTTGTTCCAAATTCTCCAACAAGAGAAACTACCATTTCCATCCTGTCGTGACCTTCAGGATCTTATATATTTTGATCAAGTCAGCTCTTATTTTTTGAAACTCTACCAGGTACAATCCTAGTCTGTCTAACCTTTCCTCATAAGACAATCTACCCACTCTTGGGATAGTAGGAACCGCAGATGCTGGAGAATCTGAGATAACAAGGTGTAGAGCTGGATGAACACAGCAAGCCAAGCAGCATCAGAGGAGCAGGAAAGCTGATGTTTCGGGCCTAGACCCTTCTTCAGAAATGCTAAAGAAGGGTCCAGGCCTGAAACGTCAGCTTTCCTGCTCCTCTGAAGCTGCTTGCCCTGCTGTGTTCTGACAGCTCTACAAGTTGTTATCTTCCCCATCTTGGCATTTGTTTAGTAAACCTTTACTGAACTGCCTCTAATCATTTAGATTAATTCTTAAACAAGGAGATCAATACTTTATACAACAGTCCAGATGTGGTCTCATCAATGGCCTGTATAACTAAGTATAACATCACTACTTCTGTATTCAATTCCATTCACAATAAGTGATGAAATTCTATTAACTTTCCTAATTACTTGATGTACCTGTATACTAACCTTTTGCAATACATGGACTAGGATAGCCAGATTCCTCTGTACCACAATATGCTTCTGATTTATTCTTCCCACCAAAATAAACAATTCTACATTTTCCCATGTTATACTCCATTTTCCAGTGCTTTGCCCACTGACTGCACCTATTCATATCTTTTTGCAGCCTTGTTATATCCTCTTTAAGCTTCCTACCTGTCTTTGCATGATCAGCAAATTAGCAACCATATATTTGGTCCCGGCATCCAAGCCATTTGTTTGTATGCTGTATGCTCCACATCCTATTGACTTGAGAGCATTCTAATTTGAATGATTGTTTTAAACAAAGTCTACATTTTTAATTTCAAAGTGCTGGCACTGTGATCATTTAGAAGTGTCAAATATATTCTTTGCACTAATTGCATGCAGTAATTGTATGAACCATCGTACATACTCCTGTGAACAGGGACTCCGAGTGGAAAGCAGGATTATGGGGGCCTTGTCTCAACCAAAGAAGTGGCAGAATAATAGGTTTCTTGATCATACTATTGTAATAGTTAAGCATCCTCAGCGACTTGGCTTCTTTCCTGGGCTACATAAACCTGATCACTTCTGCCCTACCTCTATGTAAATCTTTTACATCTTATTTGGGCATCACATTTCTGCACTACTTCCATAAAATTATCTGTATGCTGTCCACAGTGCCACTATCTTGAGCCCTGTGTACTCACTTTAATCCCATTAGATAAAGTAGATGTCTCTGAACTCAATCTCGGCAGCTTTGAGTTAAATCCACAAATGCTAGCGTATGGTTCACTGGGTCATGAGAATAACTTTGGGCACATGCATTGTAGATGATGTGAAAGAATCAAAGGTGGCTTGACTAAAGTGCAGTATATCCTTGTAATTGGAGCAGAGGCTGTCCTTCTTTCACTTCTGAGAAACATGTCAGGACCTAGCACAATAATGAGAGGGCAGTAAATGTTAGAACAATGCAATAATTAAATATTTTCTTTACTACATGCTATATAGATTGATTAAAAACTCATGCCACAAATGTGCCCTCAAATGTTCCTCTTTCTTTGTCTACTGTTACACATAGTGGTGCCTTGACAACTGCAGTTGAAGTGGAGGGAGCCTGCTGACTGGTACACCCTGCTGATTCCTGACTTTGGTTGGTGTCCTCCGGGGGCCTAGAGCTTAGAGGCAGGCCATGCCATGGGTTTCCTGTACAGACCTCCTGCAGGTAATTGGACCAAGTAGAGATCAGGTGGAGATGCACGACACATCTGATGAGCCCTGAAATGAATCTTCTGGATGGCTGGCTGGCACTTCTTCTCCAGTGGGTACCTACTGACACTCCCATGTCCTCGAGATGAAGGGCTATCTGGAGTGATTTCAATGCTCCTCATAGCCTTTTCATCTTGCTATTGAAATGATGAACCATCATTACAATAATGCTGTACAGGTCCCAGTGCATTTCCAGAGCCACTATGTGTTCTGGTTTATTTGGGGCACCAAGGCAGGCACCACACTTCCCAGCACCCACATACTGATGCCATGACAGGAGTCTGAACTTGGATGGACTCCTCCATTTTCTATGCTGATCTAGTAAGGGACTCTGGTATCTCTGCCGAATGTTTATCTGGCTGTCTTAGGTTGACCATTTCACTTTATGACCAAGTATAGAGGCACATCAACTTCATGGTGCCCGAAGGTGTTTGGTCTCCGACAGTCCTCAGGGTATTGCTTCTTCTGCTGACTGTGGACCCACGTCAGTGATGGGCTCATCAGATTGTTACACTAAGGTGCTTGGATTAAGGTCGTCTTTAAGCATTTCAAGCATATTGTTAAAGATGAGATTGAGAAGCCAGAAATTATTGTACACATTGGTAGGAATGACCATTTTAGGAAAAAGATTAAAGCATTACAGAATGAATTTAAGATGTTAGGTAGAAGATTAAAAACTAGAAACTTGAAAGTAATAGTCTCTGGTTTACTCCCAATGCCAAACTCAAATGAGGGAAGAAACAAAAGGATAAAAGAGATAAATCAATGGCTGAAGAACTGATGTATCGTTCAGGGATTCAGGTGTTTGGATAATTGGAATCACTTTTCGGACAAAAAGACCTGTTCAAAAAGATGGTTCTGACCTGAACTGGAAACGGACAAATATCTTAGCAGGGAGATTTGCTCGTTCCATTAAGGGAAACTTTATACTGATAGAGATGGGAGTGGAGGAATTCTAAGCAGCAGTGTAAGTAGAAAGATTGATGGGGAAGATTCAGAATGTGAAGAGAGCCCGTGGAAATAGAATAGAAAGACAAGGCAGAGTTTATTTTGATGCAAGGCGTCTAATAGGTAAGGTTGATGGACTCAGGGCATGTTTAAAAACATGGGATTGGGACATCATTGCTTTTACAGAAGTTTGGCTGAGAGATGGGCAAAACTGGCAGCTCAATGTTCTGGGTTTTAAATGCTATAGGAAGGATAGGAAAGGAGGCAAGAAAGAAGGGGTTGTGGTGTTTTTCATTAAGGACAACATTACTGCTCTAATTAAGAGAAGCTATTTCCGAAAAATCATCCAATAAAAATATATGGGTATGAAATTAGAAATAAGAAAGGAAAGATCGCCTTGATGGGATTGTACTTGAGACGCCCTCCGTCCAATATTCGGAAGGAAACTGAGAAACAAACATGTAGGGAGATCTCAGATATATGTAAGTATAATTGGACTGTAATACTGGGGGTATCAATTTTCCAAACATTGACTGGGCTACCATAGTGCTAAAGGTTTGGATGGTGAAGAATTTGTTAAATGTGTTCAAGAAAATTTTCTTTATCAATATGTGGATACTTATACTAGAGGAGGTGCAAAACTAGACCTTCTTTTGAGAAATAAGGCAGGGCAGGTGACTTAAGTAAAAGTGGGGGAACACTTTGGATCTAGCGATCATAATTCCATTAGTTTCAAAATTGTTATGGAAAAGGATAAGCCTTCCATAATAGTTAAAGTTTTTAATTGGAGTAAGGCAACTTTCAGTGGTATGAGACACAAACTTTCAAAAGTTGATTGGAGTACACTAATCGCAGGTAAAAAGACGTCTGACAAGTGAGAGGCTTTCAAGGGCGTGATGACAAGAGTTCAGAGGCATTATGTTCCTGTTAGAGTGAAGGATAAGGCTGGTAAGTTTAAGGAACAATGGGTGAATAATTATATTGAGGTTCTAGTCAAGAATAAAAGAGAATCTTATTTTAGATATAGACAACTTGGTTCAATTGAATCTCTTGTTCAATTTAGAGACTTTAGGGACATTCTTAAGAAAAAAATCAGGAATGTAAATAGGGATATGAGATACCATTGGCAAATAAGGTTAAGGATAACCAAAAGAGATTCTACAAATACATTAACAGCAAGAGGCAACGAGAGAGAGGGTAGGGCCGCTTAAAGATCAAGGCCATCATCTTTGTGCTGAATTCCAGAAGATGGGAGAAATACTAAATAAATATTTCAAATCAGTTTTCCCTGTGAAGAAAGGAGGTTAGAGAATGCAGAGAAATAAATTTTGATCTTTTTAAATCAGCTCACATTACAGAAGAGGAAGGTCAGGAGGCTTAGAGAAAATTAAGGTGGATAAATCTCTGGGACCTGATCTAATCTATCCCAGAATGTTATGGGAAGTTAGGGAGGAAACTATGAAATCCCTTGCAGAAATATCTGCATCACCTATAACTACAGAAGGGTTGCTTTTTGGACTGGATGCCAGTCACCAGCAGTGTTCCACAGCGATCGGTTCTGGGTCCTTGTTTGTTTGTCATTTATATTACTGATTTGGATGAGAACATAGAGGGCATGGTTAGTAAGTTTGCAGATGACACCAAAATTGGTGGCACATTCAACAGTGAAGAAGGTTTTCTAAGATTACAAAGTGATCTTGATGAAATGCATCTATGGGCTAAAAAATGGGAGATGGAGTTCAATGTGGATGAATGTGAGGTATTGCATTTTGGTACAACAAACAAGGGTAGGGCTTATACAAATAATGTTAGGACCTTGGGTAGTGTTGTAAAACAGAGGGACCTAGGGGTGAGGGTACATAATTCTTTGAGGTTTGAGTTACATATAAACAGGGTGGTTAAAAAGGCATTTGGCATGCTCACCTTCATTGCTCAGTCCTTTGAGAACAGGAGTTGGGAAGTCAAATTGACGTTGTACAGGACATTGGTGAGGCCTCTTCTGGAAATATTGTGTCCAATTCTGGTTGCCCAGTTATCGGAAGGATATTCTCAAGCCAGAGACGGTTCAGAAGAGATGTACCAGGATGTTGCTGGGTGTGTCAGGTTTGAGTTATAAAGAAAGGCTGGATAGGCTGGGACTTTTATCATTGGAGCATAGGAAGTTGACCGGCAACCTTATAGAAGTTTATCAAATAATGACGGGTATAGATAGAGTTAATGGTAGTTGTCTTTTCCCTTGGATGGGGATTTCAAGACTAAGGGGCACATTTTTAGGTGAGAGGAGAGAGAATTTTAAAAAGTCATGAGGGGCAATTTTTTTATGCAGACGGTGTTTCGTGTATGGAATGAATGTCTAAAGGAAGTGGTGAATGCGAGTACAATTACAATGTTTAAAAGACATTTGGATAAGTTCATAAATAGGAAAGGTGTGGAGGAATATGGCCCAGGAGCAGGCAGGTGGGACTAGTTTAGTTTGTGATTATGGTCAGCAGAAAAAGAAGGATTGTGGGTGATCATAATGTGTGAATGAATACTTTATGCCAGGTCTTGAGTCCTTCTGGTAAGTGTTTCTCAGGTGCTGTCCCACTGGTGGCAAAAGGTGGCTGTGCACCCTTCAGTGCATATTGTATGGAAAGCTTGATGTCACTGAGGACAAGGTAGCTCATTTTATTGGCAACACATGAATAAACACTCACTCCCTCCACCACCAACACCCAGTACCACCAATGGCTGCCATCTACAAACTGAACTCCAGAAATTCACCAAGTCTCCTTTGACAGGATTGTCCAAACCTATAACTACTTTCAACTGGAATGACAAAGACACCACCACCTGCAAGTTCCCCTCCAAGGCACTCACCATTCTGATTTGGAAGCTGTTGCTGGGTCAAAATCCTGGAACTCCCTCCAAACAGGATTGAGGGTCTACCGATACCAAATGGACTGCAATGGTTCAAGAAGGCAATTCACCACCATTTTCTCAAGAGCAACTAGAAATAGACAACAAATGCTGGCCAGCCAGTGATGCTGACATTCCATGCATGATTAATAAAAAGGCTGAAACTTTATATAATTGTTCTACTGTGAAATGCCTGTGCAGTTTCACAATTCAATTGGTTGATGACCATGCGAGTGTGAGGTTGCAATGAGAAAATGTTTCCACTTACCTCACGGAGCCCAGGTGCTTGTTCACCTTTTTCCTGCACTGAATGCAAGAATGGGGTTTATTTTTTGTGCAAACCTGGGGCTGTGACCTTGATCCTGATAACTTGGGTCTGATGGGAATGTTTCCTGCTGCCAGACCTTGGGAAGGGTGAGAACCACCTGGCTGTCTGTCCAATATGATTCTCCCTTCAACCAGCAGTACAAGTTGCCTGCAAATGTACTAAGCTGAATTGTAGATGACCACATGAGATAAATTATTTTGGACCATCCCTGGTAGAAGTGATCACCTGTAACATGTCTGACTCCATACTTCAACTCCAAGTTGGACATCCTAGCTCATTTTCTTAAATATGAAGACTAACACTATCTTGTTCATAATTTATAATGTTTTAAGGCCTGCAATGCCACTACTGAAGATGTTCCAGCTTTATTATGTTGTATTATCCACAAATTTTGAGGTTATGTCCTACACACCCAAATCTAGGTCATTAATATCTCAAGGCAATATGCAAATAATGAGATTCTTAACTCCCTGACAACATTGTAATCCAAATTAGAAACCTATCAGCTGCAGACATAAATTCACCTCCCATTGAGTCATGCAATAGTGTTTAATTATTATGTGATACTATCCTGCCCAGAGTAAAGTATTTAAATCAACAGTGACTAACTCAAAACCAATATTTATTGAATGTTTACCTGGTTCCAAACAGTCAAGACTTTTGATAAAACAGCAAAATATAAAATTATATACTTTTGGATCTTATTGAGAATTTATTGCCTTAGTTTGAATGTAACTTATATTCCAGAGAACTACAGATTTGGTACTAAAGTTGAAAATTGGCTATTTGATCTGGGTAATTCCTTTATAGGTCCAAACGTTCAGATACCATGACAAGTTTAAGTTAATAGTTAGTGTTAACATTCTCACTATTTCCATTTAAGTTACATCAGTAGTTTTGTTGCCTTATGACTGCTTTCTTTCCTTCTACAATGCAAACACTCAAGAGTGCAATTCCTAGTCTCAAGGTTAATATTGTAATCACACTTGTTACAGGTGACAGAATCTCTAAACAAGGTATTACACCTCAGAGCCAGGATCAAGCTAGATGTGACAAAAATTATATTCAAAGTCAGGCCACGATGGAGTTATGTTATTTAACCAGTTACATTTAAAGGCTAGTTCAAGAGCCATCAGCTGCAGCATGCACACCTGGATTATTGAATAAATTCCTTCAAGTGTATTCGAAAAACTAGTATTAGATTTAATGGCAGAACCAGGTATTTCTGGGACATTATCATTCGGCAGGGGGAGGGACATCTTCAGCACTGGCATCAGGGGCTTCCGCTGGTGCAGGTGCATCTTCCACACTGGCATCAGAGGCTTCCTCTGGTGCAGGTACATCTTCAGCGCTGGCATCAGGGGCTT